>NW_028186657.1:83217-287199 GCF_003343005.1 Rhea americana
AGGTTGGACTAGATGATCTCTAGAGGTCCCTTCCAACCTTACTGATTCTATTCTATGATTTTTTTCCTATGGACTTACTTTCATCTGATAAATTGAAACAGTATTCTGGGTGACTTTCTGTTCTACCCTGATACTCTGCCAAGCAGCTCTTTGCAGTTTCTAGGAACTTAAAAGAGCTGCAAAGAGATTGTGATTAAGCTTATATTGTTTGTGTAGTCCTTTAAGCATCAATAACATATAATTTGGCTTGTAATGGACCCTGAACCTTTTCAAGGAAAAAGTAAATACTGTACTTGTGCCATTTAAATACTAAAAATGAAATAGTATGTAGCATGRGGGAATGTAGATGTAATGGACATTCCATTTTGCAGATTTTTTTGTCTTCTCAAATCTAATACACTCTTTCCAATGTGTTGCCTGTAGTGCTTCATGGAGGCTCTGTAGCAGGACCTAGTAACTGGTGTTTCAAGATGAGTCATGCTTTGTGCGAGGTGGTTGAGGATGTTGTAACTTGGTTGTTATTGCCATGAAATCCCTCTTTTCACTCAGTTTGTGTTGTTGGAAAGCCTCAGTATTTTCTCARCCTTTTAAGACGGTTTCTTTTAAATTATGATGTTTTGATCAATGACTTCATGTTTCCTTCTAGTTTTGCATTTTTTTTCCTTTTTTACCTTATTTTCCAAATTACTTAAGTAACTTATTTCACAGTTTTGTAGCAACTAATTGAAGTCAGTGCTTTATTACTTTTTGAATATTGTTTTGCCATTTCTCATTGTTATGCTTGAAGGAAACTATAATTATCTTCATGTTAAACAAGGACTGAAAGGAAAATGGGCACTGTCTGCTTTAGTTTTATATCCTCAGCTGTCTCTCCTTCCTGCCCTCTTCTCCTGCCACTTCCCCAGCTTTTCTGGTAAAGYGAAGCTATGCTGTGAAAATGTATTGTTTAGTGAAAACTTTGCCCCTAAGATGTCTCAGTTCTAGGGTGAAATTTTTTCAATYTCAGAGAGAAAATGAACATATTTAYGTTGTGGAAGAGAGATTCAGCTTGAGATAGTAAAGACTTAAATATCTCTTGGGTTAGCTATCACCAAGCTATGCTGGGAGTAGGTGTTTCAGTCCAATAGCCTCCTGTCCCAAAATGTTGAAAGTCTCCTTTGCATCCAGGCGTGGAGCAAGGCCAATTACTGAACTCTAGTTTTGTGCAATGATACTTGTCAGTGCTTTACAACTAAGTATAATATTGTCCTTCAGATTAGTTCATTTGCTTTAGTTGTATTGATCTTTCTGTCTTTCTCGCTGTTAAATTGTAACTGTAGCAGTTCCACAGCTTTTGAGAAGATAAATATAGGGTACATAGGGTGCTGACTTTGGTCCAGCCTACTGTCATGTGCATAAGAACTGCAATGATAAATTCAGATGGTTTCTTTAGTTGACTTARATGAAAATTATTCACATGGTTTACATCCCTTTGTTACACCAATATACTGCCTTATCATACATTTCTCAGTTTCTTGTCTAGTRTGTGAATTGGTGTTCTCAGCTGGAACTAGAGAGAATAATTGGAACCAAGATTTTGTATGAGCTGTACTTGCCTGGTTTTGTGGCTGGAGAAACCTGATTTCTTTGCATCTCTAACAACTGAATTCCTGCTTCCTCAAGCTGTAAGGAAGAAACTAAGGGAAAAGTATCTATTTTATATTTATTTTGTAGTCTAATTGGTATTCCAGAGTTAAGATGAGACATCTTTTGATACTTACTGTCTTGAATCTTCAGGGCTTTCTCCCAAGTCCAAGTCATTTTTATCCTGAGTCAAAATAAGATGTATAGGAGATGCTATTTAAAAGTGAAGTCAGAAGTAGAAAACTTATTTCCAGCTGGATCCTGGTTCTCTCTAACAGGCTTTCTACTTTTATTGGTTCACAGTGGTGGAAATCTCTTCACCATTTTGCGTATGCAATTTGCCTTCACTTAAACCTGTTCAATGTCCAGGACTTTGCTGAAGAGAATTAGTTCCAAACTCCCTGCTTCACCTTTGCTGCTCTTCCCTCTTGTGAAAGCCATTGTGTTTATATTCTGCTGGTTCTCTCCAGGTCTGCTCGAGACTGTAACCCCAGTTCCACATAAAAGAGGCTTGACCCTTGCCAGCCCTCTGTCTCTTAAACAGCTCTAGCCCCAATGATTGCTTTCCTCAGTTTCTTCAACATCATGGTTTCTGCTCATTAGGCAGAAACGATGCACATTCTCAGAAGTTGCTAGCACCCGGTGAGGACCCCGGCATAGACAGCATAGGTGTTCTATGTGGGGTGGAAACCAGGATGACTTTTGTGCAAAGTAAGGTTTTGCAAAGGACAAGTTACTAAGCATAGATTGTTTTGTGCTGATGCTACATAGTAGCTATTGTATCATGTATCCTGAGATAAACACTGCTTTTTCAATTAGGGAGGAAGTTTCGGCTGGGAGGGAGAAGAGGACCCCAACATGTGGCTCTGCCTGTGGATCTATCAGATTTTGTACTGATGTACCGGTATAGATGGCTGAAATTGCAAGTTTTGCAAGACCTCACTCAGAGTAGTCACTGACAATTTGCATCATATCTGAAGGGAACTGCTTTTATTAACACTGTATCTCAATTACATTCTTACTTTCCTTCAATGTATCTCATGGTAGTGTGAGCAAATTAATCAAGTAAATAAAGTTTGGATAACACTTCTGAAGACTTAAACTTTCAAGTATTTTTCCAAAGTTTTTTATTCCCTAAGTTGTGCATGCCAAGTTTTGCTACAAGCTTCTGTGAGCTTTTTCTGTCACTTTTAAGAGCTCCCTGAAGGATGCCACAGCTGGAATAAAACCTGGAAACCCAAAAGGAGCTATTAACTTTGCTTTCTTATTTTGTTTTCCAAATATTTGAATAGAAACTGCAGCACAGTGATTCATCGAACAAGCRTATTCTTGCATGACCTGGGTTGTGCAGAAATATACTCAAGGTTCTGCRGGAAGCCCCTGATCTAAGTGCTTTGGATGAGCATCCAAAAAATACTGAGTTTTGTTTTGCAAAAGAATCCAAAATTTGATCTTTATCATAATTTGGATGAATTTGTAAAATCTTGTTTCTTTATCAGATAGGTAATGCATTTTGAGATGTGCTTTAATTTTCTCGTGCTTACCTTTGGACAAAATAATGGAGAAAGACTGTTGCTAAAAGCAAGACAGGACTGTTAAGGAATATAGAATTTTTGGCAAAATGGGTTTGACAGACTCTCATTTTATCAAATGATTAAATGTGGAAATAGCTAAGTRAAAGTTAAGACAACATGCATGTGTAAGAATTTTGAAACAATACATTTTTAATTGGAGCACAATCAAAATTTGGAATAAGCTGAGAAATGGGTTAGTAGGTTTATTACAGTTTATACAGGTGAAAGTCCCTATAACTGTTGRGGTGGAGGGAGAATCATTCAACTGATATTTCCTTGTGCTTTCTGGAAAGTAGCCAACTACTGCTGGCTAGTCTCTATTATTTTTGAAGATTCAAGCAGACCTCGAATTGAGATTCTTTTGATGCTTTTTGCATTTCTTTTACAAAAAACAAGAACAAAAAAACCCRCATCTTTTTAGTGTGAATGTGACCCTTTCTTACAATCTTTCATGACTGGCTAGAAAAGCCATGCATAACTGAAAATTTACATTCAGAAGATCAACTTAAGAATTAGCATAGTTCTTAATATCAGTATTGTAACTGAAATGAATCTAATTAGCCTTTGAGGTGAAGTGTATGACTGTCTCTAAAATACTGTTAAAAGTTTCCAGTACTGAAAACGCATGAGAACGCCATGAAGCGGCACTCTAACAGATTGTGGATACAGACTTCAGATGTTTTTCTAGTTCAAACTGATTTTCAGTTTTTTGATCAGGAATATAAAATTGTCAGGGTTTGTAGAAATAAGACTTATCTCTTATGAAGAAAAAGACAAGTTTGCAAATGCACAAGCTCTTCCCATTGTAATGGAAAGCACAAATGAGACTGAGACCAATTGCTTTGGGCTTAATTAGTTATGCAGATGGCATGAGTGAAAAAGGCTGGGTGATTCTTAGGGATTTAGAGGGTATATTAGTGGGGGAAGAGGTGATTGGTCATTAGGGGTTAAATGACCCTGTGAAATAAACTCTTGTTCCATCCATGATTATTATTATCAAGAGGTGGTTTGGAGGGAAACTGTAATATGCCATAAACCCAGAATCTCTGTTTTGGGCATTATTTTAATGTCATAGGAGAGCTATCCAATTTAGTTCCCAGGCTTGTCTTTTGTGGTAAATTTGCAGAACATCCTTCAGGATCAGAAGAARAGGTCAGAATTGGAGTTGGCGTTTTGGGGAGTATTTTGTGGTTGATCTTTGGGGTTTTTTTATGTTCTCCCACAAAACACTTTAAGTTTCTTGTTTTTGTTGATTCTTGACTCCATTCTTCTTCATTCTCATATCCTTTATGGCTACATCCCACTTCACTGAAGGCAGGTGAACTATGTGTGTCAAGATAACATACACTGAAATGTTTCAGATGGTTAGAATGCAGTTTTGTAAACCAAATGAAAACAYRAGTAATAGTTTTATGATCTTCAGTATGTAAAATGTCAATCACCTCTTATCATGCTCATTAAGCTGTAAGAAAAGAGAAGATCTTTAATCTTTGTGTCAGTAGATAATGACTGTTGTGGTGAAGCCATAAAAATCAACAATGCCAAATGGATGTGGGAATATTACGTTTTTTTTATAAAACCTTTTCTCTGGCCTGCTAGCTGTAATCTACCAGGTACACTTGCATGAAATTTTCTTCTCTGCCAGGAAAAATGAACATTGGCTGATTCTCTTCATTTTCTTTGATGTATAACTGGGCTGCTGTGATTCTTAGGAAAGAAGCTAACTGGGTGATGCAGTAAGTCAGACTGTCATTCTGTAATGCTGTGCTTCTGTATGTACATTTACTTCCTCATTTCATGGCTTTAAATACATTTAGAAGAGAAATCCATGGGGTATAAAATAGGAAATATTATATGGTCAAGCATATCCCAAATCTCTGAGCTTGTTGCATTTTTTTTTTTTTTGTGTTTTACAGATTTGTTTTAGTCATCYTAAAATAATAATAATGACATACATTGAAAAGTTCTGTAGTCATTGCTTTAATTGCTGCCTTTGTGGAATTAAAAAAAGCCTGTTAATGGTTCAAAATTGTTTTGTAAGTTTCTTATGCATTAATAATAATTTGGTTATAATATAGTTTTAGAATGATCATCTTCTGAGGTTACAAATCACTTCCTATACGCCCTCTCAACGATCCAGAAATATATCTGAATGTGATACACCTATTTTGAGAAACAGAAGGACCAGAAGACTTGCTGAACACCACACAGACCCAAACCTGGGAATGTTAATTCAGTCTGCTCCTCTAATCATTAAATTCTTTTTCTCTCTTTGTATGAATCCAGTGAATTTTAATTCAGCTCTAATTCTCTAATAGGTTAATTCATTTTCATGCTTGTGTAATCCTWGAGAAAAATCTATCAGAAAAAAACATTTTTGGTATTTAGCACMGTGAACAAATTCTTTATTGCGTTTATCAGTTTGTGAGTGTTTGTTCACTTGAAAACTCCATTTGGAATTAATTTGTATTTTATCTTACCTGAAGCAGTATGGGCATACTAACAAGTTGAGTGGAGTCCATTTAACCTAATTTTAGACTACTATACAACAGAGTGGTGTCTGACTTGTGCTAGACTCTGTATTATTGTGAATGGGAAGAAACAAGCATGATTAAGTGGTATTCTAGGTTCTTCTTTTAGCAAGGAGAGGCTCATACTAACAAGCTCTTGGACTGTAAGGGAATYGTGAGATGACTAGTTCTGTTGCAGGTACTTAAGTTCGGTTGTATCAATCCCATGGAAAAAAATAGTTCCTTGTAAGGAGCTACTGTGATAATGAAATCTGTATCAAAGGAAAATGCAGACAGCAGGAGSAAAAAAAACAGGTTCAAAGTTAATCTTTCTCTTCTCTGATTTTTTTTTTTCTTCCAGATAGAGACTTTTTGAAGAGTAAAGTACCTTTCTTCCTTAGAGGGTAGTGAACAGGTTAAATTTCAACTTGCTTTGCTAAGGTTAAAATTTCATACTTACCTGTTGAAGTCTTTACTGAACAAACAGCAAAGTATAGCCTGGGTTGGGTCTGTGCTTTCAAACTCTCATCTAATAAACTTTGATGTAGTCCGGAGGAGTACTAGCTTTTAAATTCATTTTGGTCTTAAGATCCACTTTTTCTAAAGCCTGAAACAATAATTTGGGTGTCTGCTCACTGGGTTTTGTATTTTTCTTTGATCTCTTATGTTGAAGGCATCTTTATCTTTCAAAAGAATAAGTCTAATTCCCTCTTATTTCTGCCCCCTGAACTGATAACCAGCTCTGAAACTGTGCCATTGATTTCAGGAGCTACAGGCTCATTCTGTAAGTTAAAAATAGCTGTATATGTGTTAAGAAAAATATACCAGTGTGAAATGTGATTAAAAGGACCATTGGCCCTGCAAGTCTAAATAAGAAATGATGACATTAAAGCCAATTAAAATCAACATAGATGTGATGGTTATCRTACCTAGTATCTCTAAAGCAGCAATGTAAGGAAATGCACCTGGTCACTATTGGTACGGTCTTTTCTGGGATGAGTAACACTGCTCATATGAAGAGTCCTACTGACTCCGAAGCTGCAACTTTGGT
Source organism: Rhea americana (assembly GCF_003343005.1). Lineage (NCBI taxonomy): Eukaryota > Metazoa > Chordata > Aves > Rheiformes > Rheidae > Rhea > Rhea americana. Next base: position 89,976 of record NW_028186657.1, read on the forward strand.
CAACTGTAATACTTAGATGCAGYAGAAATATTGAAGTGTTCTTCTGTGTGTATATTATGTATTTATGATCTAGAAAACAATTGTTAATGGGAGGTGCAATGTTACCTTAATGTGATATTGGAGCAGTGCAAGGAATTGTGATAGGATGCACATTCAGGTCTTGAGAGCGAAGGGGGGTGCGCAAACATTTGTTTTCCTTCTTGTGGACCAGGGAGTGCCAGCTGCTCATTTATCTAGTGGAATAACCAGTCTGGCATCTGATAGTGCCACTGCATGCTTCTGTCTTTTGCCTTACTACTCTGTTTTGGGCCAATAGTTTCAGTGATGCCCCTGCGCACACTAAGCCCCCAAATTCTTTTTCTAATCACCGTGTTGAATAATTGTCCTGTTCAGTACACTTTTCTTGGCTTTGGTTGCTTGCTTCCGGGCAAGTTATTCTGCAATTATGTGTGCAGAAGTGCTTTTGCTATCTGTTGGAGCAATCACTGAAATGATTCAAGATCTTTTAAAGCTGCTTATATTGTCATTCATTATTTGTTCTATCTTAAATTTCAGTGTCATCTACAAACTTTGGAAGCCTGTTCTTAATGTGTGGTTGCTACGTGTAATCTGTTGTCAGAGCATCCCTGCAAAGCCAATGAAAAATTTCAGCATTTATTTTTGAAAGGTTTTAACATGATTTAAACATTGAAATTCCAACATATCAGCTTTAAAAAAAGTTAATTTGAATTGTATTTGTTCTTTCATTAGAAATAATATGAGTAATCTACAATGGTAAATGAGAAGTTGAGACAGAGATAAGTGAAAGTAAACAGTCTTCATCCTGCTTTTTAAACTACTTATTTTTCAAGCTGCTTTTCCTCGTACTTACGTTCATAAGTTTTCTGAAAAGTTTTGGCAAAACAATAATAGAGGTGGAAATGATAAGTCGTCTTGAAAATACAATTGGCAAGATTTAYGAATACTTTTAAAGGGAAATGGGAGAGTTCCAAACCCTGTATATTTACTTCCACAATGACATTTTCTATTAGTCTGAATAGTTATGCACATAYAACCTAAAATGAAAGAACTGAATGATTCACTGGCTTTAAAAATCTARTGGCCATCTCTTCAGGTGGTGGTAGAGCCATTTAGACTGGCTTGTATAACGGCCTTCATCTTGAAGGGCTTGTTAATTAGTTAGTTAGTAACTACCATAATGTTTCAAGTGTTGCTCTTCCAGCTGTAAAAACCAAAGAAAACAGTATTATCAAAACCTACAATTAATTGTTAGTCAGTGWTTAGTGAACTAACTTTTGTTCATGCTGAATATGAACATATAGAGGTCTGGATTAGCCATTTACTGTCTTCCAGTCTTTGCTAAGGTTTTCCTATGGAGGAGCTGCTTAATTTTCTAAATAACAGAACTTGGTAAAACTGCGTGATGTGTGGAGGCTCAGACACAGGCTGCCAGATGGAAGCCGAGGACTTTCCAGCACATCTGTGCAGATCTGTATTAGCTCTATTACAAGCTAGCTTGTAATTTCTGTTGTGGTGAGGGTTTGTTAATGTGAACTTGGAATCATGAGCTCCTTAGCCATTGCTATGATCACTCTGGTGGGAAACCTCTATGGAGTAGAGGACAACCTGCAGAGTAAGAGGCTAAGTTAGAAAAGTGATCTCACAGAAAAATCTTGTCATCCTAATTAAACCCTATAGTTATTCTTTGCATRGAGTAGTTTTTGCTGCTTGAAGTATATTGCATATTTATGATCTAGAAAACAATTCTTAACAGGAGGTGCAAGATAATCTTAATGTCGTATTGGAGCAGTGCAAGGAATCATGATGGGGTACATATTAAAATAAGCTCAACGAAGCTTAATCACTCCTTTGAAAACTATTTTTTGAGAACAGCTTTCCCATATGGCTACATTTGATGAAGATCAGTAATGTTCTTTTTATTAAATTCTCAGGCCTCTGATACTACAGGAAAGCCTGAGGTAATTAAATGGAAGATGACTCAAATCTTGCTGTATCTTTTTTCCAGTAGTCCTCACCTGAACTCTTTAAACGCTCATACATATGTATGTGTATATCATGTTTCTATAGGATATATTTCTTTGGAAAAATGCTTTTTTTTTTCCTGGTTGTTGTTCTTTTAAAAACAAGAGAATTTATGAAAATATAAACCATACAGAGTGCAAGAAAGAACAGCTTGTTTCAAGAGAAGAGACATTCCAAATCTTTTTTAAATTTATAGAAAAAAATCAGATTTTTTTTTCTACTTTCTATTTTTTCCCAGAGGAAAGCATCTGATGCCCACTGTGTGTGGGTGTCACTTACTGTGATAGTACAGTAAGATGTTTTAACATACTGCAGGATTAAGAGAAGGACTTAATAGGCTGATGTTTCAATAGCCCTACGTTCCTACAACCAGCATTTCTAAGGGAAGAAAAGAGTTTCCAAGGTTWTAATTTGATTCACTTATTTTAGGAAGTTTTGTTTGGTTTAAGAGATCTGACAGAGTATATTTTTAAAGTACGTAAGCCTATTATTTAAGTACTGATTAAGCATGTGCTTATCATTAAGCATGTGAATAATCCAGAGAGGTCAATTGTTATATATTGTGAATGCAACAAGTCCAAGTAATATGAAGAGTCACCAACTGCTGCTGATAGCTCTGTGACKGGCCCAGAGGTGGAGCATGAACTGCCAAGTGGTTCCAGGCTGCACTACTAGCATGAGTGGGAATTAGGGCAGGAGAGAGATTAATTAATCTGAGAACAGTCTATTTTAACTCTAGAGAAACAGCAATTTGCAGATGAGGAGTCATCAAGGAGACAGGGTTTCTGAYAGCAGAGGACGTTTTCCTGTTAGGAGTGTAATGATTGACTTAAGGGCAAATATGAAATATTGATGGGATCTGCARTGGTGAGATGGCCAAGGCTCAGCTATCAAGGATAAAAGTTATGGAAACAGGCGARGAAAGTCTGAGCTATGGTGAAGGGCTATTCTGAAGCCAGGAATACTTGCAAAAGAATTAGGATGACAAGGGATCTTTGAAAAGAGTGAAGCCACCTGTGGAACTAATATTAAAGATGTGCAACTGATGAGTGCAAGTCCATAGTCATATAAATGATATTGAGCATGCCCAGCTTAGGTGGGAGCTGTGGTCTGTGTTGAAGCCTTTTTTAACTGCTTCCTTCTGTGACAGAGAAATGGAAGTAAGCTTAGGCCCGTGCTTGAGTGCCCTGATAAATTGGAGTGCGCTCGCTTTTTCTTTTTGTTGTTGAGCACTTCAGTTACGGGGGTACCCTGTGGAAAGAGCTGGTCAGGTAGAATGGAGTTGTGTGAGAAAATGCCAGCCAACTGAACTGAAACGTTTAGAGCTGAATATTTAAAGATCCTGGGGAAAGCTCTGTTTTATTAGAAAATCAGTTGTGGAGGGGAGCAAAAAGATACGCTTTCTCCTACCGCTATGGTAAAAACATGAAGCTGAACACAGGTTGGGAGGATGGAGGCAATGCTTGCAAGTCTGTAGGCTGCTGAAGAGCATAACTCTGCCATATGTGGCCCTAGGTGTTCCTTCCCATCCCTCTCATTTTATTGAAATGAGCTTGTGTGGATATGAAAAGAGATGTTGAAAATCAGCACTTTTTTTTTCCTGTATGTTGATTTGTTTTCTTTTGGCTACTTGAGCTTCTTGATGTCATGACCTCTAGGGCAGGCACAAGGACAGAGAGGTCAGGACCGTCCCTTTCAGCTTAGCAGAAGCCTTAAACTGCCTCTGTCCCTGCAGCCTGCAAGCACCGTCTGATGAAAACCTGGCTTGGGTACGAGCCCAGAGAAGAAATTCTTTCCTCCTTGAGGCCACTTGTCCTCATTTACGTGCTGCGGTCTGCTGTCCCTTGCTTGTGCTAATAAAACGGTCTTGGGGCTGTGCTGTAAAAATAACTATTCTGCGCAGTCAGCCTGGTCGGCTTCCACGGCAGGAGTGCCGGCTGGGCCAGGCCAGGGCGGGAGGCAACCTCCTCCTGGAGCCGCCAGCCCRCCCTTGTCTTGCTGGGGATCGGAAGGGCACGTGGAGTGTTTTGTGGGACAAATTCAGCCTCCAGGCCTCCAGCTCTGACCTCGGTGGGCACAAGAAGACTGCTGTGTGCTAGGATGCTGCTTGCTTGTGTATCATATGCAAATATGCTGCTCACCCTTTAGGAGTCAATTAAATGCTGAAGCGCGAGTTAAGCTGTAGGCCTTCTGTCTGGGGAGGGTAAAATCAGCACTTAAGGTTTGAAGACAATGTCAGTCTCCTGACTGTCCAGTTATCTTGCGGTAGTTAAACACTAGGAAGCAAAGAACGTGTTAAATATGGTTTTATTTGGGGTAAATCCTTCACAAGGAGTGCTAATGCAGTCCCTTGACACATGCTCCGGAAAACAAGATTTTCCAAATACTGAGACATATTTATCAAAATCATGAGAGTTGGTAGGTTTTAGAAGATACTGTTCTTGTGGTCATAAGAAATAAATATTATTCAGGGAAGTCTTGTAGGACTATAAATAAGCAGACAAAGAACCTTGCTAGTTCAGCCTCCTTGTTATCCCCATAGTGTTGTGTCAGACTGAACCATTTTTTGAAGTGTTTGCTTTCTGCAAGAAATTTTGTATACAGAACATCTGTATTATTATTAGATATTTTTTTTTTGTTACTGATGTTCCATCTAAACAAGTGTCTTCCCTCACCCAGACATAAACCTTTGGGACTGCTGTGGGTGTTTACTGCCTGTGAAATGTTTTACCCTGGTCTCACCACAGGAGAGCAAGCTGTCCAACTGGTGCTTTCAAAACCGAGTTTGTGCTTGGAGATCTGCTGGAAAGAGGGGCACAGTTGAGTTACGTTTTATTATTATCTTGACTTTGAAAACTCTGAAATTTGTCTCCCCAGTGAAATCTAGCCTCACCAGTACCATTTCTGATGAGAATGAATGGGAAAACCCTAACAGATCAGTGCATTTAAGTGAAACATGGTATAGGCTTGATGGGCAAATATTTTTCTTTCTTTCTAGCTACTTCTATGGTTCTAGACATACCCTCACCCCCAGTCTATTTGACCTTACCTCTGCCCTCTATGGTAAAGACTGTTTGCTACATTTATGAATATTGACCTTAGAACAGAAGAGACTGAGGGAAGATATGTTTACCAAATATTTTACCAGCAGAGCAACGTGCTGTAGTTGAGCTGCTGCCCAGTGCAGAAGGATGTGGCCAGGGCCAGATGGCCCTTTTGCAACTGTTCCTGAGAACAGGCCTTTTACATATAAATGACTCTCTAGATGAAGCGTAGGAACTGGAACCACRTAAGCAGTTAGATGAGCGTTTTGTGGATCCCTGAAGACACTTAAGAAAATGACCTGAGTATTTGTTGAAGAGGTGTTTGAAGTTGCACAGGAAATCTGCAGCAGCAGAGAGCTCTAGCCCCACACACTGCTTAGTGCTCTGTTAAAGGATTTCTGTAAACTGAAGACAAAATACAGTGTTGCTATATTTAACATTAGCCCATGTGCTACAGGTGAGATCTCTGTGTTGTTTTTAAAGAAAATTTGAATCTTGAAATGTATCAGTGATAAAATATTCACTGAACTAGCCAGGACGCTATCTGGACGTGTTTATTCGTCTTCAGAGGCTGATGGTGGCTCATTCGTTTTTCTTTAAATAAAATTATTTTCTGAGTTTTTGACCTATGTCAAAATCAGCACTAGAGGTATGTTGTTTATATGATGATTAGGACAATATATTCCCAGGTTTTTTACAATCATGTCATGACAGACTCTGATTTAGGTGGATAACGGATTTGATATTATCCTTTTTGCTTTTTATTATCCTATTATGCTTTATATTTAGTCAGAAATCAGCTTATATTGATATTAACTATGTTTTTTCTGCTCAGCAGGGGAGAAGGGAAAGTATGTGATGTGTCAAAACTGAATTACAGTGCTATTTTTCATTCATAATATTTCCTACAATTGCTGCAATTAATTTTGAGAGAAATTGCAGGTGAGATGTGTTGGGCAAGCAAAAGAGGGGTAGGAAATGAAGTGGTGAAATAGGTGAGTGCACCTTTGATGCTGAAATCTCTTTTCTTTTTTTTTATTCTTTTAAATTCTGGCCTCAGTACTTACTTTTAGAAGTGCTGGAAGAGGCCAGTTAGCCATTCCAGTTTCCTGATGTTTATTCTTTCTTCTTGAGCCAGTTAAAAATGATTGTAAAGTTAATTTGCTTATAAAATTATCAGGGATTGTTAATTTAAAGAAAGCATACAGATGAAGGCAAAAGACTGCTCTACATCCTCACAACTGACCTTATTGACTTATAAGGATGAAAACAAGGACCTGATTGTGTACTAAAGAGTTTAATCATAGGTGTTTTCTGTTCACATATCTGAAAGTATTGTGAAGTTGCTAGGCCAAAGGCTAACTGTCTGCATCAAGGAGAGAAAAAGAATTCAAGGAGAATTACTGGAGAAAATAAAGAGAACATCAGGAGACTTAAGTAAACCTGCAGGGAATTACAGTCCATTGAGAGGTTTCTGGTTATCCTGGAGGGAAGTAGCAACGGGGTACTATTAGAAGCGTATTTTTTCTGTATAGTAGTTGGGTACTTTAAAAGAGATCTCATATATATGTATAAAAATATATAAAAATATTATTTAGAATTATTATTCCTATATATGTTGATATAGTGACTATGAGTTCCAGCATGGATTTCCTTGTGGTACACATTTCATAAATGCGTAGAAATTGTTGCTGACACAATTTATTATAAGTTTGTTTTTGTTTTTACTAGTCTCCATATAGAGTAATGTTAAATGTAAATATTTTCAAAGGCTTTTTTGTAGTTATATTTAACTTACTTTCCAGGCCATGCTCTCTTCTCTCTCTCCCATCCATCTTTCATTGATCTCCAGAAGTTTTTCCACAGACACACTTGTGCGACGGGGATGCTGTGGTCAGTGCTTAGTAGGTTTCTGTTCCTAATTCAGCTTTATCTGAATATGGTTATTAGTAGTTTAATTCTAACAGAAGGCCTCAAATCCAATCCAAGTGATATTTCACAAAGTAAATTTACTGTCAAGGCTGGAATGTAAAGAAGAAATCAGAAATAAAATCAATTTTATACAAAATATAAATACAGCTGGACTAATCACTGCAGTGATTGTAAGATTGTTGCAGGTGCAGAGCTTAATTGCATTAAATACTAGTCTAACAAGATGAAAAACATAGCTAATGAAGCCCTTTCTGACTCAGCTGCAGAGGTCTTGCTTAGACATCTACCATAAATTCCTTCCTTTTGATCTGGAAATGAAATGTTTCCTCCAATTAAATACCCTACTGTTTAGAAATCCAATTGTTTTCTGAGTCAAAGCCCCCTCCCCCTTTTTCTTCCTTTAGGACTTATTCTGGAGATTGTGCAGGTGTTTTTCTTGCAAGGTCTTTTGGGGGTTTCTTTGCCTATTTTTTTGTTTACAAGTAGTTTGAGTTGCATGAAATCAAAGATTTGCTTATTCAGTTCCACCAGCTAAAATTTGGCTGTCAGGTACACATGGGAAAATTCATTAACATGCTTCTCATCTACTTTTTAGAAAAAAAGTCTCATGACATACACATGGAATAAACTTTTCCTCAGAAGACTAGTTGTAATTTAGCCTGATGCTTGAAGATCACAGYAGAACCTGAAATATTGATTTCAGTGGTGTCAGTCTAAGTGGGCATTGCATCAACTGCTGCAAGTAGAAATCTATACCTTAATTACTTTGAAATATTTCAGGGGTATAGTCTAGATGATCTCTCTGCAGTACCACGAGAGGGCATCTGTCTCATCTCTGTCCTACATTTTTGCTGGTGATACTGCTTTGAATTCCCCCAAAAGAAAATGTGAACTACATGGGAAAATGAAATGCACAGTGTTGAACTGGGCAGTAGAAAGAGTCTGAAAGAGGACAACAGACTTTAGAATGTTTTTCAGACAAGATTCTCTTGTAAATATAGCAAATTGGCAGTTGTATGGTTTGTGGCCTCTTTATTAGCATTTGACTTGGATGATTTTTTTCTCATGAATTTTTAATTCACCGAAGTGCAGTTTTGGTTAACAGAAAATACTACTGTGTCTGGATAGACCTATATGAACAATTTCAGCAATAATTTCTGTGCTGCAGAGGTGTGAATGATACCTCCTCCTTCCTTTCCTCTGTAACCAAATGAGGATGCATAAGACTTAAGGTTAAGTCTTTGCTCCTCTTGATGASGGGTTTTGAACTCTTGGACATAAAGAGGATGTTACAGAATATGTCACAGTGGATATCCTTGAGAAAGAAGACTTTCCTGGTCCTGTTTAAGGCTGTGGCTAAAGAGCTCAGTGTCATCTCTTTCAAAGCACAGCAGCATTCTCATTACCAAGCAGAGATTTTTAGACTGCAGCTGGAAAAAAAAATTCTTTTTGAAATGACTAAACATATCCAAAGCAATCAGGAATGCTAAATCAAGACTATGCCCAATGTAAGGTATGACCAGAACAAAATATTGATAAGAAAATTAATCCATATTGATATAAACCTTGTATTTATTGTACAGTGTGTCTAATAAAGTATGTTTATGAAGAGATTTTGTATATACATACACATATCTACATACTCATATATATAAATGTGTGTATATATATGTGTGTGTATGTGTGTATAGCATCTTGCATAATCAGTAGAGTGCTTTCCTACGTTAAGACACAATAAAACACATAACAGGCATGTAAATGAGAACCTGAATAAAGTATAAAATCACACTGTAATTTAGGTTTCTATCCTGCAATTGTAAGTCATTTTACATATATGAGTAGTCTAATTAAAGAAGGCTTATGTAGTCATTAAATTAACTGTATTTTTAAGTGATTGTCAAATGAAATCTTTCAACAGCATGAGTCAGTCTTCCTAAACACTGCAGTTTTGCTTACTGAAGTGTTCTATTCTTATCTTAGTTTTTTACTTGATAGACGCAATTTTACTTTTTCTATAAACTAGTCTAGCCACTCCTAGTTCACTTCGTATACCTGTGCTGAAGTGGTAATTGCCATCAAGATACAAACTTTGTAAACTACTATCCTTTTTTTATATCTTGGGAGAAAAAAAAAGGAATCTATTCAACATCTGTCTATTAGAGTGGTATGATCTGAAGTTCTAGATGCAAACTAGGACAGTTTATCGCCTGGGTCATAATTCAGTATTTCAACAGAACAAAGAAATATCTAGTAGTCAAAGTCCAGCATGAAACCCAGGTGACAATGTAGTTTGCACCTGTTGGTTTTAGAGGCCAACCTACAAAGAACGAAGTGATCAGAATTATAATTTACTAATTTTGATAAAAGACTGGTTAACATTAGGTAACTTTTTAGACAAGCTGGGAATTAGGTTTTCTGACTTTGCAGTGATATGTTTCAACAGCCTTTTTTTTTTTTTTTTTTTTCCCCTAATAACTTTTCATGACAGTTCCAACAAAAGAATATGGGTTAACTATTTGGTAACTATGAAAAGACCACATGGAAAATGACTCTCTGAAGTTAGAGAAATTATTGAGGGTCGTCATGTCCTGTTAGATTTCTTTTCACCCAGTTTTAGCCTCCTTTAGAAGAACTACTGCATAGCTGTTGCTTAATTTACAGCATAGAGCAAACTGAAACACTGCTATTTAATCTGCATTGCCAAGTTCCTTGGTTTCTCTGAAAGTCTGCTGCAGTACTGAGCTGTACTTTGAAATGTATGTGGAAACTAGTTATCTGCAGTAAAAGCAAAAAAAGTGAAAATAGGTGCAGATTCAAGTGATTGCCTTTAGATAGACATTATTAAATATTACATACAATTTTAGTATCTAGAAAAGTAAAGTAAAATCTTTTTCGCACTTTTCAAAACCCAACAGACCATTTAACTTTTTTAATAAAAATAGAGAGGCCTTAACCTCACTTTTATGCAGCATCTACCACAGGAGCTTGATGACTGGGGCCAGTAGACACTACTAAAATGCTACTAACAAACTATTGGCTAGAGATCTGGCTTTATGTATCTGAGTGAAGATGCCGTAAAGATAAACAATCAATCTCTGAGTAGTCTGGTGAAGCTTCAACCAATATTCTCATTTTTCTCATTTGGTTAGTGGTGGTTTCTGACATAAAGGGGTCATTTCTGCTTAGGCTGTGCTTCTCTGACGCCTTGGGTGAATTACTCACCATACTCTTTGTGATTAAGAATTATACATGCATCCTTAGAGCTAATTGATTAAAAATGGATAAAACTTATTTATAAGGATACATGTCATTATTTTTCCCTTTTTAATACAAGGAAATAAAGAATAATTTCAACTAGAAAATAGAGAATCTCATTAATAGGTGGAATGTGCATCTATATTGTCTTATTTTGTGGGCACTTGATGCTCTTTTCTCTCTATCTAGGTGGTAGCTTCTACAGGTAATTCCATCTACTTCAAAGTGTGTGGTCTTGTGGGCATGCCGAGTAATATATAGCATTGCTTATGTTTTTTGAGTTCAGCTTTCAAATACCACCTGCGCACAATTTGAGTACGTCAGATAGTATTACTGTCCAACAGAAATACTTGGCATGAAGTGGTTGGGTTCCAGGTGATCTGTCTGAGGATGGCTTGAGAATAATCCAAAAAATGTCCTGGAAGTCTGCCAGTAGAAGTCTTTACAATGAAAAATGTAGCTGACAGCTTAGCTGCTATTCTGTGAAGTAGAAATTGCATTCTCTGCTTCTCGTGATRCACCTGGATACCTCTGCCTGCTGAGAGAGAACAGATGCAAATGTTTCATGTCCAGCATCCTGCGTAATAGTGTGAAAGAACGCTATGCTGAGAGCGCTGCGTTATCTCTTGGTTAAGAGAACTAGCCGTAGGTATGTTGCAGTTGAAGTACTGGTTCAGCTGCAGATATGTAGACTGGTGTCTGATGCCAAACACCTCCCTGTGGAAGCTGGGCACCTCCTCCAACTTCCTGGCAGAGTCCATCTGCAGTGGTGCCAGTATCTACAATTTGATGTTACTTCTCACACAAGGAAAAAGGAGTTTGTATTTAACTAATCAGACTTTGTCAAGAGTATGAGGGGTGGGGGCTCTTTTTCTTTCCCCTTTTATCAAGGAAGCAGAGAGATGATATAGTTTGGGGACAGCTGCCAAAGAAATACTGACTGTTAGGTCTCAGTTTGGCCCCTCTCTGCTTCCTGTCTTCTCAGATTCTTTTCTATTCGTACTCTTCTGGCTGGTAATTTTCCACTGCTCTTTGCCTCTTGCACTTGTTGGAGTTTTTCTTGGTCTCCCATTGGGAAAAGCAGAGGTGAGTGTTACTGCTCGAGAGCACCAAGAGAGGTCTCAGTGGATTCTGCAAGTTCTCCGTGAGTGTGAGGTCTGGGAGAAGCTGGAGGCTGGGCAGAAGCAAAGACAGAGCTCTGAGAAAAGCTGTAAGCCTGCAAGTGRGGCTTGGTCCTGCACCTCCTGGTGTATCGGCTGAGGTTTAATGCCTAATTGATAATCATGTGGAAGGGATCTGGTTGAGAGGACATCATTTATTTAAAAGCTTTTCATGAAAGAAAGTAATTGCTTCAGTAATTCTGTGTGCCTGCACTAAAATTTTTTTTTGATTTGCATTTTTAAATTTTTAAGTAAAACTTTGAAGTTACAGTTTATGTGGCAATCTGGAAGGACTAACTATAGTGTATTGTTGACTATAACCTTAACATCATTATCCTTAGATATGTAGCCCAGGGATCTATTGCAACCTCAGAATTCACGATAAGGAGTTTATGAATGCTAGTCCTTGTCCAGGTTCTCTTTTGAGTGTGTATTTTGCTTATTGACCGTACCAGCAAATGTCTTTCAATTTATACAACTCTCAGCTGTAATCTCAGTCTGAAGCATTTCCCTTTCTGTGTAACGTGGCGGTCTCAGAGTTCTTTGTGAACAACATACCTCTCTCTCTTGGCTTCACTGGATGAAAATGGGCTGAGGTGGGACTGGTATATCAAGCAGGAATTGTTTTTCTTTTTCTTTTTTTTTTTTTTTCTTCTGTGAGTGGTCTAGTTTAATATACTGTATTTAAGGGTAAGATTAGGGCAGTAAGATGGGAGAGAAGCACAGAATCAATGACTCAATTCACTAGAGGATCCTGCAAGTCCATAAAGCAAGGGTGAAGAACAGTCCCCCAAGAATGGAATGGGCTAAGGTTAGTATGATATTGGGTGTATGTTGATGCAATTGTGTAAAGGGAGGGGGGCACTTTTGTAAATGAGGTTTCTTTTGGTAGGCTGTGTAACTCCAGAAAAGTTAGGAAGCAGGAATCACTTATGATGAGATCTGAAGTACGTAAGGATTGCCAGAGTATGCCTAGTTATGTCTTGCCAGGTCTGGAGTTGCAGGGCTGAAAAGCTAGCTTGATTTCTTGCTTCTGCTAGATTTGGAGTGAGAGAGAGTGAGAGTGTGTGTGTGTGTGTGTGTGTGTGTGTGTGGTAAGAAACATTCATTTGCAGACATAATGCATGCTGGAGCACTATGATGCCTGAAAAATAGGGACCAGGGAAGTGGGACTGTTGTTTCTGTCTGTTGAAAACATCTTTGAAGGGTATGTAGTTGAAAGATACCAACGGGAAATACTTATGTTAATGTTTTATGCTGATTTTGTCAGTAAACTAGTGATCATATTTCAAAGGCCCCAAGCTGTAACCTCAACAGCTGTTTTAGGCTGACCTCCTGGAACCTAGCACATTGTTTTAATTTAAAATCATACGTAAATTATGTTAATTAAAAGTCATTAAGTGCTAGTGATGCTATCTATCTTGATGTAGCTGCAAGACATTAGCCCTTTTGGCCAGATACGGTTTTACTGAATAATTATATTGAATCATGTCATTCGTGTTAATGTATTGCAGACAATTTTCATCTAGAGAAATTGAAAGTATTGGTGATCCTGGTAAGTCAGGATTTATCATCTGAGAAAGAAATATTTTTTCCTTAAATATACATCAGATCTTTTTTTATTAATAAAAATATGCAATATGTTAAACCAGGTTACACTGATTTTACTTAGCAAGTTGATAAGCAAACTGATTGTTCTTCAGTGCAGCAGTGTAACTGCATTGCTTCCCCGGGATTCAGTATATTGCAAGTCAGATATATGATTGCCTCTGTGTTCTCTCTTAACTGCCTGCAAATGTGTGCGTAGTTCCAATATCACCCATTCAAGTATTTCTGTCCCGTTGTGCTGCAAATTACTGTATTTTTATCTCACTTAAAAATTAGTTTTGTGCTCTGTAAGTTGGAAAGGATTTGCTCTTTTCATCCTGGAAGTCTTGAATTCTCACAACAAAGACTGTCTTCTACTGCAATTGCTAAAAAGTGATGATATATCAGGTTCTTACACTGCACTATTTCATCTTGAAATGAGATTTTCTATCAAAAAATGTCCTTGAGTGCTATTTTCCTTGTTTATATGAGACTCTTAAAAAGGAACTTTTTCAAACATCATTGCAAAATTCTATCCTTACATGTTTTCTGGCATGAATGACAAAGGTGAGGTCTGTAGAAGTGTCCTCTAAAATAAATGATAGTCAATGATAAGTTAGATGAACCTAAACATTACATTTGTTTGTCTTTTCATAGATTAAAATTGACAGTAGCTTAAAAAAATTGCAGACAACACATAGGAGCAATAAATCTGTCTTTATATAGAGTAAAAGAAGATGATGTTTATTATGTAAATTCATAATTTGTGTGGGCTGTGTGCTTAGTAGTCTAGAACTGGCCTAAAGCCTAAATAAATGAGTGGAAAGGACAATTTACCTTCCTGTGGAATATTCTGTGGAGGTAAAAATATGTGGTTTTGCAATGTAAGAAAAAAGGCACCTTTTTTTTGGTTTTGTTTGGTTTCTTCAGTTAAAGAAGGGAAAACACAAATTACTATGATGATACAAAAACTTAAAAGAGCACTATTTTTCAGCAGCCTTGTTTATTTACTAGTTTTTCTTTACTGAGTTATATTCTACAAGGTGAAGAGTAAAGTGTAGTGGCATCATTTGTATGCTTTTGCTCTGGTCAAACTGATTTGTTTTCCATTAAAGCCAGCCATTCTGACCACTTTCAAGTGGACAGTTTGGAGACCTTTAATATACTTCATCCAGTCACAAAGGAGTCTTCTGAACTGGTCAATGCATATCTGACAGTACTGTGGAATATTGGTGAGGAAAAAGTTGTTCAAAAGTGGTTATTGCACCTTTTGCATTGCAAAATGTCCATGGGGCTTGCTGGCAAGAAGTCATTAAGATTTCTCTTAAATTATCCTTGGGCAGTATCACTTTATCTATAGATGAGATAAGTTTAAGATAAAGCATTAAAACAACAGAGAAAGTCATATCCACATCAACAGCTGGATGGTGACAAGTAATTTGAAGGCAATATGTTGGAGCAATCAAACTGGGTGATGCTTGCATGCCTTATTGCCCAGCCCGTTCCCTGGTGGCTGCTGCAGGCTAGCATTGGAAGCTTAGACAGTCATGGGAGTCTTGAGGATCCTCTGTCGTAGCAAAAAACACCTTTGGAAAAGCTAATAGTGTCTCTGTGCTAGCAGGAGCAAAACAGTCCTGACCCTTTCTAGGGATATATGAGTTAGGACGTTTTGATTAGGCCAAAACCAAGAGGTTTCTTGGAGTTTCTGCTCATCTGAAGTTGATTATAGTCTAGGCAATCCAGTATTGAAGTCAATGAGGTTCTGTCACCTTAAGGAGAACTGATTTTCTGAGGGTAAGATTGCATCCTATGTTAATTAATATGCTTACGTTCCTCTGGCACAAAGGTGTGCCTGTTTGCCACTTTACAATATCATGAGTAAATTTAAGCTGTTCTAAGCTGAATGATTCATCCTAAACTAGCTAGAAGTTGACATAGATCAGTACTAAATTTAGTCTGCTGATGCAGAAATTCTTTGGTCATTGAATGTGGTTTTGCCTCCAGGCACAGTCATGTTGCCTGCCCACCGCTTTAAGGAGTTGTTCCATTTGCTTCGTTGACTCTGGGGGAAAAGCTGTTAGTCTCAAAGCATAGTTCATTCCTTTGGTCTTTAAAATTCTGCAGCACTAACATAYAGCATTAGCAACATTTCCACACCAAATTTCAAAGACCCGGCAAACCCTACCCTCAAATGAAAGTCACATTAAAACACCTTCTTTCAGTGTTAGGGTGCGCTGTTATGTAAACACAACACACTTGCGATCTTACGTCCTAGAGGAAAATAGTGCCGTAGTGTAGAACGGCATGAAGTTCATGAAGCATTAGGTTTGAAAGAGACGTTTCCCTCAATCGACAGTTCCTTATGAAGTTAAAACTGTATCGGAAGGGTTCTTCTGCTCACGTCTAATAAACGAGCAGAAAGAACACCTACTCTGCTGCCGCTCTCCGTTCAGCGCTCCGCGAGCACCGCGAACAGCGAGACGTCCCCACAGCCAGCCTCTGTAGTAGGATGAGCTGTACAACTCATTTGGTCCTTTTTTAACTGTGTTGAATCTCTTTTCTGTGGAATGATTTAGCCACTGGAAAATTTCATCCTTCAACAGCCTCTAATAACAGTGATCAACACAATAATTTATTTTCTGTCAACACAACTGGAGCAGTGCTTTTCCTCATGAGGAAGGAAAAAGAAACACAGCAAGATGAGTGCCAGGGCTTTTTGTCTTCCTATTATTTGTGTTTTTATATTATTTGCCACTCAATCTTGTATCTCATATAAAAGTCAAAGGAAAAAAAATGCCATTTTCACTTTCAGTGGCTTGGAGATATAAAACAAACTTGATTGAATGAAGCCCTGGATGATCAGATCTAATTAGACCAGCTCTAAGCAGGCAGTTGAACTTAAATGACTTCCGTAGTTCCCTTCTAACCTGTATTTTCAGGTGTTAATCAGCGTGAGGTGCTGCGGCTGTAAGAAGGCGGAATATTAGCTGCAGCTAGACCTTGAACAAGGTAGGGGTGATCAAGCCATAAGTCCTGGGGCATAAGCTGTTGTTTGGGGGATCATAGGAGGGAGTCAGCTGGGCAACGTTTACCCCTCTACCGGCCTTTTAAGGAACCTTACATGTAGGAAATGGTGCTGAAAGAAACGAACATCAGACCCAAACGGTCTACAGGTGAAGATTGATTCTATTTCTTCAGCAAATCAAGCTGAACAGACTGGAGAGACCATTAAATTGTTTTCTTTCTTAAGTATTTGCTGTAGCTTAATTTTTCAGAGAAAGAGGTGACTTTAAATTTCCAGTAATACTCAGTCTG
The DNA here is from genome assembly GCF_003343005.1 of Rhea americana. Taxonomy (NCBI): domain Eukaryota; kingdom Metazoa; phylum Chordata; class Aves; order Rheiformes; family Rheidae; genus Rhea; species Rhea americana. Next base: position 106,312 of record NW_028186657.1, read on the forward strand.
CCTTTGTCCTTAACGTGAAACGGATGGAGCCTTTTTGGCGGTCCGCCCGGCTTGCGAGCGCGTGCGTGCTGGTTGTCTGTCCGTTCCGGGCAGCTCGGGGCGAGCGGCCGTGGCGCGGCGCTCGTCGCCGCCGATGAGGAGCGGCAGGCTGCCCCCTGGAACCCGCGCCGGCTTTGGTGCTGTGCCGCTGTCCGCAGCGCCTCCGCCTTGCTGCGACAAGTCTCTCTTTTATTTAGAGAGATTTCTGTATTGAGTGATGAGCACAAAATTCATGGTATCYTTAGCTGACATTTCCTTTTAAGTTAGCTTTTAAGTCAATGAGTTTTTAAAATGATATAGTGTGGCAAGTGTATCACTGTCATTCAGTAACTTGGTTTTTGAAACAAAAGTTTTGTTTTTGAATATGGAAACATATGCATATTAKTATGGCACTATATATGTAATCTGTATGCATATTATGTGCATATATTTGCATTTTTGCATAATATAGTTGTAATTGAAAAGACCTGTGCAACAGCAGTCAATAGACTATTATGTGGAAGTAGACAGGGTTTACCTAGCCAAAAARCTAATCAGCATTTACATGACTTCAGCATTTTAAAAACTCGAGACATATAATAATCACTTCAGATGCTATGCATAGTTAAATTATTTAAATATATTCCACTATTGAGGTTTCAAGGTCATAGTGAGATGCTAGCTATTCCCTTTTCTTTGTTATCATGTAAGTGGCCAGTAGAAAGCTTCTGTTAAAACAAATGAATGCATAACCAGACAAGCTTAAGCAATGGTCATCTAAAATAATTGCAAAGTAAAGTAGAGCCTGAAGTGGACAAGTCAGTATTCATATATATACTTCAAGATGGTTAAAGACATTTTAAATGCATTATTTGTGTCATATCCTTATGACACAGTGATTGTGAAATTATTTTTGCAAATTCCATATGAAAAAGTGACACATTTTATTCAAAAGTAATATYTGACTGAAACTAAATGTCACCTTGACTAAGCCTGCTCAATGCAGCATATAAATGAAATAGTCATTCTTACTACCAACCTTCTTTTTTCTTTTTTTCCCTTCATCTGTGAAGGGGACAGAATTCACACTGTCTCATGACTACATGGCTGAAAAGAGCAAAGCTATAAAACTCTGCAGGCTCCTTCATTTTCTTAGCTGTAAGTGTGTTTATTGAGGTCATTTATTTTGGGGCATCATACTTTGACAAACAAGTTCAATATAATCTTCTTTTAAAAATCTAAATACGCTTGTAAATTCTGAAATCTGTGCTTTCTGTTGTGTTAATATGCCTGCACACTTAGTAAACATGAGCATTAGTAACGTGTCTTCTGGTGTGTTGTGTTCTGAGACATATATACGGGAAGAGATTAGAAACAATAAATAAAAATAGTGGCTAGAGACATACAGATATATATTTAGTTAGAAATTGACTTGGTAGGATCGTTTATGTACTAACGAGAGAACTGATACGCTGACGTTTTTCAGAAGTTATGGCAAGGTATGTGTTTGGATTATTACTGATCAAAGACGTGTGCTTCTCTGTTGGTTCCTGCTGTGTTGTAAGGCAGCCTAGATGCTGATCGCAGAGCCTCTCATAATGCGTCTCGTGGAGACAATTAGAAGGGTGGTATCTAAAGAGAAAATGGGTGAAGAAGCACCATTTCTGGGTGGCTGTGGGTACTGATGCTTCATGGAAGGCTGCAGACTTTCCATCAGCTCCTCGTGGTGCTGGGGGGGCTGATCTATTAAATCATGTTCTGCACCCTTGCTGTCAGAAGCACAGAGGTGCATGGGTTTCTGCTAGAAATACCTGTATATGTGCTGAACCACAGAGGGAACCGGTGCTTATTGTGTACATGCAGGCTCCGCTTGGATTTTTGAACAGCGAGGTGCTGCTGCTGGAATATTTCTTATGTCATTACTGTTTAATTATTTTACCATAATGTTAAATCAAAGACCAAGACTCAGATTTGTGAGATATGGAGAAAAAAAAATCAGATTTGGTGCTTGTCACAAATGGCTTACAGTCCAGGCAAAATTCCCTGCACTTACCCTGCCTATTTTTCTATTGAGTTTGAAGCTACCGCAAGGGATTTTTCTGTAGTACTCTGCAGTGTAGTCACTTGTATGAAAGCGAAGGTGACAGAGAGAGACAGAGAGCTGTCAGTAAACTGAGCCAGAATGGGAGACAGTGAGCACATGCAGATGCTGTGAGCTGTTCTGTAAAAATCACTGCAAAAGAAGCTTATAAGTAGGCTGTGGTGGAAGACTGAGGTAGCTTGTGGGCTCTTCCTCTGGAGCTGGAGTAAGTATCAGAGAAAGTACAGAGATATTTCCTGAACAATTTAACAAGTRGGTTTTGATGCTGGAATTATTAGTGGCTGATTGGAAGTAAGTATTTATATTTGAGCAATAAATGGGAAATTATAACTTGGGCAAAAGTGAGTCATGAAGGGACTGCAAAAGCAGGTAGCTTGTGTGAAGGACAGCTAGTGAATGGCTGCTGTGTGGACAGAGATGTGGTCTAGGAAAATGAGCGTCGACAAGAACATATATAAGCAGCAGGGATATAACAAAGCCTTGATTATGTCAGAAAGTTTAGTGTCTGAAGGATACTTCACATTTTGTTTTTTAGATTCACAAACAAATATTTCTGTTGAAGGTATAGCAAATGATTGTGTTGCTGCCCTTTATTAAAAAGGGCCTCATAATTTCCTGAAATTAATAACATTCATTTTGTGCAGATGATCTTAAAACAAAAGAGGTAGTGAAATTCAAGTGAAGAAGGTGGCTAAGGCTTTAACCTTATTTAAGCAGGTTAAATTAATAGCAGGTACAGAAGAGAGGGAGCTGCCTTGTGAAATTGGAAAATGATCTTCGAAGCTGCTTTTATAAAAAGTCAAGACTGAAATGTTTTTCAAGGAACATGCAATTTTCTGCATTTATGTAAAAGTTTGCTTTCATATATAGCTCTCTTCTTTCTTACCTTGTAAAGCCATACCTCAGTTTTCATACTCTTTAGTATTTCTCCACCAATGATGGATGATGGATACAAAATATATTACTGCCACTATTGGCATCCTGTTAAGAATATCAGATAATGAATTCTTTCTTTTTGAGAGACAGAATACATGCAAATGACACAATTCTAATGCTTTTCTTTCGATATAGCATTTCTGTCTACAAGGTATGCTATTTATATCTAGAACATTTTTTCTTACTGCTTACCTGTAAAAATGCTAGATAAGACTAACACAATTACATATCGTAGCTTGATTTAAACTGCTGTGATTTATGGAAGATATTACTGACTAGTTGTGTGAGTTTCTTTAGAAGTCATATTAGGAAAACCATGTCTGCTTGGATATTTCTTGCTTTAGAATAGTTTTTGCAAATTCTCAGTTATATAATTAAACTTCAGAATTCTTGTATTTACATGTATACACACATGCATTCGTGCACAAGTATATTTAAAATATGTACTGACGCTTAAAAAAATAGATCAAGCCTCCTTAAAATACTTAAGTCAGGGCTACAGCGTAGGGAAGATTCTCAACTAGTGTAAGTTGTTGCATCTCCAATGGTTTTGATTCAAATTAATGAAGCTATGACAATTTGTACCATCTAGGTAATACCGTGCTAGCTCAAAGTATCTGCAATGGTCAAGTATTGACATGTAGCTACCTCAGATATTAATTTAAAGCTTTCACACCCATCTTTGCCTCATTTCTGCTGTAATGAAAAATGTCAGGATGCCTTTGGTTTCTATGAAGGATTGTCTTGTTTATTAAAGGGCGTATTCTGACTCTCTTGAATTTTAAAAACAGTATTTCAGAAGGCACTATTATTTATAGCTTTTGCACTATTCTATGTCAGTGTTTTATTGAATTCAGGCTTTTGGGGAATAAATCAGTTCTACAGTGAGAAGGGTATAAGTTTCCACTATAGTTTTAGATAATTGAGAGTTTATAGCTTTCACTTCATGTATTAGAATTACCAAGAGAGCAATTAAGTTGCAAATTAAGTCACTAGCTGTTGACTGTATTTCTCTAGATAAACATTAAATATGAAAAATGATGTTTTACTGGATTTTGATGTAAATGTCATCAAAAGGGAAGGAAAAAGCAAAAAAGGGGCAAAAACTGGTAATGTGAAACTGTCTTGAAACTATCCTCTTAAACTGTCTGGACAGAAAGCTAGTATTCAAGTTTTCTCTCCCTACTCTGAAATTTGACCCTTGGGGAATTTTGAAGCAGGGCAGAAGACCTGTCCCTCGCTGGAGTGAAGAGGTGCTCCCCGGCACGTCGTGTGGTCGTGGCTCGACTCGCACCCTCAACAACTGTGTGGGGCAAACTTGGCAAACTGTTCTGCTCCATGCCGGTGCCTCTCACCCACCATGCACAGTCAGGGTAGCCTCAAGAAGTTTTCAGATGTTATTTTTCATCTACCTGCCCCTACTTGTACATCTCCTGACAGCTATTTTCTCTTTGCCTCCTGGTTCAGTGAAGACCCTGAATATACAAATGCACTTACTGTCCACAAACTTCTCGAAGTGGTCAGACAGAGAAGGTCTCTGGTGATAGCAGCTTGGTATCAATTCTCACTACACTGTGGGAGAGCCTGGGTTTGCTGACCACCTAGCCATCCTGGAGCTTTTCCCCAGTGCAGTGTCTGAGTTACTTACCTTGACTAGTGATCTCTGAGAAAGCACGAGTAATAGGAGGGGAAAGGAGGTTTCGTGAAAATTTATTCATCAGCACTAATACCTTAAAAGTGGTAGAAAAGCTGACATGCTATGAAGATATTTTTTCCCAGCTTCATGGGAAGCAACACTGATTAGGCTTAGTGTAGCATTGTGTTTTAGGAGAGTTGTAGTAGAAAACTGGTAGCTGTGTTTGGGCTTAAGGTGGGATAGACTGGATGGTATGAGAGCAAGTTTGGGTGCTTGAAACTGAGAAAGTGCCCAGAGGCTGTGTGGCACATACATACAGGATTGTTCTTGAATATTATGCTTTTGTGATTTCCTGTTGGCTTGAGCCAAAGCACATGGAAGCTGGATTCAATTTGCTGTTGCCTAAGGCATTCTGGAGTCTGCCCGAGTAGCTTACAGGAATTTGTTTTTTCCATAGCTTTGAAACTTGCAGCTTTCTTTTTGCATTATGTTTCTTCAAGACATAAAATTATGATTTTTATCCAAAACACTCAGCTACTTGTTTGTAGTAGCTAAATTAATATGCAGATTTCACATGAGATTGTGTAGCTCTTGTCACAAGGAGAACGCTCTGAAATAATCATCACAGGTTAATTGACTGCCGTGACCCTGTGTAGCTAAGGAGCGATGCTCAGCCACACTTCTTAAAATCCAGGCAGTTTTCTGGGTTCAAGGCTATGCTCCTTTCCCAATTAGCCTCTCCAGAGGAGCAATTCAGTGAGTTTCCTCTTCCTCTTGCTTAGTGCAACTTTCCTCTGGGGAAGTTAACTAAAATCTTACCTATGCCAGATTCAAAGGTAATTTACTTGGGTCTCATGAAAATTGTTTAACATGTCTGAACTGGTTTGCTATGAAAAGTAATATTGTTTCCAAGTGCTAGACTTGGACAAGTGATTATTTTAACAGTTTTTCATGCTTACCAAAAGAGATATTTAGCACAAGAATTCTACAGCACCTCAAACTACAGCACGTGAAATAGCACACTTACTTGAAGCTGTTACTTTTACAGTTAGGCTTACCTTTTGTTTGGTATCTTTCTAAAGTATCTGGTTGAGGGGGAAAGAARGTACATTGCCTAATAAAATTGTTGTCCATCACTCATTTTATAATAGATTATTCCAGTAGAGACCGCTCTTARAGGTAACTTTTAGTATTTTGGTGTTAAGGTAGGTGTAGAATAATGTTTCTAACAAGATAAAAGTCTTAGGATCTGATCTCTATAAATATGTGAAGGGAATGAACCCTGAACACAGGAGAGCAATTTAAGGTAAAGGACAACACTGGCAACAGCACAGATGGCTGTAGATTGTCTGTAAATAAACCTAGGTTGGAGTTCAAACACTGATGAAAAGAGGGAAGATCTTCAGTATCCCAGAGCAATTTGTCCACTAGGCCACAGATCATCTAAGATGATACCAGAGGATAATACTAAAACTCTTGAGAAACGTTTTACAGCATGTCACAATTTTTCTTAATGGTAAATGRTCTTTTTCAGTGTCTCATTTGTAGCATGGCACCATTGGGTTCTCCCTAGCACAAAATGAGTTACATTTTTATTTGTTGCCTACTGAAAGCTCACTTATCCTAATCAGTTCCTCAAGTGAAGCTCTCAAGCACTGCATCAGATCCAGCTCTCCAAGATCTGGCTCAGGTTTTGTCCAGAATTGACACTTGTTTTCAGCTATTAGTTGCAAACACGATTGCGACTTATGTATTTAACACTGAATGAGGGCAAACATGTTTAATTTTGTTTGTTCTTTAGGCAAGGTAGAAGAAATTCATAATTTCTATTTTTTTTTAACCATATAGAAAATCAAATATTTTAAATCCTTCACTCCTGCAATGTGTAATAAAGAATTCAGTTTTCTTTCCTAGCGTAAATGGCCTAGAATAGATGGTTTGTCCTGTAGTATTGAATTACCTGACATTTTGTATTTAATCATTTTGGAGCGTTTCRGTCATTTTGTAAAATAGAAATGGAATAGCCAACTGGAAGAAGATACCATGAAGTTCTGCTCAGCTCAGCTGCTCACAGATACCCGTACTTAATGAGGAGTTTATTCAGTGCATCACAATACAGAAAATGGCTAGCCCTCTATAATAAAACTACATACTTAGATGAACAGCAGAACATTTTTCAGTGAAGTTCCTTTGAAATAATTGTAGTTTAATGCTTAGTTGGTACTTCATATAATTTTTCCACCAGTATATTTACTGTGTTCTTAAAATCACTTCTATCTGAGTCAGCACTGGGGAAACAAGCTAGGCAACCTTCAAATTTTTCACTGTATGATTCCTGTTGCTGTTAGATTACTTAAATGGTTACTTCAATAAATCAAGAAGACAACCCAGTCCACCCTAAGGCTCCTTCATCAGAAGTTATTCTGATATCTAGAAAAACTTGCATTTTGTTACATAGGTTCTCTTTTCTTCTCTCTTTGGGAATTTGTCACCCTTCTCTTCCAGCAACATATGTTCACCTCAGACTTAAAAGCAGATCAGCTGATACTTTGTATTTGATAACCCCTGCCCAGTAACCTGTTCTTAAAGTATGTTTTAATTAGGTACTAAGAATGTGCATCTTGTTTTCTCACCCTTTGGTAATACACAACCACTCTGCTGCTTTTTGCCTTAGGAGCAAGAGGACAYGGGAAGCAGTGTTTTGCGAGAAACTCTGAGTGTCCATCACAGTATTACGGGTTAGGTTGTTGCTGTAATGATACCTGTGCCATAGAGACCAGACTTTGAGAGGCTTTTACCTGTGGTCTTAGACCTTCTCTACTCCTGGGTGCATTTCTGCAGCTACTTGCCTCTTTCTTGCTGTTAGCTCTGCGGGGCCTCTTGCCCTTTTTGATTTGGAAATCCATTCAAACATTTTCTAAAACATTTCCATCTTCAGAAATGTGGAAGGATGAACAGGAATAATACTTACGTGCTTGTGAAAGTGTGTTTTCTTCTCATGGTGTTTAAGGCTGCTGCAGCCTCACGTCGGGAGGCGGTGGCCTGTCCTACTGCACGCACGTACATGCTCCCTGTAACGCAGGGCTGCCTCAGGCAGTGCTCTGTTGCTGGCTCTCCGATTGCCTGCGTTTGACTTTGGTACAGGATGAAGGGAGCAGGACTGTGGAAGTCCCAGGAATATGGCAGATAAAGTTTTACAAAGACAGTTTAACGTATGTGCAACCAACAGCAAAGAGAAAATTATCTATTGCAAAATAATTAACTCTATGGCAAATCCTGCAGCTCTCTATTGAACTTACCACTTAATCTTCCTTTGCTTCTATTTCTCATCWGTTAGTCTCACTATGCTTGTATTTCCTCCTTGCCTCTTATTCTATGCCTGCTGAGCCTCAGTCTTATTTATGGAGTGCTGATTTTAGGCACATAAAGAGCAAATGTAATAATAAAATCTCCCTCTCTTTGAAGAGCTCTAAGTGGTGAAGACTCTTGCTCATTCAAGAAAGTGATGTTGAATCATTTTGCTATTTAACACATCTTCCTGAGCATTCCTCAAGCTCTTCAGTTAGCCTGGAGCAATGAGAGCTTATGAACGAAGCTTCCTGTGCCTGGTGCAGAGCCCTATGCAAGGTATCCGCTGCCATATGTCACTGCTCCCTGAAGGAAGGTGGAGACTGATATGTGAARAGCTGTTTATAAAACCAACTAATCCTTAATAAAATGTATCTGTCACCCAGAAATAGCATAAGTGAGCTAAGTAATCAGTTTTCCTCTTCAGGTAAGACTTTGAAAATAAACACATTCAAACTGAATGTATGCACACAGACACACACGTGTAGATATGTGTATTTTATTAACTATTTTAGAGTAACCATGAAGTTTTTCTCTAAAGTATCTTTTGTTCATGAACAGTAGTCAAACTATAAAGTTTTATAAAGCATAAGCAGAGACAAAGCTTACCTGTAATTGTCACCTGTCTATATTTTTTATCATCACAATGTAGTAGTTCTCTTTCCACATCCATAAAAGCCTTTGTAGGTCTTTGTAGAAAAAAAACAAATAGTTGCTTACTAGTCGTGGTAATTTCTGTCAATGGAGAAGAGAAATATTTGAATGACAGAAATGTTTGTGTGAGAGTGAGAGATTCAGTCTATAACATACTGGAGTCATGCGTGGTGTTACAGAACTTGTTAAAAGATTTAGAGGGATATTTTTTTCTGATAATATAGAAATGCAGATTTGTTGGGTGTGTATGGCAGTAGGAGATTAAAAGGTACTTCTGCTTCTTTTAAATCTATAGGCCAAAACTAATGGGCAACCTATACTGAGGACTGAATTATTTTATATGTTATTATACTTGTTATTATTTTATTAGTTATAATAATGTATTAATTATAGTAAATAATSTTCTATTAATATTAACAATATATAACACAATACACAATATTAGCAGTTATTAATATGTATTAATGCATTATTATATTAAATTAAAGTGAGATAAAATTCCTGATTAGCACTTATAAAGGAGATCACGCAGGTGTCTTGGGGATRTTTTAAAGGAACTTGAATTTAATGCTGTCTATGTGCGTATTGGACCACAGAAATTCATTGACTAGGATGACTTTTTTTGGACCTACTAGTACAAAGGGATCATGTGTGATACCTGTAAAATACACCTTTCTACTTTCATTCATATGGAGGAAGAAGCTGGGTAGAATCAGGGTAGATCCCTGAAGAAGCAATGGTCTCCTCGCTGCTCAGTGCGCCAGTATGCTTTTCCCTCTCCTTCTTCCTATGAGTCCCTGAATCTCAACTTGGTAAGCTGAACTGCCATGTCCTTGTCTAAATCTGTGCTTCTGCAAGAGGTTTATAGCAATAATAAATGTAATGAACTTTAGTAGTGCTACTGATTTTAGTCCTGAAAGCATAAGATAATGCATATTAGAGCTATTTAGGTTTGGAATATGGTTGTGTTCTGGTATTCTGACTAGTACAGGATCAAATCATGTTTTGGCTGATTAATCTGTCAAGCAATACTGAGGAACGAAGGGAAGAAGGTTATGTTGTGTTGCCAGTTCATGTGATCTCGGAAGAATTATTTATTGTTTGTTTTCATTTATTTTTACCTTTCTTAATAATAGTTTGAGGATGTTCCTACCTTCCTTCCCTTGTGGTAGCTTTTGTCACTAGGGAAGCAGTGATTTGTTTGTATTTTTTCAATGGATCTAAACTTTGCCAAACTTTTTTAAGTTCTGAAAGATCAAGAATAACTTGGGAATAGCTTGTGTTGAGACATTGGTGTTTCACAGCACCACCATTACGGTAGCGGAGAGAAGCATAGCTTTGGTTCATGCATCCGCAGCTGATCTGCTGTCAAGAGGTATAGACGAGGCTAAAGCATGGACATAACAAGAAGAGGAACAGTTGGTCTTCCTTTCTCTCTCGCAAGGAGCAATGCACAGTGTAGCCATAGATTACACCTATGGGGAAGGGAGCAGGAAGCGTTTTAACCAGCAGAGAATAACTTGTAAAGTGATACCACAGTTATCTTCTCCATTAATGCAGAGGAAAATTGCAGTAGGGGGGATGCAGGCTGTTGGCTGACGAAGGTTTCCACACTGCTTATTTACTCCGGGCTGGGCTGAGACTAGGCAAGACTATGATTTGCTGCCTCCTGCCCCTTAACCATACTACTCAGTTCTGCTGCACCAGGGAAAAAAGTTTGCTCAACAACCTAGCCCCACTCGCAGAGACTTTGTATCCCCTTTCAATAAGCGAAAGTTAAGACTCACAAAGTAGCCGCTGTATGTTTTTAAAGCATTTGGTTTGGTCCCAAAGCTGACAGTTAGCAACAAAGTTTCGGAGAGAAACTCAACTCATCTAGAGTCCGCCACAAGCGTTCAGGAGTCATCGTCTGTGGACTCGCATGGTGTACAAATCAGGATATTAAATAATCTAAAATAATGCTTAGGGAATCACAGATGGCATAAGGCAAGGCAGCCTTCAGTGAAAAGCTGGAGAGGAGTAAGCTAGTGATTAAGCACGTTAGCTGTGATGGAAGGGACTGTCATGGCATATGCTATCGTGTGCCATATGTGTGTATGCTGGCATATGTTTATCAGAATTTATTAATATTGGACAAATCAAAAAGTGATACAGCTGGGAGATATGCCTGGGTTYTGAAACTGATTCAGTAACAGCAGATAATATGTAGCAGGCCAAATACAGGATTTCAAGGTTAAATTTCATTAAAGATGTGCAAAGTCAGAGTAATGTCAATAGACTTTAAAAAATTTGGACAGATATGAAAAGTAACATAGTTTAGTCTGCAATGCGTGTATTTTGTTTGTTTAAAAACAAGTAATTACATATTTTTGTTCCTTTCAATAACTATCAACTAATAGCATTTCTCAGAAAACCCACAGAGAACTCTCCAAGTAAAAAACAGTGCTAAATATGGGCTTGTACTGCAAGGTCGTTTTTAATTCTTAGTTCACTTGAAAGTCRCTGAATGTCAAAATGTGAGGAAAACCTTCATATGTAATTAGAGGCGCAGATTGGCTAGAAAGACTCAGTGGTATCTTTTATTGCCAGAGAGAGCCATTTAATTACTATCTGTAAGCCCTGTTGTGCCTGACTGAAGCCCCACATTGCTTGAGTAGACTTGATTAGAAGTGTTTCTATGAAACAAAATCACCATCTTTTTTTCTACTAGACTTGGATGGGACTTTTTACTTTTTTTTTTTTCATCTCCTGCTCTTCAGTTTCCTAGTGATATACTGTAGACTTAGACTTCTCCTTTATCTTGTTGAGACAGTAATAGAACAATAACTCTGAACTTATTTTCAGAGATTTTCAGAGGCTCCTTGAGCCTTTTCAAAGCTAAGCCTAACTAAAAATTTCTCAAGTAACAAAAAGCTTTAAAAAATTTCTCTGACTACATTGATTATTATCATTGATTTCTCACCCAACTTTTAGATGTGTTTTCTTTCTCAATACTTACATGAATTAGGAGTATGTTGTTATTCCTACTGTACAAGTAGGAAATTGAGGCCCAGAAAAACTCAGTGTGAGCTCACATAAAATACAAGGGCCTGAACTGAGGGCTCTGACAGATCATCACAGACCTTATGATGACCTTGTGTCTCCAAAAGTCACTGTCCATCATTCATTCTGATTGTGCCAAGCATTACTACTCTCTTCAGATTTGAGGAAATAGCAGCTTGATTCTAGCGAGCAATCCAGTGTAATTTGTTGTCATCTAATACTAAAATGTTTCCCAAGAACTTAAATAGATAACAATTAAAAAGAATTCATGTAGAGATATGCATTTTTTTCTTTATTACTTTCTTTTATCTACACAGGACTGTTTTGATTAGTGGCTCATTAAGTTTCTCAATGTCATCTGTAACAGCCAGCTATTCGTATATCCATAATACAGCTTACAAAACCACACAAGCAACTCCTCGTGAAAGGTAAATTAGAGTCAGCAACAGAATTCACATGCCCAGCTAAACCAATGTTTGAATAAATCTTAATATTACTTATATGAACATAAAATGATTTTCAGTTTAGCACTTCTAACATAATAAATTCTAAAGTGGATTTTTTTGTGTGTATTTCACTGGCCAGAGATGATTATGCTGGGAATGCTATAAAATACTAATGAAGATGTGCAATATTGTTAGCATAACCATTATTGGCTTCATGACCTTTGAAATGATCTGTAAAAATATTGGCCTAATACAAATGATTATAAAGAACAGCAAGTATCATAAGACTCATCTCAATGAGTCTGTTCTTTTTATGGATGATTGAAGGGTTTTTTTCTGCATTTGGATACAAATATTGATTACCACTTTTGATCCTCCTTTTGTAATGCTCCACTGCTTTTCTGCTTATGTATTTTTGTGCAGTATAATTTCATCATCTCCCCATTGCAAAATTCACACCACCAAAATAAAAATCAAAACAAAAATACCCTCATTGCATTTCCTGATTAAAATCATGACATTAATGTGTAAACAATAGTTTGGAGATTTCTAAAGGAAAAAAATAATATTTCCCCTTATTACTAATGTGATTTTTCAAAAAGAGCACATTATGGTTTATAACTTCTGGGGATTAAAGCTGTAAAACAGATTTTTTTGCGGGGGCTAGAGTTAATGTATTTATTCAACTGCAGTATAATGCCCTTCTAAACATACATTTTCTAGCTACACTTGGGAAATCTTGGAAAGCTCATCTTTGAAATGTGATAAATGGAACTGAGAATCAGAAGAGATATTGTAGATGAAAAAAAGAATAGCTGCAGTGATTGTACTGGACTCCCACTCTGTGGCATACTTTAGACTAAACAAGAATAAGCTTGAGAAAAGAGGAGATCAGAAAATCTGCAATCGTGTTTATATCACAGGGATTTTTACTTTTTACCTGGCTCGAGTGCAAAGGTTGTGGCTTATTATATGCAGGCTGAAGTGTAAAACAAAGAGCCTAAAATGATGCTCACTGGTTACCTACAGTCATTTTCTAAAGCACTACCTACACCATCTGTGAACAGAGACACATTAATCGGTATATGTCATGTCTATTACGACCAGTCAGGCATTTGGAATATAGGAAATGTCTCTTGCTCTTAAATAATACTCTTTCATTTAATATTTTCTAACTACTAGGCGTAAACAAAGGGATTGAAAAAAGTTACTTAACCACCGACTTTTTCGGCATGACTTCATGAAACCATCTGTCCATGGGGCTGCTTTTAGCAAAAATTTGTATATAATTATGTTGCTTTCCAAGTATGGTGTATGCTTTTGGGCAGAAAATGCATGGCACTAGAGGAACAGCCTTGATGGCTGTCAGTGTTTTTTGATTCTGTTTGCCAAGCCCCTTTACTTCACTGAGTGATATAAACAGGATGCCTGGCTAAACAAAACATTGAATTTGCAGAGCTGTATGCTAAAGTTAAAAGACTGCATTTCAGTAAGAAATGTAGTATCAACAGCCTTCAAGCTAATAGTCAAGGAGCCTCTGCTGCCTTTTGTCTCTCAYGAAGAGAAGCAGGCTGCAGCTACTAAATCTGAAATCAAGACTAGGCTGAGTCTCGAGGAGGGCACCATGCGAATGTCGATTAAGCATCTCTGCCTGACTGTGCTTACAACAAAGCAAGAACCAGCTTCATGGCAAGGCTAGAGAGAGACGGGGGCTCTGAAAGCCTCGCTCTCTCTTCTAGCAACTCATGAGCAACTTCCCTACTGCAAATATTTGACTGATACATGCTAAGTCATATTAGTTACACTTTCTCGCAGCATTATATTGGTAGCTCATTTATTTGCAGCTCATATATTGGTAGCAGTCAATCCTACTTCCTATTGAACTTCCTGTTGAATCCTACTTCATTGCTTCCAAGCAATGAGCATCTAATGAATAGCAGAAAGTTGTAGAGGATTGTAAGTAAGTTTTACATTGGTGCTGTTGGGCTTTGTAGTATTCTTTGGCGACCAGAGTCATTGGTTCTTCTGACRTGGTGCTTTTAAATGTTCAGTCTAATGTAAGAAACAAAGCTGGATTATTTTTGTCTTGAAACTTCGTATTTTACTCTTTCACTTCTGTCAGTCCCTTCGTTCCATGTATCTTGTGTTTGTCTTTCATATTGGTTATGTTGATCTAAATTATCCTGTAGTGTTGTCTCCTTGAAAATTGTTCAGCAAAAGATAAAAAATGATGTGATGCACCAGGCGCAGTGTCTTTTCTGTGAAATTTAACTAGTGCATCTGCCTTTTTATCCATGACAGAAAAGTCAGTAAATGGTATTAAGCTGGACAACCCTTTTATCTTTTCTCAGAATATTACACTCAGAAATTATATGCATGTTGAGTTCTATCTGGGTTTTCAGCTGTGGTAAACCCTGAGATCTTGCAAGGACTGCTCTGAGATAATTTGCCTGAACAATGGTTGAAACACTTTTTTAAAATATAACCTGTTCTTTGAAAAGTGTCTGCTGATAAGTCCAGACGTTTTGATGCTTAAATATGTCCTTTTGTTAGAGTGTTAAGTAAATTAACACTCAAAATCCTTTTCGGTTTACTCTTCACTTTGTGKATAGTTTATGCTAAAAATGATAATTAGGAAAGCTTTATCCATTGTGACTGGCACTGAACTCTTGATCTGAAAGGCTCCGAAAATGAGGTAACAATGATAATATAATACATGCATAYAAAATGAGAAGACTGTTTTACATTCCATGTTTTTGTAGAGCAATGTTCTGCATAACATGTTGTGATACAGAGTTAGGCTTCGTATTTCTCTGAAAGAGATGCATGTTTCATATTATAATTGTTGAAAAAAATATTTCCTAGACTGATAATAGTCTCTTTGGATTCCTAATTGCTTCTTTCTACTTTAGTTTACTCCAGTTATATATAAAAAGTGCAGCTGGACTTGCATGGACTTTTCATATTCATATAACATTCGTGATGTTTTGTCATATGAACTTCTATCAGCAAGAGTTTGAGGCTTCCACAAAAATTACACGGAGGGAAATAAGAGAGAATTTTGCAGGTCCTCCAGAGGAAGCAATGATAAAGCCTTTGCACTGCACCATGAAATAATACAGAAAAAAATCTCAGAAATGAAGATTAACTTGTCTTAAATGTATTTCTGACTATACAGAACCAACATTTACAGAGATTAGAAGAAGAAGGAGAAAAAACATTGAAATGGTGGTGTCCAGCATGCTTTGAGGTTGGTTTTAAATACAAAACCAACCTGAGATTCGTTGAAGTCTTGGGCATAGTTTACAACATATCCTTTCTCCCCTTAATTCTAATGTTGGATGTCTTTCACTGCTATCTAGCCAAGTATAGCACARTTCACCATACCCTGGGGTCTGGAGCAAGCCCAAGTCGCTTGTCCAAAATACCCAGCCCCAGCAGTATCTTGGAATCAAGTAAATGTGGACAAGAAGRTGATATGAATGGATGGGAATCTTTGCTCCCTAACTGCTGTGTTAGGGGAGGTTGGACCCCAGGTTTGTTTCTATACAGAACTGGGTGCTATCCATACATAACCAAAGTAGTAGGAGTATTATTTTTTAAGATGAAGAAGCAGAAGGCTCAGTTTGCTTTGTGGTTTTGGAAAACACTGTGGTAGCTGTTACTGAAAGCCTTCTAATATTATAGGAAAGGTGAGAGAGCAGATGAACTGGTCAAAGGTAAATGATCCGATAATATGTCAAACAGCACTTTTAATCCAAGCAAATGTGTTCATGGACAAAGTTAAAATCTGAACTGAATGATGACTGTTAACATTATCTGTTAATCATCATAATGTCTCTTGTAGTCTATTTTGACATCTCAGTATGACTTTTGCCATGTTCACAGCTCATGATTCGCATTTGGGTTATAATCTGCTATAAACCATGAATCCTTTTAAAAACAGTTGTTCACTAGATCATTGTCTGCTACTTTCTATTTCTCTTCTTGCTTATTCCTGATAAAAACATATCCCAAATTACTTCTTATCTGAGGACTAGATGGAAGGAACTTCTTACACTGCTTCGAATCCAGGATTTGGTTGTTTGTCCATATATTTAGTACCAATTTTTCTAAAAATGGATCATTTGGGCTGAGATATTATTGTCTTAGTACCTGTTATTCTGAGAGTCTGCAATGAGCTGTCCTGGTTATCCCCTTAGTCGTAGGCATGTATCAGAATCAGCAMTGAATTAATGATCTAGTCCTGGCAGTTCAAAGAACTTGCCTCAAAGGGGCGACAGTCTATGAGAATAAATAAATAAATAAGAAATTATGTTTATAGTCTGTTCTACCTGTCAGTTTTGAGGAAAGTGAAACACATTCAAAGAGGCTCTGTATAGTTTTGAGCTCAAACCTCATTTATTGCATACTTTGAAGGAATGCCTGGGTTAGTGATAGTTTTGTGTAAAAAGAGCAACTAAGTGCCTTGTACAGGAAGCAAATCTTCATAATCATCCTTGGTCTCATATTACCCAATTCAATAAAATTTTTAAATCATATTTAAAAAAGGAATGTAAACAAATATTAGTATTAAAAAATCCATGTTCRTATTTAGAGGAGCACGATGTTTCAAACTCTCAGACATACTTATTCTTTGTGAGTCTTCTGGATCGTTCAAGCACTATTAACTGATCAGAGAGTAGAGCTTTTTGGCCATGCCAGGCAGGGCACGTAGCAAAGTGTGCAGCAGCTCCCGGCACTGGGAACTCTGTGTGACCTTTGATTAAGAAGTTAATAGCATTTGTGAGCCATAGTCTCTTAAATTCTCATAGCAATTCCCATTATAATTACTACGGACGTATCTCAGAAGGTTCGGGGGCTGATTTAGTCCAGCTGAGTATCTGAAAGTTTACCAGCTTACCCAGGGCATACACACATCTTTTGAAATGGCTGATTAGGATGTATATTCTTAAGGAATGTTTCTCTAGAGATTTCTGGCACTTCTAGTTTGTGTCAATATTTCTGTCTTTCCTCAGATTGTAGCCTTCCCACTTGTGTCTGGCATCTGAAAATACAAAGGAGGGTAAGTTTAGACAAAAATAAACAAACAAAAACAGAAAACCTGACTGAATTTTCAGAATCCCAAGTGAAAATAATTCAAATTTGTCTCTAAAAGGAACTGACACATTGTCATGCAGAGACAGTTCTCATTTATGTACGGATAATACAGTAGTTGCTCATAAACGGTTATAAAATACACTAGAGTTTATTTCTGTGGCCGTCTGTTTCCAGAGCTCTAACAGTATGGGTGAATATATAATATTCCTGTATGATTTCTCTCTCATGTGGCCATAGTCCTAAATTGTTACGTAACAAGTAGCTCTAGACAAAATACTTACATTCTAGCTTCTTGATGGAATTATGTAAATACTAGATAAAAGATTTCTATGTGAAAGTTCTGCATCCATTAAAGCATTAGGCTGCGGCATTTTATGAAAAGCAAAGAGATAAAGTAGGTACTGTAAATTGATTGGCTTTGGTGTGCTTTAGGGGAGGCTGGAGGGTGATTGCGTAGTGATGGAAAAAAGTTAACTTGTATTCAGAGAGAGTTTCCTGTATCGATCAATAGCTTGTTATTCTGCAACAGAAGTGACTGGTTTGAGCTGGGGACTGTAGATCAAGGCGATTGGGCAGGTCTCTATTAAATAGTTTTCGTAAATGGTATTGGATAATTGACATTGAATTTCTGTGGGATGCTTTTCATATTTAGACTATCAAGAAAATTTGCTTTTACATTCTCAAATGTATGTTTTAAAGATGTAAAAACTAAGGGCATTCGAAACTGAAGATTAAAAATCCATGCTACTCTTGGCCATGACATTTATATTTGCTAAGAAAAAGGAAACTGTAGATCCTCTTACTGTGTTTTGACATGTTTTCCCTGTAAGTTATTTGCTTACAGATCAGGGTGCTTCAGTGCTTAGAACTCGAGTTCTTTTTATCAGGAGCTAATTCTAAACACGTAGTATTGTGGGCAACTTAAGTGTATTCATCATATTTTTGGATAGTTGTACCTTATAATAGTGGAGTTTTTCTGCTTCTCGTGGGCATTATAAGGTAAGGTTTGGTAGTAYTAGGTTTCTTTTAAGTACCTCAGAAAATACCATATTGTAGGAAGGTAGAAGACGATAACACTGAAAAGAGGCTGGGAGGTGTTACTAGAGCTCAGGGAAATGAGAATRCAGAATATTAATTAAAAAAAGAACAAAAACCAACTCTTTCCCAAATCTGTAAGGTAAACCTCAAACTCTGGGGACTCTGTGGGAGTGAATTGGAAATGAATACCAAAGAAACAAACCTTTATTCCTTGGTTTTCAGTACAAACTGCTAAAGGATCACCCATCCCCAAAGTGAGTAACTATCTGTTCTGCAACAATGGTCTCCTGTTAACATTTATATCTTGCTTAAGGCTAATCAGAGGAGGTTTATAAATTGTTGAAGTCATTTTATAGCACATTTAGAGCTCATTTCACAGCAGTTTAAGGGTCTGCAATGAAGCTAATAGCTGTCTGCGTTTCCTAAGTGTTTGTGATTTAAAAATGACATAACATTTATAATACTTTAGAGTTACTTCCAAAAATAACATGGTAAATTTAATAATTATATAGTCTGCGGAAGATAAGAAAAAATCCAGTGGCTTCACTGCCATAAAGGCCCATTTTCACATATTTTTCATCAATGTTGTCTATTCTAAAAAAAAAATTTAGCAGAATGATTCACATGAATGAACTGCATGAGAAATACAGCAGGCCACAGCACTACGGGGGAGCGCAGGGGAGGAGGAGCTGGGCAGACTCGGGGCAGTAGCCCTTCTCACTCGCTGGGCTGGGTGAGCCTGGTTTACACATTATCTGGCCTCTTCAGCCGCCTCGTAGTGAGAACAGTGAACCTAGAGAGACTGCTCCTGGCTCTGTGCCCACATTTACTCCTAGTGTTAAAACTTCCTGTTGCTGAACTAGCAGAACCATTTAGAAATGAGAAGTACTGAATATTGTAGTAATCAAATCACTTATGAAACAGACACACTGTAGGAAGAGATGGAAATCAAGTTGGCTTAGATCCTTCTTAAAAAAAATTACTTGCAAATTCCCATTGGCAAAACTCAGAGGAAAATCTCATTTACTGATGTAAGACATTTTTATCGAAGCAGCGGTGGTTACACCCATGATAATATTATTCATATATTGTCAAACCTTAACCATTATCTATTTAACCAATTGTCAAATGTCATGATGGCCAAATAAAAGTGGTGACCTCAATAACAGGGATGTTAGTTAACCAATCTTCCTGTCTTTTCTGTAGTGAGGAGCAGACCGAGTCCAGGAAGCTGCATGTTCAGTGATGCAGGATACAGGAAATCACATTGGGCTGGTCAGTTTTTACCTGGCTTGACTTGTCGGTGTTTAAAAGCCAGCCCTAATTCAGATTCACTGTCAACTGACTGGTTGCCACTGAATCTCAGTTTAAGACTTCAAATATACTTTAAATCATTGATAAACAAAGGGGCTTTTATGACACTTTCCTTAGCCACCAAGTCAATCAAGGCAGCGACATATTTTTCTCCAATCCTCACCAGGAGTGTGGAAGCTAAAAAGGGTTGCAGATGTAGACCTTTTAGTATTATGATCCAATGGTATAATCCTACCCAAAATGTCTGCTAAATCTTTTTAGTCACCTGGAAATTTAAGATATGATGCTTTCTGGATTGTGGTTGTTGTTGGTTCACGTTGTCCTACCACGTACATGTATACGTACCCTTTCCCTTGATGACAGGCATTAGTAATTGTTTATGAAGTATTTCTAATTCTGTATTGCAGTCTTTTAGTCTTACATTCGTACAAGAGACTGAATTTTCTGCATTCTCAGTACTGCTTATTCATTCTTGAGCGCTGAGTTTGGGTCTATGCAGTAGGAACCTCAAGCATACCAAAGGTCTTATCCAAACTGGTAGTTAAGGACCAGTAAATCAATTTTAGCAGAAATATTGGCTGGATACTTTTCTGCATAAGACTGAACTTGTTAACATTTCTAGCTCAGTTTCTTATTTTTTTGATATTTGACATGATGTGAGAATTGGGATTCGTTTACCACTTTAGGGGGGGTCCATTAATAACCTCAGGGGCGAATGTATGTAAAATGGTAGTGCTGTATTTTATTGAATAAAAGGGGGGTGGTGAACAATGCAGTTCTCTAAACCTGCAGTTGTGTCATTCAGCTATGGAGGCTATTAGGATTTCTRATCAGATGCATATCATGAACTATAAATAAGAATTATACAGCCTAATGAAAATGCTGAGACTAAGAATATTGAAAACACCTTTTGCCTACAGCATGACATCTCAGCTACTTCTCATTTCAGCAGGTCCACTGTAGTTAATTGTATCATACTGTTACTAAATATGTATGAATTTCTAGTAAATTATTCCATGCACAAGAAGACATCTGTTAATCACTGCCTGCAGTTTATTAGACTAATATATGTAAACTGCTTTGAGCAATAAATTACAAGATTAGGGCTTTTAATGTTTAGGGATATCATTAGACATTGTATGCTGGAAGTAGATTTGACAAATACWCTTTACTAATGGAGTATATTTAAAGCAAAATCTGCATGAATTAATTTTGATTAGTCATATTAAAGAATATAAAAACAACTAATGTCAAAGGTGTACCAGCACTGTTGATTCAGAACGGTGTGTGATTAGAGAACCCTACTTACACAAATATTTCATCAAATAAACAAACATACACACTTTCCTTCAAAATTGCAATCATATCATGATGACCTGAATTTTTCAGCCTGTTTGGACTCTGTAGTGAACTTCGTGYGTTTACACTAAGAGGCAGCAAGCAGTTGGGATGACTGAAGCACATTAAATAGCACYATGAGAACTTGCAGGCTCAAAGCATGCCGTGCCTGGCTGTTACCTGTGTTTAGGGAAGGAAAGCATTTTGTAGGGCTTCATTGTAGTTTGTTGATTTTATTTTTGTCTTGTAAAGAGCAAAGGGAAATTTCAACATAGCACAAGCAGTTGTGTCTCCTGAACTGTCCACACCATAAAATACTTATTTATTTCTTTTTCTAAATTACCACCAAGATTACCACTTTTAGTAAGACAAAAGGCAGAAAAAGCAACATGAGAGCTGCACACGTAGCCCTACTAGCAATATTTTGTGAACACTGCTATGACTTTGAAAATAGGGAAGGGAAACTGCAGTAATGGAACAGCACAAGTTAGTCTGGGTTTAGCTGGGGAACAGTGGAGTGCAGCATGAAGAAGCACTGATGAGCTCTTGCAGAACCGCAGTATTAACTTACAGGCAGCAACTTGCCTTTTCACAGGAACCAACATGAGGGAAATGGGGACCATCCAACTCCTTAATAGACAGAAAGACTTTTTGCTGTTTTTTATCTCTGTCTTGTAAAGTTGAATATGGAGATTTTCTTACGTACATTTCTTTGCTGTACAAATAAGTATATTTTTGTRTTTTATTTGTTCACTTTTCCTGTTATGGAATGTGCTGCTGAGAAGCATTACTTAAGTTCTTTGCTGTAGTAGTGCTCTGAAGTTAGAAAAAAGAGATTTGCTTTTATCTTATGAAACAGCAGACTAATCTGTGGTTTAATAATCCAGCAGGACAGAGAGGCTAGTAAGAGCTGTGACCAGCTGGTAGCTCTGGAGGAGTTCTTGGTTCACCACTTAACCAAAGCCCATTCTGCAGTAGAAATGCCACCACTGGAAATGATGCTGTAYGTGAAGTGAGTGCTCAGGGCAGTTACCCTGCCCTTTCATGGTCCCTTTCTGCCACTCTGGTAGTGTCTGGAGTAGGTGGTAGYGCAGAAATGACTGTTTTTTAAAAACTTTTGACCAATGCTCTTTGTGCTTTGACAAGTGCCCTGACTTCTCTGGGAAAAGATAGAATGGCATTTAATGCCTGGTCAGTGCTTATAATTTGCGATGGATGAATAATGTAGCTGTAAGGAGATGTTCTAAAATGGATTTTAGTATTCCTGCTTTGTTTTGTTTTTAGATATCTAATTTGCCTCCTTTTAAGCTCTGATTCCTGCCCCCTCCATCCCCCTGGAGTTGGGAACTGTTTGAAATTGGCTGCATACTAATAGGAATTAGCAAGTATCTGGCTCTGAAAACTCAAGCATCTATGAGGAAGGGAAAAGCTCCAGCTCTGCTGTATTAACTGTTATACATGAATAGTCCCATCATAGTGCAGCAGGGAATAGTGACACATACACAAAAACTATTATAGCCCATCACTCATTTTCCAGTAGAATAATTCATAAACATTCATGAAAGTTTAGCTATGCCAAGCAGCAAACTTCCCCATCCTGCTACCTTGCAAAATCCTAAGATTTTTCATTTTACAATGTAAACATGTTATTATGACACTTTTTGATTAGAATTGCATAAATCTCACAGCAGTGAATTCACTGCATATATTTGTTGCTGAGATTGTTGCTGCAAGTAAGCATCCTCTGATATTCTGGATATGTAATTTACTTGGTGAAGGTAACAGAACAATAACATCACAGAAATATTGGATCAAAAATTATACAGAAAAGAGTATTTTCAAGGGGAAAGAGCATAACACAAAAGCAAATAAAGGCTTATTTTCTATATGTCTTTTACAAAACATTTTGAAGATTTTATTGAATATTTTTTCCACATGATTTATGCATATACTCTACCTTTGGGAAGGTACAAAATGCTGTAATATGACGAGTGGAATACATGACCTCCTGATGGTTTCTAAGATATTACTTTAAATAGAAAAATGAACAATTTAATCTCCACCAAGGATTATCTTATTTCTTTCCAGCATGGCTAAGAATGAATGTTGCAGTGAAGGGAAGACTTGTAAATGTCTTATGCCCCTGCAGCATTCTGCACAGCATTGCAGGGAGATGCTGCACATCAGTGCGCTGAAATGGAGTTTCTCTAGGCTAAGAAATTCTCTCTCCAGGAAGTTGTGACTGAAAGCAAAGTTTCTCCTAATTTCTTTAATAATTCTAATGAAGATTGTAACTCTTTAAACCTTTCCATGTCCAAAAAAGAGCATGGTATTGGGATCAAACASTGGATTCTCCCGGCAGAGCAGTTAGACCTGCCCCTTCGCGGAGGCGAGCGTTGTTGCTGTCTGGGTCGCTGGCCAAGGCTGARGCGGAGCTGGCTTCCCAAATTCCTTTTCCTTACTCTCACTCCTGTGCTTGCTGCCTTTTTGATCATACCTTCTTACAGATTTTGCATATTACATCTGATTTTGGAGCATATGTAATGAGAAAATATGCATTTCATCCTTTTCAAGAAAATCTCTTTCAATTTTTAAGAGCAATATTAGCTACTGCTCCCTGTAAGACATTCATCAACCCAGTGAACCTTTACAAGATATTTCAGATAACAAGGTACTCATTTTCTTTTTTGGACTATATTCTAGAGAAAGAAATCTATACAACCCTTTTCTTCATTGTTATTCTGGTGAATTGTAAATACTTAAATGTGTGTCTGTGCAAAGTCAGTGAATTTGCTTCATGARAAGAAAAGCAAGAGTACAATGATAAGAGGCATCAGCTAAAACAGACTGAAATAAAGAATGCAGGAAATAGGCTTTTAGAATTCCAGTGCTTGTTGCCAGCATCACCACATTCAGCTGATGCGGTATTTAKTATTAATTGGTTGTGTGTATGGATGTACATAGCCTTCTGACTGGCAGTGTGCTTCCATCGTGTCATTCACCGTACCAATAAAGATACCCATATAGTTATGGAAGTATCATCATCAGTTGTATAGGAGACTAGTCAGACTTCTGCAGAGATAATCATTGGTAAAAGAGAAAAACAAAACAAAAATCTTACTGGAATTTAAAACTCAGCTCCTGAAGTTGAGCCTCCTTAATGTATGTTTAAAAGTGGAACCTTAACAAAAATAAATAAATAAAAAAAAACAGCAAAAGGGTAGCGGATTAGCAACCTCATACCCTTTCTGTGTTAAAACAAGAGGAGTTTTACCCGGCTTTTTAAAAGCTCTCCCTTGGATGGATCCTCGTAGGGGCCGACAGGCCGGGGCGCGAGCGCCGTGTCGATACACGTGGCGATGGCCACGCTGCGGCACCCGGGCACCAGCCTCCTCCCGCCCAGCTGGCAGACGAGCTGCCAAGGGCGCCAGGGCCTTGCCAGCGCAGTTCGGCAGCAGCAGAAGAGCGGGTGAGGGCTGCAGAGGTGTTCTCGCCCTGCGGAGCGGAGGGCTGTTTTGCCGGGACAGGGTTTCTTCATGCCGCAGTTAAAACCCGTAACATCGGGGACCCTGGAAGGTCGGGACTGAGGCGGGCGATCTCTTGTCGTTAGGACTGGAAAACCAGAGCGCTGATGCCTGAGGCTGGGTGGGTGGGGGTACGGGGSTGCCTACGGAGATGGGTATCGCTATTTCCTACGAGAAAGTAAAAAAAAAGTGAAAAAAGGGCAGCTGACAGCTCGAACTGTGCTCAGAAATTGCTTCTTGTAGCACTCGCTGTGTATTAATTTCTGGAGAGGGCGGTTGCCCGAACCGCTTTGCTTTGCTTCGTGATTGCTCCAAGGGCAGCCTGGAGCCAGGCGGGAAGGGCGGAGGCAGCAGCAAACCGCTCCAGTCGCTCCTCTGAGGCTGTGCTGTTGTGATTGCTGCTTTGCAGGGGCCTTACCGAACCCCCAAGCAATCTTTCCCTCCTTCCTGTCCTCAGAAGTCGCAAATAAACTGTTTAGACCAGCTTACAAAAATTAGAGAGATTTTAGACTTGTCATGGGAAAAAAAGGATGGAGAATTTTTTAAATATCCTAAGGATATGGATCATAAGAAATATGTTGTTATATAATTTTTTTTTTTTTGAGTGCCCAACTCGGTAAACATTCAGGCTGCTGGCAGTGAAACTATAAGCACTTCAGCAGTAAGTATAGGGTTGCTGTTCTTGTTTTGTTTTCACTGTAAAATTTGGTGGTTACGGTAAAGTGAAATTCCTTAGTTATGTACTTTTTTGCTTATTTACTGTAATGTAGGGTTATGCTGATTCTCTTTTGGCCCTTTTGCTCCGAGCCACTCAGCTGACAAGTCTTCACGGGGAGGAGTAAGTGAATATACTACTAGTCTTCTTTGGAAAATATTGAATTTCCTCCTCTTTGTTGTGAAGAGATGCTGAGGTAAAATCTACCATGTTTCTTGGTTGTGTCCAGCAAACAAATCTTTTCGTTATGAACATTTGTTGTCTATAATTGTGTCTTTGTACTTTAATACAAAACAGTGGGAAAAGTCCAAAATTCATGTAGTAAAGAGAGGAGTTCTTAATACTGATCTGTATTTTTAGAATCCKTAGTCCCTTCTGTTCAAGTGATTAGTCTTATCATATCAATTGATATCTAACTAAAGAGGAGCATAACATGAGGAGTCAGACAGTCCTGAAGTTCAAGTTCGAGGTTTCAATTTTGGCTTTTCATGATCTTGCATATTCAGGTACTTTGCCCACAGGACCCCACTTACTTAGAGTGCTTTTATTTCTCATCCGCTTTTCCTGCTCTTTCACTTGGGCAAAGGCTATCTTTTGTGTTTTTGTTCTTCTAGGGCTCTAGCATCAACGAATAATAATGCAAGACCTTAAGGCCTGAAAGGGTATGTCTTTAGATAGTTATTTAAAAGGGTGTGTGTGCATGCCTGTTTGTGTATAAATATGTGAACAATATAATATTATTTATAGAATTTGGTATATTTGCTCTGTAAAAAAGTGACTGCATGACAGAGACTGTAATGGAAAGTTTGGATCGCAATTGTATAACATAAYCTGAATTGTTTGGAAGTAGAAAGTACCAGTTTTGTCATTCATCTTTTCAGTAGCAGATTCACATTAATCTGAGAAGACAGACAGGCCTCTGAGAGCATATGATGAGTCAGCCGGAGACTTAGAGAAATAGTCTGAGAAAATAATACATTTCTTAAACAGGATCTAAAGCAGTTGGAAAAAGTAAGAAAAACTGAACACTCCTACTGTTCATACACTGACCCAGAAGATACCCAGTTCAAAATGTTCAACCTTACCAGAAAAACTGTGCTTTTTGCCCTCAAGTTAATTCTCACCTCGACCCCAGAAAGGCCAGATGAATAGGGGTCACACTGAAACCCCACGATTCCTCCTCAGCAATAGCAACAACAACAAAAAAATCTGTAAAACCACAAGAGTGATGTTAGAGGATTGAGACACCATCAGGATGAGGGATATATGAATCTTACCTTGTTTATGACTCATGCCTGATAATGAAGGGAAATTTGAAAGAAATTATTTAAGGAATTTCTAATCAAGGAATATTACACAGGATTATCTTGGTAGATCTTCCTAGTTTTTGTGCTGGGATTTACATTATAAAGGAAGTACGGAGAATGAGGCTTGTGCAGCGTAAGGGAGTATGTGTGCAGTTGGGTGTAGGATGAAATATTTTATTTTTAAATCTGATATAATTTGATTTTCTGTTTCCTAAAAATGACTTTTTCCTTAACTCTTTGCTAGCTTATTAGATACGTTGTCCAATCCTGTACTGTCTAATGTTATTCAATAATTTGAMGTTGAAAAAGTCTATTCAAATTAATTCTACATTTATTATTACATTTCTCCTCCTTTTGATTTTCCTTAATGAAGATACAAAGGTAGTTATAAAATGGTCTAAAATAAGCACTAGAAGAAATATCTTTGGCATACACAATAACTAGAAATAGAGTTTATTTTCTAGGTTTTTGGAAAACAATTTTGTATAAGTGGGTCTTCAGTTCCTATGTGATTTTTTTTTTCTTCTCCCTAGTCCTCTTAAATATACACATTTAATATGGCTAGATGGATATTTGGTATTCAGTTAAAGGATTGACAGATTTCTTCAGGRTCACAGTACAGATATGGCAGGAGGATTTCTAACCGCTGTACAAATTGTTTCAAACACCCAGGCTAATAGTAAATGAAAGGAAAGGGTTTGCTTGTTGGAACTTGTTACAAGGATTAATAAATTGCATTCTAAATTCTTTCTCAGCTGCTGACTCCTGCTTCTTGCTATGGATCTATGAAAGAACTCACTAAACTGCTGTGTTTCAGAAGAAACTGAAGTATAGATCCTGAAAACTGAAAATCAGTGCCAGTATTTTCCTTAAGTTCCTCTTTCCACACAAAACATCAAAGGTAGTGAGTGCACACAGGACAGGAGGAACTAACTGAAATATTCCTGATTGGGATTRTACAGAAGGATAATTAGAAGCTTCAGGACAGGAAAGGTACTTGTCTTCTTGCCTTGATGCTCTATGAACTTTGAAATAAGATCAAACACCAGGTAGCTTTAGCATTTCTGAGGTGTATAAGTAACTGTAACCTTTAAAAGGCAGATCATCACAGTTTACACCAGCTTCTCAGTGTGCTGGGTATGCAAGAGGTATTCATATCATTGAGTTTCACCTTGGTGTGTGAATTTGGAGCCTACATTTCAGTGGATTTTCCAGAGAATGATTCAGAGTACTCTTAAAATATTGTTAATTTCTCTATGCAGATTCAATGGGCGATATTTGAGAATATTGAATTACTGCCTGAAGTTTCACTGACTATAGAGGGGCAAGGCTTTGAATCTAGGCCCTATGTTAGATATATTAAGTTATATGGTATWAACTACCATTACATCTTCTCAAGCTTAGTTTTAATTCAAATGAAGTTACATATACATCATACCAGTCAAATGTACAGGAGACTAGAAATAATCAAGGAGAGAATCAGCAGCAAAAGATTTGGATCTGTTTAGAGAAGTTACAAGTGTCTACTTGATGTAAATAATTTTTCTAGCACTTTTAGATTCCAGGAGACGATCAAGATCCAAAATTCACTCAAATATGAACATCCTCACTTAGACAGTAAATAGACCTTTGTCATTAGAAATGCTCGTTCTCCAGCTGTCTGAAATTACTACCTCTTGTAGATGTCCCTAAGGTCCTTTCTGGGTCTCAACTTCTCCAAATCTTTAGTAAGCAATTACACGACATCATTTGTATCTCTAGCTATGCTGGTTTAGCATGATGTATTGGTTTGAATACCATCAGAATCTTTTAAATAGCATCTGTAAGCAGTCTCTAGAATAGCTTTTAATATGTATTTGCAACTTTATTCACCCAGTCAACCAAGAAGATATTTAAGTAAGGGCTTCATATACTTTAAATACAATAAGATAATCTGTACTTGATAAAGTGATCATCAGATAAAGAGTCATCAGTGTTTATTTCCACTCTGCAGAGGAAGAACAATTGTATTTTGCAGCTATAGATACGGTACTTCATTTATACAAGACAGCATATCTTTCCACAGTGCTCTATTTCCAATGAGTGAGAGAAAATACTGTATCAACAAAGAACGATTAAAGTATTGCGCTATYGTTTACCCCTCTCTTATCCCTTCTGCACATACTGATATGACTACTGCTGTGCCATATCCGTCCTCATGAGCCATCCTCTCACTTATCAGGGTTTTTCTACTATATGGGTTCATCTAAGAATATAAAAACTACCAATCCCTAGGAAAAAGTAAGGGTTCAGTTCATGTCTGGAAGTGAAGGAAATATTTTATTCCCAGTCCCTCCTTTTCCTAGGAGGGCTATATTGACATACCCTATATTAAAATTTCTGCYGTGAAGAAAGCATGAGGAGGATAGACTCCTCAGTGCTCAGGAAAGTGGAACCGAACTGGAAAGGAATATATATTCAAGGGAAGCAGCAGGCTATGTTAAATCCTCAAACTTGTCTCTAACAGGCAAAAACGTTCTTTGCAGATATATAGAAGAGTTATTCTTCAGTTCTTGTTATTGTCTGGCTGGCTTAGCAAGATCATTCTGTGGATACTTAGGAGTTTTACCTCTAAGGAAAAAGAAAGTAGAAAACAGGAAAAAAAACAGATGATTTTTGCTTATTTATTGTAGTAGAGCACACTGTATAGACATGTTCTGTCAGGGAAAGTTTAAAATTAGAGAGCTTCTTTCAAAGAATTGGTTGTGATTTTTTGCTGTATGTATTGACAACACATGAAGCCTTATTACRTTCTTGAAGTTTTACCACTCACTGAAGCTTTTCTGAGCTTAAAAAAAAATCTTGTTTATTTACTGTAAAGTTTAGTTTAATTAGTTTGAAGTCAGAAGTTTGGAGATGTGCTTTTAATTATYTACTTTCTTAGTAAATATATTTCTCTGAAAAGGTGATGGTTTGACCACTCTAAGAARGTTGGTAGCTGTCTTACTGTAAACTGCGTCAATTTTAAAGCACTGTTAAATACCTGAAAATGTTATATATTTTGATATCATGCCACTGTGGGAAGTGATTCTACTGAAAACAAAGCTTTGAAAAGGCTTTTGCAACAGTTACAAAAGAAATGTAAAAGGATTTCAATGTTAAGTAATTCTTATGATGAAATAGAAATCAAATGATTTGTTCTAAATATTACTTTGCTGAATCTGAGGGAATTTCTTATGACTTTGATTCTCCATTGGTTGTGACTACATTTAAGAAAATGTGCTCTGTGGCGTTCTGAAGACTTAACCCCATCCAACAAATGATGAAAGACAATCTAAGTAAATATTACTAAATTAGAATGCAAAATCAAGATAGATCTTCATATTTTTTGTAGTAAAGTATATGTCAAGACTATGACAAAGCCTTGTTGTACAATAGCTTTGATTAATCTTTCTTTTCTGCAGTGCTCTGATTAGGATATAGGTTTAGAACCTTGCTGCTCTGAAGGCTCAGATCCTTTTCTTATTTTTCAGCCTGAAAATCCATGGCAATTTAGATTCTTCACTTGCCAACCTTGTTCTGCATCTTAAGGAACGGTTCTTTTGCAGAGCTTATGAAATGCCTATGTGTTAACAGCAACCAAATTCTTTCTTAATGTGTTCTAAAGCAACTATGCTGAATTTGAGCTGCCCTCTAAATTATGAGGTTAGCTTTCCTGATTATGCAAGTGGCTTTTTTTTTTTTCTTTCTATCTGACCTGTTTTATTTGAATAGGCTGTGTTTGTCTCAGGACAAAGCTTACTTTATAAATTTTAGGTTATAAGTAGTATTTGATTTTTGCTTTCATCCCCAGTTGACCTTAAATGCTTCAGTCACTACATTTTGTCAGAGAATTTTACTGGTACTAAACTGTTAAATTTCCTTTGCTTGTACATTATACTCATCATGTTATCTGTTATGCTCTAATTCAGTTCTTTACATTTATCTCAGTCTTTAATAGACCTTAGATAACAATTTGGCAAATTTATGGTAACAAAATCTTCTGGTAAAATGTGACCACTTTTGTTTGCTCTTTATTTGCTTTACCATTCAGGTTTTCAGTCCCTCCTAGGACTCTCGTATTCATTTTATGCTCTGACGRCAGACCGTTTACCCCAAACTCTTGTTATTTCATTGTATGTTTTGCTTTTGTGGCTTCTTATTTGTTTATAGAATCATAGAATCAGTAAGGTTGGAAGGGACCTCTGGAGATCATCTAGTCCAACCCCGCTCTGCTCAAGCAGGGTCACCTAGAGCATGTCAGACAGGGTTGTGTCCAGGCGGGCCTTGAAGATCTCCAGAGAAGGAGACTCCACAACCTCTCTGGGCAACCTGGTCCAGTGCTCCGTCACTCTCACAGGGAAGAAATTCCCCCTCACSKTCAGGYRGAACTGCCTGTGCTTCAATTTCTGCCCGTTGCCTCTTGTSCTKTCRYATKGGAMAACYGAAAAGAGTTTGTCCCYGTCYCCTTGACACCCTCCCTTCAGRTACTTRYACAYRTTGWTMAGRTCCCCCCTCAGTCTTCTCTTCCYSAGGCTGAAGAGGCCCAGCTCCCGCAGCCATTCCTCGTAGGGCAGATGCTCCAGCCCTCTGATCATCTTYGTAGCCCTACGCTGGACTCTCTSCAGTAGCTCCATGTTTCTCTTGCRCTGGGGAGCTCAGAGCTGGACGCAGYACTCGAGATGAGGCCTCACCAGGGCTGAGCAGAGGGTTTGTCCTCGGTCGACCTGCTGGCAACAGTCTTCCTAATGCACCCCAGGAGACCATTGGCCTTCTTGGCCACAAGGGCACATTGCTGGCTCATGGTCAACTTGTCGTCCAACAGCACTCCCAGCTCCTCCTCTGCAGAACTGCTCTTCAGAAGGTCAGCCCCCAGCTTGTACTGGTGCCTAGGGTTATTTTTCCCTAAGGTGGGCTTTTTGATGTTGTTTCTGCTACAAAACAGAGAATGTCCTTGTAGAAAAATAGGCTACCTGGTGCAGTGACAGAGATGAAATCATGGCTGCTCTGAGGTCTGTCGAGGGAAAATTCTTACTGTCTTGAGTGGCTGTGGTATTTTACACTAATTGAATAAGATCCTTTGGATGTGAATCACTATCTAATTTGCATTCGTAGTGTCTCATGTTATGATTTTCCCAATGTAATATTGTATTGATAGAGCCATTGTAAATATGCATTTTTAACTCTCTTTGAAAATGAAAAGCTTTATTCATCTTTTCAAGGATATATCAACTGATCTCTCTTGTCCATTCTGCTTACTTTAACTCTCTAATCCCTTTTGACTCTTTTGTGACATTTTTCAGATGATCTGAACCATAAAGGAAAAGCAAAACCAGAATGTCCTAACACACTCTATTCTTTTTTTTTTTAATACTTTAAAAACTACATAGATCTGTGCACCATATATACAAAGCAATTACTTTCATCCCTTCTGAAATTAG
Organism: Rhea americana; assembly: GCF_003343005.1. NCBI lineage: Eukaryota > Metazoa > Chordata > Aves > Rheiformes > Rheidae > Rhea > Rhea americana. The sequence goes on from NW_028186657.1 coordinate 138,288, forward strand.
GAATGCTGGTAACATGGCTTTAAAGCKTATCTGTAGCACTTTTGAAGCCATGCTGGCACATGGGACAATTTTTAAATGACTCTAGTTCCATTTTACAAGTGTCAGCCTTAACTGTGTCTCTTTAAATAGCTTGTTATAGTCCCCTAATAAGAAAAATCCAAAGCTCTCAGCTACTTCTGTATATGCATAATGGAAAAAGAAATCGGATATCACTTGTGTACCCTGTGGCTCAGAGCCTTTTCCGTTCAATTAATAAGCACTAAAGTAAATGACAAGAAGATCATTAAACAAATTTTCAGTAGATGAAAGGATACATAGACTTGCGCTGTGCATTGTTGCCAGAGCCAAGCATTATTCTGAAATAATGTACTTTTGTTGTTTGTTACGGAGTGAAGACAGGAGAACATTTTCTGTGGCAGCCCTCACACTGATCTTCTGCAGTCCTATGCATGCAGGATTGCTTATACATGTGCATATTTAAGAATACATGCATACTTTTCCTTTTAACTAGATATGACTGCTAACAGGCACACTGATTTTCGTTCACCACCAGCAGTAGTGTGCTGCAGTACAGCCATGGATCTGAAGTTCGTAACTGTTGCTTAATTTGGACTAGAACTTTTCCTTTGATGCTCCATGGTGGAACTGTCAATGTACAGGAGAGAGTCAACGACGATGTACCTCCTGAACACCATTCTAATGTGACCAAAATAAGAATCAAATGTTGAGTCACTTTTAAATGACTACACWGGGAAGAGAATGTTTTAAGTCTGTTTCTAATGTAAGAGAAATTTAAAAGGTATCATGTATGTTGTGGAATTTCAGAAAAAGGTAATTCTCTGAATACCTAGCAAATTCAGTTTTTCAGGAGCTTAATTATTGTTCAGCATGTGTGTGAAACTAAGGCTCAATATGCAGCCTGTACCCTGGAAGAAAGCCAAAAGGTGAGGACAACAGAGAACTGGAAGTCTTCACAGCCACCCCTTCTGGGTAATACCGTAATGGTGACTGGAGTAACAGGAAAGTGAAGACAATAGGAACTAGATAAAGAGGCAAGAGGTGACGGAGATGTGAAGCAAGCACGTCAAATGAACTGGGAGAGCAGAAGAGAGAAATGAGATTTGATAGGCCTTAGGGAAAGGTTTGTTTGCGATGTTGAGTTCTTTCAGTCCCACAGAGGTTGTGCAGGAATGTGCTTGTGCTGTCTCTTGGAAAGCCTGTTCAACTCCTGCTTGCTCAATGGTGTCCACAGTTATCTTAATTTGGTCCATAGCAGATTGAGATGGAGTGAAGTTGTTTAAATATAATAGACTTTTATTTTGAGCTCCTTAAAGTGTTTTGTTGCATTCTGTAAGTATTCTTTTCATTATTCAAGTAGATTTAGGAGAAATTCTTGAGCCATTTCTACTAGAGAACCTGGTTTTAAGCAACTTTGAAAACAGCAGAATTCAGTTGGTCCAGCAATGTTTATGAACTTTTCCTAAACCTCTAACATTTTGTTTATGAATTCTCAACTTTTACTAAAATCTTATCTCTAGTTTTCTTTTGTTGTTCTGCCTTGAGGCTCCAGTTTGGGAGCCAGAGATTTACCTAACGTTGTTCTTCTGTATGTCAGTAAGATTCTAGTTGATAAACAGCTAATAAATTTTCAAGAATGTACTGCCAACCTAATAACTACAGGTTGCAGAGGTGGGATGAAGCTACCGCAAAGGATGTTTRAGTGTAATTTGATCAGGCAAACGGAAAAGAAAGAGGAGGGGGAGGAGCAGTTGGTGATTCAGCCTGATGTGATCAGTGCAGCACTTGATTCTCCTATTGATCTATGGTGGCCAGCTCTAACTTCCCTGAGCTTAGCAAACTGTTTTTATATCTGTGATGCTGGGTAGATTTTTTTTTAGAAACTATCAAGTTTTTGCTTATGTTACTTGGATCCATCATTCTAGCTCTYTTACTGAAAGTGTTGTTCCAATACAAAGTACCTAATATGTGCTACTTGACAGAAGATTTCTAACTGATGATCCCACAAGAAGGTTGGCAGTGGAATTAATTTATCTCAGCCAGTGAAATAAAAAGCAATCAATAACAAAAGGTGAAACAAATGACTAGTAATAGGTGTATCAGATTGTTTAAATGAAGCATACCATATGCATTATTATACCTAACAGCATGTGTAATCTACTTTAGATGTTTGTGCTAATTTAATAAATTACAAGCATAGCAGAGTGAACAGGGTTGCATTAGAGGACAATATTGTTTAGCCTGAGAGTCTCTCTTTTTTAAAATTGAATCTAGTTTTCCATTTGTTACTTTGTAGTAATCRTGAGATTACTACAGATTTCATAATTTTTAATTTTCTTTCACTCCCATTTGTCAGAGGAGTTGTTGAGCTGCTGCTGAGTTCAGGCATATTCGCAGCACGGTAACAAAGCTAGAACAGTTGTTCAGTGACAGCTCTAGGGCACCATCATGCAGGTTGTTTGAAAGGTACAAGTAAGAGCAGCCTATTCCTGTTGATTCTTACCCAGGCGATGTAAAGAGGAATGAGACTCTGCCTAGCAAATTCTGTTCAACAAGGGCCTGAGCCCTGAGGAATATAAATGTGAGGGGATTAGGTGTTCTTAACATGCCACRAACAATAAAGAGAATGACCCATGATGAGATTTCAGCCTGATCCCACCAAGGGATTCTCAGTTGTTGAAAAACTAGGACTTCTGTTCTATTCCAGAATTTGTATCTATTCAGCACTCTTGCTGAAATCTCAGCCAATGTCGGATTACTATGAAAACTTCCTTCATCAGCTGTAGTTCTGACAGACAAGGTATGAACTTGGTCTTTGTCTAGTGGTGCTTCTTTTTTGGCTGGCTCATGTTTGCTGATGCTTCTTCCTTACCTCAACTCTCTTGCCGTACCTACACGTGGTGAAATAACTGAGCTGCAGGAAGTATTGCTTCAGATTATGTAGAATTACTCCTTGTCACCAAGAAAGTTGTTGGTTTAAAGCACTGTCTTGCTTGGAAACCCATAGGTCAGTTGTGAGAGGAAAACATAATTTCTTGAGATTTTCTCTCTAAGGTGAGAGGGAGTGAGCTCACCTTCCATGTTCTTGTGGAAAGTGCTGTTATTGCCTTAAAAAAAAAAAAAAAAAGTTCTCAGTTGCCAGAAAAGCTGTCAGAAAGAATGTGTGCCAAGATTTTCCTCTGCTAGAATAAAACACACGAGACTGTTCTCCCTGTTGGTAAGTCAGAGTCAGCATGCTGAGGAAGCATAATTTTAAAAGCTGCTATTACACTTAATGGAAAATATAATTCTATGGACCTCTCAAAAATAGGCAATTACAGTCTATTGTGATCTTGGTGATTGCTGGAGACTAGAAGTGAAGATCTGTGGAGTCCCTTCCAATTCTGTTTCTCACAACTGTGAGCCTCCTTCTGTTTTTCCTTAACAAATGAGTAGAAAATCCAGTTTCTCTTTTGTTTTTCATTTTTAGTCAATTTTTATTTTGGTTTCTTTAATGTTTTGTAAATGTCTCTGAAAAAGCATAGATTTTCATGAGTGCTGACTAAGTGTGTTTCGACAAAATCAACCACATCATCCACAGTGAGAAGGAAAGCTGAAGCTAAAAATGCTTTGAAAAATCTTCAAAAGTATCCTTTTGTCATTTCAAACTTTCTTTTTTACAGAATGCACAAATAATCTGCTCACTGAAATATTTTGGAAAATATAAAGAGGAATTTCCCCTCAACCTAGGAAAAGTTTAATATTTTTTAATTTCTGTTTTTCAATTAATTTCTTATGTGTCTAAGAATGACAACAGATTAAATTAGCAGACTTATGAACATAATACAGATCATAGATTGGAAAATAAAGAAGATAAGCCTTTTAAAATTCATTCAAGAACAAGGATTTTTTTTGTAGACTCTTCCTTGATAAGCATTTCAGTTGCTAAAAAATACAAATAGTAAAATTTTCTTGCTATTTTGTAGGTTAAACTGAAATCTGGAATATTTTACTTGTGGTTCTTGGTTTTACTTTTCTTAATTCCATTGTCTTTGAGAACCTTGAGATGCTGGAACAATTCTTTCTCTTTCTCTTCTTCAGCATGGGTATAAGAGATAATCCTAAACTGTACAAGATGTAGCCTTAGCTATGAGTTTACTATTATTAATACACATTATTTGTATTATAAGCCATTATTTATACTATTTATAATACATATATTATAGAAGCAGTAGCTGTGAGCAACAGGCATGGCCCACATTATATAAAAACTTAGGAATGAAATATGAGATGTTATTTATAGCCTTATGTTATGTTGAAGAAAAGACTGAGTCAACAGGTGGAGAAAGGAAGATGAGGAAGYAGGAGATGAGATGTCATTTTGTCAGTGTGGTAGGTAGTATTCTCAACACAGCAGATKGTCAGTTGGATTATATATTGTTTTTGAGGATGCTAGAACCCAAAGTAGCTTTTTAAAGAGAGATGAAAAGATAGTTTTGCAAGTGTTTGCAGACAGCTCCTTCAGCCATGGAGGAGAGCCCAGGAACAGGCTCATATATCCATCTGAAAACGTAGTAAGCTGGAGCTGTGAGGTGATACCATTGGCTGCTCTGAGGCAGGAGTCTTGATGATAAAGCAATTAACCTCTTTCAGTTGAGGGCAAAAAATCCTGACTTTCATGTAGAGATGACACTGTTACGTTGACAGAGGTTTCAGTTACATTAGTTTTACATTGAAAGCACTCTTTTGAGTTGAACAACATTAATCTGGTTGACAACAGGGTGATAAGAGAATCAGGCCCAGTTTCCTGACTTGGAGTGCATTGGTGGAAGTGACTTTGATATGAAGACTTAACACACACAAGTAAATTCCTCAACTTCTTTTGAAGAGAATGTGACTTTATATAAAGTAATTTTGTCAGTGTCGCATCATTTATAGATGTGGAAGACAATGTATGTCTCAATAGCTTCAGTGCTCTAATTACCTCAGTAAGAATGATGGCATTTCTGGTTAAAGTCCTAATTAGCCTCTTCTATCTAATGAGCATGTGAAAGTTTGGCTCATGGCTTATTATCCTACTCATTATTATGAATGATAGGGCAACTGTTTAAAGCCTCCAGTTTTACACTGAGACATAATTATTTGTGAAAAGGCCTTGCCCCAGAAATGGAAATAATGATAATTACATTTAATCTTTTCATGGTTTATGTATTTTTTTCATAGTGAAACAGATGGCTATAGGACATTAATTAGCAAGAGGGGAACTTTAATACACTTTACCAACCAGACATGTTGCAAATATATGAACTTGAGGTTATACTGTTTCATATACTTGGTACTATGTATTTCCAGCTTCATGTATGTGCTTCTCATGTGTTTGACTTTGTGATGTGCGTATTTTATGACCACATTTGCTACTCAAATTTAGCATCATAACAAAGATTGACAGGAGGACCGCATAAACCTGCTTGTGTACTACCTCTAATTGCAGCCACTGTTGCTGTTTCTGCACTAATAAGGGCACAGAGACTGCTCAGTACCAAGTATTCCTCAGAAGCATGTGTTAAAAGATAGTGCAAAGGCAACTGTTGTGTTTACACCGGTCGGGTACCTGGCAGCATCCTAACACTCTCTGCAYGCAGGCCAAGAACATCTCCATTGGTTAACTGAGTTTGTTTTGCTGCTATATTCTGCCAGTGCATAGTATCTTTGGTAGAAGTCAGGCTGTGAATTTTGTTTTGTAATTTCATGGACTTGAGACAAATAAAATTGTTTAATGAAACAGTCTTGAAAAATACTATGTTTGTAAATGGCTTTGCAGTTTATTAAAGTTTAGAAAAACCTTTAGGAAAGCARACTCATGCTGAGGGTATTTTTGTGCAGTCAACAGGAAGGATGCTGAAATGGTCTTGTTGTAGGATAAGACTGAGCTGCAGAGCTGCCTCGTTTTACAGGCATTTCTTTCTTCGCTGCTTAAGTGACAGTGGTGTTTGCAGAATTCTTGCCTCTGAGAGACATTGCTAACAGCTTCTTTCTAGTGCATAGGCAGCCATGGTGTGCTTTGGGAATTTAGCCACCAAGTCTTTGTAAAGAACAAAATAGAAGTCAGCAATATGCAAATCTAAGTCAATATTTCTATTCTGTTCCCAGTGAGATGGAGGTCTTATCCCTATAATGTCACTTGGAATTGGGAGGAAGAAAGAATTGCAAGTTTCATTCGAGTCATAATGGAATGATGACGGGGTACGTGCATTTGAGAAGTGATGAGTAATACAACACAGGTAGCTTTTAATAATTTGTCTTGTCAGCTGTCATCCCATAATTTACCAACTTGRAAAGTGATTTTTATTTTGATTTCAGTATAAATCTGTATGTCTGTCCATCTCTATTGTTGTCAAGACAAGGAGGTAACAAACAGATGAAGATCTGTTCTAGTTTAATCTTAGGTAATTCTAGGTATGATTTCACAAGTTTAAAACAGTTCTGGTGGATTATTATCCACATACTCTTAGAGCATATGGGTAATAAAATGAAAGCAAGAGGCTAAGCACAGATTACAAGAATATGCAGATAAAAATCCTGTCGCCATATGCCAGCATTTTTGTTCTTAGTGCTTTGCTTCTCTAAGAAAATACAGCAGAACTGAATGATGGGAAGCATCCTAACAGGTATTCCAGTTCCTCAAAAAGAAAGGGACCTTGGCAGTGCGAGTTAGCATTGCGTCTGCAAGACGTTGAGCCTCTCTTAGGTGAAATGAATCTAGTGTGTGTTCTACCATGCTAACATAATTTTAGCACATATGTCATGAAGAATCACACCATTCCCTAACAGTAAGGATTTGATCACTCTCTCTCATGTGTCCCGGATTTTGTGCCATATTGCTCATTTCTACTGCCCTGATGCTCAGATACTCACATATATCTTGTTTTCAGACAGTTATACTAAGCTACACATCTCTGCACAACAAGTTTATTTTTCTTTTTCTAAAATATTGCACAGTCTTCAAAAACTTGTAAACTTTTTACTTCAGTTGCTGAACTATAGCATAATGCGACTTTGATCTCTACAGTTACAGTCTTTTTTTTCAACAGTATTTAATAACAGTGATACAGAAAAGGCAAATAAAACAGATTATCGGACTTCTAATTTCTCCATAAACTTGAGTAACAATGAAAGGAATGCTTTAGGTATAACATTTTTATACTTACCCATCAATAGAATCAGTACAAATGTTTTAAATCCTTTAAATGAGGATTATTATGAGGTTTAAATGAGGAGTATTATGAAGGAAAACTTCTTAAATAAAGAAATATATCTCATTATTTAAGTTACGATTGCCTCCTTCCTCCCAGTTCTCTTTTGTGGCTTGTTGTTCTTGATTGGCTTTTTAATACGTTTTAAATGCGTATTTCTTAGTTCAGCAATTCTTTATAGCAAGACARACAACTAGGGAAGATGCTGAATGGGACAGCATTGTCATAGGAACCTCTTCTTCCCCACTCTTAATGACAACAGCGAGCAGTATCCAGTAATACTGACCGGTTAAATAGGCAATGATATAAATATGGATACTAGTTATTCAGTACTTAAAGGAGCAAGAGAAGCTTTGAATTTGTCGTGTTTATTTTTTGCTACTAATTAGACCTCCTTGGYTTTGTTAACATTAGTGAAAGAGAAGATTTATTAGAAAGGAGATTGGATTGGTTTTTAAGCCTTAGCTACTTGAAAGTATTTGCACTATTAATTCTTGGATTTATATCTGAAGGTGYAGAAGGGTGGGTCAAATATTTGTTGGTATGATTACTGCCCAGCTGAGGTCCTCGTTTGCTCAGAGTTACCYTAACAAGAAAAAGAGGATATGCAGCTGTCCTAGAGAGAGACACTGGTCCTGCTRCTGTGAGTTGTGTGACACTGAGGTCTGTCCAGAATTCCTTTTTCTTCTTTGATAATGGTTCTAGATGGATACAGGTGTTATGTTCAGAAGAATCCAGCTATGCAGTAGCCCTGTGTAGAAAAAAAGAATTATGTCTGTGATAGATATATAAGGTTATAAATAAATGTAGCAGCCTGCCACGTTAGTATTTGTATTGTCCTTTTCATCTCTGCTTCTGAATCTGTTCTTGCCTGTCCAGGAAGCTATTTAAGTCAGCTGTGACTGGCCTGTGGTTGCAGGAGGTAGCAGCCATCTGGGACTGTAGTCTTCCTCCTGAGCATGAGATCCGTGACAGCACACGACTTGGAAAAGCTCATTGTGAGCCAGATCAGCACCTGGCTGTGGCTTAGTGTGCTACCACTGCTCCTGAGGCAGCTCGCCTGAATATTGTTCCTCATTCAGATTGTAAACCTTCGTGATCTTTCAGTAACATATGAGATCTAAACATCCTGGCCCAGTGATTTGTGATAGGTAATAGATGTATTTGTCTCCACCTTTCTTCTGTTTGGATTAGTCCTGTTTCGTTATATTTTGTTCGCAGAACACATGTTGGATGGATATCTGTTGAGCAGCCCTTCATTCAAACTGCAGGTGACCAAATGCATTGCAGCCRTATTGCATGCTTAGCTGTCTTAAGAGAAAATACTGGAACCTTGCCATGGATAGTCTCAAAATGACTTACCRAACAAATGTGTTAAAACTAGACTACCCATGAGCAAATATTCTTTACAGCTGAGTAAATGCATTAAAATGTCAGAGCAGCAAAGCACTCAAGATGTGCTTAAGGAATGAATGCATGATCAAGTTCCTTCCTATGAAACTACTGGTAAAAATTAGTCAAGTTAAATTTTGGCAAAAATTCATTCAGACATGGGCTATGGATTTCATTTCTTTAAGATCTCCGAATCCACTGGAGAAGAAAATTGTTTACGATGATTCTGAAAGATTTTAGAAGACCATGTATATACTTCACTGGTATTTTTTGTGAGTGGCGAATGAAAAAGCAAAATATCTGCAAAATGTACCAATAGCTTGGCTAGTAAGTATGTTACATTATTGCCAAAAATGTAACATTATTGTGTTAGCAATTGCTAAACCATGCCTCTGAACTATATGCCCTGAAATATTCCATTAAAGCAGTGTAAGATTTCTTAAGACCTTCCTTGAGCAAGCTAAATAGTGGTCTACTTCTAACTAGGTAAACTATACGCTGTTGTGTTTTCCCACTGCTGTGTCAATTGTGGAAGATGATGATGTATATTTTTTATTATTTATTATTGCAAGGTACTTACAATAGTTAATTCTTTAAAGCTGGATATTATTTTTGCATGTGTTTATTGGAAATGGAAAAAGGAGACTAACAGGACCAACACAGCTTAAGAGGCATTTTTTTTCCCTTAGGATGAATTTAGTTAGTATAAGCAACACACCTGGCTGCAGTCACAATTTTGATGAAATCATTGGAAGTGTCATGTGGATATGAAAGGCCTAAAGGAGTTAATCAAAATGCACAGTTACATCTATTTTATTAAGTAAGTGTTATACATGTTAAGAATTCTTATAGTGAATGAAAGATATTACAGAACAATATAAAGAAATGTTGTTAAGGCAGTTAATGTTTCTAGGAAAACAGGCAATATTTCTCCATGTTGCTTATTATTAATAAAAGTTGCCAGTTTATTAATTATGTCTTAATTTCCAGTGTATTTTTGTAGCCTTTCTTTGTGTATATGTAAAAATGTAACAYCCTCCCAAATGACATTTTCTTTAGTAAGACTACTGGCAAACTTATAAGATGGCAAAAAAAAATCTGTGTGATCTTTCTATGAACTTGGTTGAAAGAACGTATATTTTTAATGTATGCTTTGACCAAGTGTTACCTTTGTTAAGCTTCTTTCAAAAGATTATTTTATAAGATTGAGCAATCTCTTAAAAATAGAAAGTTATGCTGCTGAGTTATTCTATTGTCATCACCATCTGGATAGAAAAATAATTGATATTTTTCTAATTACTCCTAAAAAGAACAAAGAACAAATGAACCCTTTGACAAAAAAGTGAAGGAAATTGMAGCTATAGCTGGTACTTTTGAAACTGTAAGCTTGAGATGTTGCTTTCTCTGCTTTCATTGTCAGCCTACGTCAGTTCTGTAGGAGGTATGATAACAGAAAAATTGACAATTCTTGAGTAATAAGAAAATTCAGGTGTGATTGTGTGAAAGATCAAACTCAACAAACAAAGAATGATTGACAGAAGCAGTGTGTCCTTAAATGTAGCRTGTCCTATATATGAGAGTTTTTTAATATGTATGCCTATTGCACCAGATCTTTTTTTCCATGATGCAGCATTCAAATGCTCTGAAATAACACACCTTTCTAATAAAAAAGTTGTAAAGGAAAATACACTGAAATCTTTTTCCAAAGCTTACTGATTCTTCATGATGTAAAATATGAACCTGATGTAGTACTTTGGCATTTGCCTACTAATTTGAAATTGCTTCAGAATCCACAAGAATTGAATAGCTGAGAGGCTTAATTTTCTGAACACTGGTTGTCTTGGGTCAAACTGCACTTTGCAAGCCATGTAGTGTGCACAGTATAGCTGGTAAGTGTGGTTTCTCTGTGTATTCTGCATTTCATTCCAGAGTTATCTAAGAATAACTTACCAAAATTCATAGCTATGAACTAAAAAAGTCCTTCTTTTTTCATATTATTTGTAGAGCAGAGTTAGGGAGCTAAGCAGCAAAGTTATGTTGCTGTCCTTGAATGGTAACGATTTGTCCCAGGACAAATCATWTGAAGAACTGGAACCTAAACGTGATCATTAACAAGTCTTACATAAAATACAAGAACGTAAAAGTGGTCATGCATGGTCCAACTGTAGATTCATTTGGTCCAATAATCTGTCTCTGACAGTGGCTAAGAGCGAATGTCTATGGAAGAGGGTAAAATGGAGCAAATTAGTTTGTTCTGTCTTCTCTTGAGCCTCTCTAAASACATTTAGCTTACCATGGCAGGAAGTTGTGCAGACTAATTGCGTGTGGGTGAAATGCCACCTACTTTTGCTTGCATTGAACGTACTCTCTTCTAACTTCATGTTGTGGCAGCTGGTGCTATCTCGCTGTTTCTTATTCATGGTACTCATGGCTTATAAATCTCTGATACGTTTCTCCATATTTCTCTATTTTGTTTGCATTGACCATCCTTYTTGTCCTTCTCCATTTTGAAATTAGGGGAAACCAGACTTGTATGTATTGTTGCACTGCGGTGTTGTGATGGCACAAAGATACTTTTTCTTTCTTTCGTGATCGCTTCCCAATAATTCCCTAATAACTGACTTGCTTTTTTGACTGTTTCTGGGAAGTCGGATAATGCTTTCGTCAGCTGATGTTTTCTTAGTCAGTAGCTCAAGCTCTGAAAGAAAATTAACAATTTGAGTCATGATACATGTAAAATTAGGGAAAACAGCAGCACCACATAGCACCAAATTTTGCCTCCTTAGATCAACTTTTCCTTTAGTAGATACACCTTAGAAATTGGCAGTTAGGTTTTGTGTGTTTATGTACAGTAAGTACAATGAATGGCAGTGATGAGACAYGTTTTAGAGGATGAAGATTAGTTCTTGTTATTCAGAGTGGTTATTCGATTCCTGTTATTTGGTGAAAGCTGAGTTCTGTTGAGGGTAAAAGTAWAAAATAAGAAGTATCTGTGATTTATTAGTGATATAATAATTTTRGTGTTTGTAATCTGTTGCACAGGAAGGCATCAGGATGTCAAAATATTTTGGGTATTTTTGTTTCATATCTTTTAGTTTGCGCAGTGATTGTATGATACTCAGGTGGATACCTGTCTTTCAGTTTACAAAGGCATTACTAAATATTTAAGAGATACAAGATATACATTGCTGGTTTAATTCTGTTTGTCAGAGACAAAGTGGAAGTTATATATTGTCCCAGAGAAAGGAATAAATTATAAGGAAGGGATATGTTATAAATTTTCTTTTCTGAAGTAAGTATTGATCTAATAGTGTTTTTTTGTCAGTTTTCAGTAGTTAGTTTTAGTAGCTAACTCTGTATTTGTAGCAGTTTTCTGTGGAGTTTCTTTATTGAAATAGTATGATAGCTGGCAATAGGATTTACCAAGGAACARCTATAACAAATATTTTTATAGTTGGCAGAAATATGAATACTTCCTGAGTCTTATAATTTCTTATAACTTGGTCAAAAATTGTAAGGAAGATTTTTAGGCTAAGGCAAAGTAAATTTAAAAATGTAATTTTGATGTTAAAATGAGACCTGTAATCTTTTATGAAGAGACATTTCTTCTAAGTTAAGAGGTATCAGATGCTCACAGAATCCAGGGACAACCTATATTAGTGCTGAGTTGGTGGTCTAAAACCACCTAGCTGTGACTGACYGCTTTAGTAACCTGTCAACATGTTCTAGCTCTGCTCCTGTGCAGGTAGGATAAGAATCAAGATCTTTTGGGGGAGATTGCCTTGAGGGACAGGTTTTCCTGTGCCTTKAAATATCTCTGTAATATTCTAGTCATTGTACCTATACTGCTGGTTGGAGATTATGCAAGGAACAGTTTAAGATCTAAGTTCTGCAAATGCCACATGATGGGTAGCCTCTTATGGAAACCAAGAAGGTCACAAGAACAAATTCTGGATATTACAGCAGTACAGTAGCGGACAGAGACAGGTATTGCTGTGATTATTGCAATTGTATATCACACAAAGTGGAAAGATGGAATGGGAAAGAGTCACACACASAATAGTTGCAGGATTTTTTTTTAAAAAGGTTGAGACAAGAAAAACCCAACTAGAGTACATAAAAAGGGCAATCTCTTGGGAAGTTGATTGCTATTAATTGGAAACTACATGTGAAACTATAAAATTATTATTTTACATATTTTGACTGATGAACTTTACAAGGATACCCAACCTAATGAGCTGAAGACACTTAAAAATCACCGCATTCAGTTGCCCTAAAAATAGCAAACTCTGATTTCTTTAAAGGGGGAGAAAAAAAGGAGGAAAAATAGCTATGGTAGATGAGATACTTTGGTATACTTTGGTTCCAAAAACAGATTTCTAATTTCTAATTTATTTTCTTACAAAATAAACTGCAAAGAAGTAGTCGTCACATACATGTTAATGAATGCCTGGTTTCCCGCAAGAGTCTGTCTCAGAAAGCCTGCTGGTCTGCCACTAGTCCCCAGACTGCTTTTCTTTGTGCTTTTGGCTGGCAAAGAGCAGCACAAGTCATCATTGCTTTGGAGCTACTCATGGTTGACTGGTCATCTGATGATTGCCCTTTAGCTGATGAGTGAAACAAGCAGAACAGCTTAAATCTGAATTCTCTCTGCTCTCCTCTGTCAGGGCACTAATTGGTCACTGTTCTCTATTCAGTCATTAGAGATCACAAAGTTGAAACTTTAAAGTTGTGAGACCTTAACCTCATCGATTTCTGTTGGAATGGTCCAGTGAATTGAAAAGCTATTGCAGGGAGATTGAAGGACTGACAAATGATGATGGACAAACAGGGAGCATGATACGTGTATCTTTTGTTTCTTTAGCAAAGAAGGATAAAACTAAAGTAAAACACAATTACTTTCTGTTCTGTTCTGTAATCTCTGAATATCATAATCCTAATGGAAATTATTATCCTAAAATAAGATATTGCTTTGAGATACCAGAATCATTATATGTCTGTAATACACAGTTTTTTGTAGAAGCTCATCTTCTTTGAGCTACTTTCTGAGTCCTCATTAAACTGAACATTTAACTTAGAACAGTATTGTTGAACAGGTTAGGTCTCAAAAACATCAAGATTTATCTTATTGTTATGATTCTCTACCTTAAAAAACAATAGTTGTTTTAGGAATATAATCTATCTGGAGCTCTACAGAGTATGTTGCTTCTTTATGGACGTTGCTTTTTTAATAAAACATCTAATATGCAAAAGCCCCCACACAGCACAGAACATGATTGGGGTTTTTGCAGGGTATCTGAGCTATGATCCTGACAGTTCAGAGAAATCCTACCCAACTCWCAAACTCTTTTCAAACAACTGGAAAATGTCATTAAAGTCTACTGTGTGAGACAGTTATTCAGAACCCCTGATAGAGGGTCTGCAGTGGCTTTTAAGTTATTGATTGTAAATATGTTTTTAAAATAATCGATGTTAGCTTTGGTGCCAAGTGGTGGTTAAAATCAGCTATCACTCACACATGGCAGAAATAACGAAGGCTTGACTGTGCAACTAGAAATGATAAAGTTTCCCACTAATTTCATAATGGGTGAGTTTGTGGCATTTTCGGGAAAAGATTTGGTAGTTTTTTTGCCCCTGTCGTTCACCTAATGAACTCTACTGAAGTGAAGGGAGTAATACTAGGAGGTTTTCATTGGAGTAAAAATCAACCTGTGGAAGTTAATTGGGTCCCATTTTTCTGTGCTTGAATTGCTCCACAGGAGATTTTAATGACTGAACATTCTCCCTTTATAAAATGCAAAAATGCCTCCAGATTAGGGATTTAGTGGTGTTTTTTGTTTATTTGTTTTCAGGATAATTGAAAAATTTGGAGGCATCCGTCTTGAATTCCAAGTTTTGTAAAGAAAAGATAACTATAAACAAAATTATAACATAATCTAATATATATTACTTTTAATGCTATCTACTTACTTTTGTGTGGTTGTAATGCAAAAGTTATTGTCAACTACATGTGAGCAGTGATATCCTTAAAGTAATATTACTACAAAGTAGTACTGTGCTTTGCCTTTTCTTTGGTTCATGGCAAATTCAGTTTTCTTCAATATTTTTTTCATGTCAGTTTCTAGCCTATTGCATTACATTAGTTAGAGTGTAGAGTGATGCGTTATGGAGCCAAGTTGAAGTCCGTCCTTTAGTGTAAATAAAGTTGAGCAGAGGTTGAACTAAGTGACCTCCAGACGTCCAGTCCAACCTAAATTATTCTGATTCTAGTTCTAAAATTTAGTGAAACTTGCTCTCTGTTGTAACTAAGTTTATTAATAGAAGCAAAAAGGCTGCATACTGGGTAACAGGATAGTGTCACTTGAAATGAAGGAGACCAGGAAATATCCTAAGCCCTGGAAGTCAGTAGGAAATATCACAGTTGAGGCAGTTGGGCCTGTTGCCTGAGATGGAAAGTGAAAGATTACCTAGCATGAAGCACAAAGAACATTAAAGTGTCTAAGGTGATTTTTGTAACTTTACGGAAAGTTCATTCCTGAACAGTTCCACAGGCAGCAATTTTATTATATGACCATGGAATATTGTAGGTCAGAATAAACCGGTGTATTGGAAGTTGACAGTCGCATGCGCTTGAGTGATGCAGTGGGAGGCTAAGAGAAGTAGTTCTCCTGGCTTTTGGTCAAGAGTGCCAGAGGAATCGCACTTTCCAATGATGAAACTTTAAAAGGTCAACCGTCTGCAGAAAGAAAGCACTTGTCATTGGTTAAATTACTGCAGTAAGTGCAGATTAGTACTGTCAGTAAAACTGAAATGATGGTAATTGCAGTACTGAAGAATGTTTACTTTAATACTCACTCTGCCATACGCTAAAGCGTTTGATTTACATCTCCTGCATATAGAATATTTTTAAAAGTACCTAAAGAAGAGCACATAAGTTTTTCAGTTCAGGACTACGGAAGTTAGGAGAAGGCTCTGGAGGATGATTTTTGGAC
Organism: Rhea americana; assembly: GCF_003343005.1. Lineage (NCBI taxonomy): Eukaryota > Metazoa > Chordata > Aves > Rheiformes > Rheidae > Rhea > Rhea americana. Next base: position 153,922 of record NW_028186657.1, read on the forward strand.
ATTTTCAAATAGCTGTTTAACTTAAGAGGCAGGTGGAAATGACATAGGGGAATTTCAAACTCTCAGACTCCTCAAATCAGTTCGGCAGCTGAAGGCAGCAGGAGTCAGGGACCTCTGATAGGGGAAATGGGACCACTAAATTAGGGCCCATAATCAAATTGCCAATCCAGTATAAAAGTATTCAGTATTTCAGCGACAAAGCAGAGACTAACTGAATCACTGACGTAGCACTTAATTATTAGGTAGTAAATGATTTGCTGATTTATTATTAACATATTTACTAAATTACTGATTTATTATTTAGAAAGCCATAGGATAAATAATGTAATAACATCAAGGCTAAGACAGCTAGAGTACTCTTAGAAGGTACGATGAGAAGTTTTATCTGCTTAAAATGGGAATTACAGAAGGTCATAGCTGTCAGCAACTTCCTGAGATGTAAAAGCAATTTAAAGACTAGGAGGTGAGACCAGCAAAAGAAGCTGCAGTATTGAAGACCCTGGCACCTGAAGATGGACTGCTCTAGAGGTGGACATTGCTCTCTGGACCACTTGTGCCTGCCAGATGGGATGCCCCTGAACTGCAGGGCCGTGAGGCTGGACTCAAAGGACCAACAGAGGGGGTCTGCAAGACCTCTGCAGATTGGGAAGAACTCAAGGAGCATTTGTCATGATTCATAATACTAGTATGAGGCTAAGTTTGTTAAGATAATACAGTTTAGACAAACATAACTGACAAAATTGCATGTATATTATAGTGAGTGTGTAAGCTGTGGAAGGATTATGACATATATGTCTCAGACAGTTACAACCTTTTTCCTCACTGCATAATGCTACTGTATATTTTTCCCTTCCCACTACCAGACATCTACATGACAAAAAGTGTTGGCGATTAGGAGAGATTCAGAAGAAGCAATAAGAAGTCAGGATAACTGATATGCAAGATTTAAGAAATTAAATTTATTTATTTATCTAAGCAAAAAATAATTTAATTCAGTTAGAATTTTAGTTAACTGGTACAGAAAAGGGGAAGAATATTCTAAAAGTTTATGGCTTTTCAATCTAGTAGAAAAAGCAGACATAAGAAGTTCCAGCCCTTAGAACGTGACAACAGGTGAGGTTGGAGAGAAGCCCAAGTACACATTCATAGCTGTGTCACCAGTCAAGTCAGCCATCAGAGCAACCTTTCTAGGGATGTGGTCAATAATTTCCATCATCCAAAACCAGGAAAAACTGTAATTTAATCTCATGTTGTTAGTTTGGGGGCAAGGCCTATTCAAAAGGTAAGTAAAAAAACATTCTAATTAAGATACAGTCTCACGACATACAGTAGTTACTGCTTTTTTCTGAAATACAACAGCACAACAGCATTGCATGTTGTTCCCCCCCTGCCCTGAGTTAGCCCAGTTAATCATTAATGTTGCCAACTCTGATACATTCTCCATGTTGGTACAGGAAGCTGGAAGATTTTTTACAACAATGGTGAATGCTATAGTAGTCAAAAATTCTTTTTTCTCTGATAGGTGATAGGTTTTTACATTCCATCATATCTGCTTTTGGGGCTGCACTTGTCAGATTCCTATTCAATTCAGGAAAAGAGGGTCCTATCCACCATTTTGTAAAGTCAATAGATAATGTAGACAAGATAGGCAAAGTCTGTGCTGAGATGAGAATATTAGATTAGATCGTGCTTTGTATTTTCCAAAAAAGGACATTGCTTGCAGCTAATTTTATTGCTGCCTAGACTGTGCTTCCAATAGTAACAACTCAGCATAGACACTTTTCAGCAGAAGCTGCTGAAAATTATTTGAAGGAATGGAGATACCAGAAGTGTGCTTTTTTATTATTTTATTTATTTATTTATTTATTTATTGCTGTTCACAAAGAAGGGAAAATCCTGGCAAATGTTTTATTGGGATTCTCATTAAAATCTCCAGTTGTTAATTTACTATCTGAGAGAGAGTAAAATGTCCCAGATTGCAGAAGGCAAGCACTTTAAGTATTTACCACTGCATTACAGTTAAGTTTCCTGTTTTTTCAGTTGAGCAGTTCATTTTATTTTGGAATATGCAGTGGTGTTAGGTGGAAGTATAAATTCCGGAGGTACTCGTGCGACATCTTGCTAAATCATAGAATGGGGTAAGGTTGGAAGGGACCTCTGGAGATCATCCAGTCCAACCCCCCTGCTCAAGCAGGGTCACCTAGAGCATGTCAGACAGKGTTGCATCCAGACAGGCCTTGAAGATCTCCAGAGAAGGAGACTCCACARCCTCTCTGGGCARCCTGTYCCAGTGCTCCGTCACTCTCACAGGGAAGAAATTCCCCCTCACCTTCAGGCAGAACTGCCTGTGCTTCAATTTCTGCCCGTTGCCTCTTGTGCTGTCACATGGGACAACCGAAAAGAGTTTGTCCCTGTCTCCTTGACACCCTCMCTTCAGGTACTTGTACACATTGATCAGATCCCCCCTCAGTCTTCTCTTCCTGAGGCTGAAGAGGCCCAGCTCTCGTAGCCGTTCCTCATGGGGCAGGTGCTCCAGCCCTCTGATCATCTTTGTAGCCCTGTGCTGGACAGCACCAGGCTTAGCTGCTTCCCTCTGTTTCGTTTCTGTTCTTCTCTTGGCCAGAGGTCAGATAAAACATTATTTCATAGCACTTGCTCATTTTTTCTTAATTGTGGTGACAGTTTTTACTGTGAAAGGAAAAAATAGTTCATCTATTACATTTTAGGTGGTACAAAATAATTAACCAGAGTAGCTAGTATGAGATATCTACTGGCACATTAGCACATTCTGCTTGAGCAGTGTAAAAATCTTACTAGGGAGTATGGCTTCAGCATGTCCCTCTGGATGTCAACCATAAAAACTATGCAAAGTTCTAACTATGTGTAGAAAATCAGTAGCTTCTTGAGAATAACTTTAGTATAATTAGTATTCTAAAAAGCAGAAAGAAAGAAATGGCACAGACATCACTAAGTCTGTGTCACAGGAGAACATAGAACCAGTAATTTCTCTATAGCTTTCAAAAAAAATGACTTTGTACAAAACTCATTACAAATGATAATTTAGTCCCTTCAGAAGAAAGCTGGAGTTTTGCCGGAGAAGAGATCAAAGTGCTATCAGTATGGGTAAAATAAGAAAACTAGACTTGGAAGCTAAGGGAAGAGAGGATTGTCCAGCCAGGGTGAAATGAGGACATGTCATGAAGTTATTTTTCTTTTTTCTGAAGGCCCTATAGGAAAAATTCCCAATTTTTTTTCTAAATGTTGAATCAATTCCCACTATATTTGTCATATGGCTTACTATTTGATTAGTTTTCAGAGTATAAAACTTAAATGCTACTAATATGAAACAATTTATATGACATGTACAATCTGGACAAATGAGTGAATGAATCATGAGTGAATGAACAGCATAGCTACCGAAGAGCTCTGGAGAGGTAGGACAAATTGAATTTTATTCTAGCTGTATGAAATCAGGTGATAGTCCCCTTTAAAATTAAACTTCTTTGTCATTTGATCCACTAGTGGAGTGGGACGAAGACTGGACATCCACCATGAGTGTTTGTATACCATTTGGATGCTGTAAAACTCTATTCTTTACTGCTCTATTAGTGAAAGTAGAAGGAATAAAATGAGCATACATACCACATACAATATGAGTCTTATAATTTTTCTGTTTTCTTCATATGCACTTCAAGCAAATATTATATTGCGGAATGTTTCCTTCCTTTAGATGTTTTTTCTTAAATCAAAGGTGCCACAGTTAGTCCTTGTTTATCGAAACAAAGCACCTTTGATCACAGCTCATTTAGTCTTTCATCCTTTTAGATACGTCACCCATGTTGTGAAATACACAAAATCAATATATGATATGTGAAAGATTTGCTTGTGGTAAAAGGTCAAGAAAATCTTTTCTCCTAGCTATCAAGGTAAACACTCAAAGGTGAAGTGTTGTTCAAAGTTATCTTGTATCACACTTTTAGTCCCATAGTATGATATAATAATCAATGAAAATAACAGGTGATAATCATTTTGTGATGTGTATGTCAGTGCTTATAAACATTGCAGATATATCTGCCTTTGGCTGCTAGTGGATTAGTCAGCTATGGTTACTAAACAGAATATTTTATTTGTACAGGCACTTTCTATTTCAGTCTAAAATCATCCTGAGAGCAATTTTTAATTTGAAGTAGATCAAATGGTATATAATGCATTTTTTCCAACTGATGAGGCTCAGTGCAGAAATATGTAAGTTGTGCATTTTTGTCTAGGCAAAAATCATCTCACAGTTTTTGGGGGTATTCTTTTACCTTCAAGAAAGCCAAAATTAAGCATTCCCTGTGTTTGAGAAACTTGATTCTCTGAAGTATGCTGTTAGATTTGAGATAAATACTAATTGTGGAATAAATCATAGAAAAGGTCATTGAAGTAGAGAGCTCCAATCAACTTCAAAAAGAGCTGAGGGTTTTAACAAGTGCTATTAGGTGAATGTAGTGACAGTGCACTCACATTTAGGGAGAGGCTGAGGAATTTTCAAAAAGCTTCATTATATTCTGCAGAAAAGGATCTCAAGAAACTCGCCAAAAGGCCTGATGTTCTAGAGTACTCATCATTTGAGTTGATTCTTGGGTTTGCATGCTTTTTACGTACTGAAAGTCAAAATGAGTTGTTTAAAGTTTTGTGGTGGCGTTTGTAAAACTGTAGGAAGCTGTACACTCCTGTAAATGGAAAGAGGTGGCACTGTTAGTCTGACGCTGGCTACTCAAGCCGTAATGTGCCTGTTGGTCCTGTAACTACAAAAATAATACATGCATGAGAAACTGACTCGATATTCTACTCCTTATTGTAAACTGTGTAATGAAATGTTGCTGATGAATAGTCTATTGAGGAAGTCTGTGTTTTGTTCTTAATATTCTGAAATCTCTAGGATAATTTCATTTAATCTTCTATTTTAAGATTCCATCTCTACAAAACAATTGATCTTTATGAACTATGCAAGACAGTTTTGTGTGGACTATACTGGTTAAATTATGAATGTAGCTTCTGCTGTAATTCTCACCTTATACTTGCTGGTTAATATCTCAAAGTTGCCTGTGGCTGAACCTCTTACCACACACTTCACCTAAACCAGGCGTGACTGAGTAAAGGTATTCAGTCATGTAGAAAATGCCATTTGAATTATGTGTTTGTAAAACAAAAACCACTGATTTCTTTATTCAGATATTTTGATTCCTCTATCATAAATAATGGACTCAATTCTATTCTATTTTGTTTTGTAGATCTTACTGATAGCAAAGCTGCAGCTGAAAACTAAGCTCCATGGTACTGTCTGCAGGTGGTAACATTAAGGATGGAGGTGAACTTTGGAAACCCATTTAAGATATCTTGACCAGGGAAGGTAAGAACTGAACACTCATACTGACAATCACACACAACAATGATTTGCAGAGACTGTGAATTAGTATAACGGTCAGCTAGGGAGCATTAGTTTTAATTCAAGCAGTAGTAGTTCATACTTCAGACTGTAAGCATGTGGAGAGACTGGAGCAAGAATCCAGCTTCAATATGATGTTTTTTGTTTATTTTCATAATTTAAGCAGATGGCAAAAGACTTTCTTTTTCTTTTCTTTTTTTTTTTTTCTTTTCCCATGGGCCTGAAATGGACTTGAACCTGTATCAGTGCATCTTATAGAAAGCAGCATGCATTTGCTGAAATAGCTAGCATTTTTATTAGACTATTATACCAATCATATAATCTGCATTATAGTTTTATATAAAATCATTGTGCCTTCCTGAACCTTATTAAATAGACAAAACATTTAAATCCTCCTGCTTTCAACCAGATTAAAGTGTTCTTGGCAAATCTGTTGTAAAAAGTCAATGAATGACTACAATCCAGTTATCCTAACACATTGCTTTTATTGGAAGGTAGAAAACAGTCGTGAGAGAAAACAGTAGACAGGTGACTGCAGGACATGATTTTATGATTTATTAACTTACTATTTATAAATAGTAAGTTTTAATTACTTTAATTCATTTAAAATGAAAGAAACACTATATTACATCATGTTAGTCTGCTGTAAACCTGCTGCATTCTACTGCATTATACCTTTATATTTTATATCTCCATTTCAAAATACAAGTTAAAAATGTTGTTTAATGATAGCAGCAATTAATGGTTGCAATATATGAAATCAGATATAACTTGAACGCTCCTCATTTTCTCGTGAACTGTAGACTTAATTCCTGTAACAAAAGAGCTATGTATTTAGGTGGAGCTGTGCATAGAGATAGTGGGGAAAAAATAATAGCATGCTCTGCAATATTTTTTATTTTGTTCGTTTTATTTTGTTCGATTTTATTTTATTATTGGCAAAAATGCTATACTGTCAAAACCGGAATCAACAGCATTTTTATTGGGAAAATTCTTCAGAAATTTCTTATATGGCAGGATTTAATTTCTAGTCCGCAAAAAAGTGTTTTACACATTTTAAGTGAGGATCAGAGAATTACCGCTTCTGGAATAAATYTTTTTCTTTATTCTAATACAATAGGAATATTTTTGAATTCTCAAAGAATATCACAGGCTGAAGAATATTATCTTTTCTAGTTTAGTACAGAATAATTGGAGAGTTGTCTGCCAAATCAGGACTATGAAATTGGCATGAACTGAAATACAAGAAATTCCATTTAAACAGAAGAACTTTTTCATCGTAAGGGTGACTGAATACTGGAAGAGGTTGCTCAGAGAGATTGTGGAGCCTCTATTCTTGGAGATGCTCAAACTCTGCCATGGTCTTGAGCAACCTGCTGCAGCTGACCCTGCTTTGAACAAGGGGTTGGACTAGATGATCTCCGCGGGTCCCTGGCCAGCCTCAGCCATTCTGAGGTTGGTGGTGCCAGGAAACGAGAGAGATTRTGTTGAAGGCTACCAGGAGGGACATTCTTCACTCACGCCTGCTGCCATTTCCCAGTGGCCGTCTCCCTGTGAGGATGACTAGAATTCCAGCTATTGTTGGCACATAGCAGTGGAATGAAAAACTTTTCCCCTTCCACACCTGAGAAGCACAGTACAAGGAAACCTGTTCAACTCAGGCCTCCACATTATTCAAAAGCAGTTACTGCTGTTATCATTGCCATATGAGGCTAAAATGGCACCTTCCACAAAACACATGTCAACAAAGACATTTCAAAGCGATGGATGTTTCATCGTCTTTGATTATATTCATGGAAGGAAAATGAATCTCTTGGATCATCTGAAGTGGAATAGTACACAAAAGGGATGGAGGTTGTATAAGAAGCTTTTTCTTTTCACTCAGATGGGACAGTCCAAAACAGTAGGTTTTGGCAGCAGTTCTCTGCCCTCCCTGACTTACAGGCTTCTGTGTAGTACTCAGTAATTGGTCACCCAAAAGTCATGGAACAACTGTAATGCAGAAGCTCGGCAAATAGGACTCCAGTAGCAAATACTCCGTTCTGATATAACCTGAATAAGGAATACTCTTCTTAGTGGTGTTGGAGATCTGCTCACTTTGTGTCTTGCATATAGGTCTCAGCTGTATCCAGAAGCGATTGCATGCCCAGTATCTGTGGTCGGCACGCTGCAGCACAGCTTGGACAGGAAACGACAGGAACCTTTCCAAGTGCTCCAGCCTCTCAGAGTAGTGAAATAGTAGGCTGCAATTCAGTCCTGAAGGACTGAAATGAGATTGAATGCAAAGAGAATATTGTTTCTTATCTGTAGGCTGAGATTCCATCTCATCTAACTTTAGACTTCTGCAATACAGATATCTGTCTCTTTGCTGGAATTCTTTTGAACTTACTGAAGAGAAATAGGCACTTCTGGGGTGTGATTCATCAGCCCTATTTTTTTTTTTTTTTTCTCTAGGATGAGATTAAGTGACTCTATTGTGTCATTTTGAGTTGGGTGAAATGACAGATTTTGCCCCCTAGGAAGTAATGGTATTTCAAACTGTTTTTTTTTTTTTTTTTGTGCGAATTGTTTTGATGAATAATTTGAGTTTAAGCAGCCCACTGTTCTTTTCCTCTCTGAACTAGAACTTTCAAAGTAGGCTAACCATTTAAACCTCTAATGGTAGGTTTTACGAATAGCTAGCGTTTGAGAATTTTGCTGTTAAAGTCTGTGAGCATGAAACACTGCAGCTTGCCATCACTTTAAAACTTCCCTCCTTCTCTGAGAGACTATGAAATCTGACGGAAGAATAAGATAAGAGATTTTGTTGGAATTTAAAGCAGAATTTAATTACTTACTAGCTTAAGAAGTTAATTACTTATTTTATTAAAATARAATCTCATTCAATGAATTTCCTGAAATTTGTGAATCAAAAGTCTGCTACTGCATATCCAAAGTGGTACCTCATGTCTTATGCTAGCTTTTTCCCTTGGCACTAGTTGTATAAAAGAATTCACTGTCTCAAGCTTTCTTTTAAATAAACTTGATATTCAAAAGCATTGTCGTGAAAGTAATTTTTCACCTTATCTGTGACATTGTACATTCAATACTGGAAAAATGACACGATTTTCTAAGGTGTCTTCACTTCTGGCTGGAATTCTTCTTGAGTGCTGACAACTGCTTCACTCTCAAGATTTGTATTTAGACAAAGTGATTTTATTGTTCAGTTATTTAGAATGAAATCTGTCATTCATAAATATATGTATATGCATATGGATGTAAGTCAGGTACTGCTTTAAAACCACTAAAACTTGTGTTAAAATGCTAAACGATGTTTGGATTACCTCTTCATTTACTGAATACTGAACAATTTTACTCTAAGAAATCCATGGTTTCGATTACTTTAAGCTAGATTTATCCGTGTTGGAATATGTCAGATCACTAGTATCTTTATTCAGTGTATCTGGATATGACACTTCTGTACATAACTGGCTTACAGATGCCCAAACGTAAATTTAAGTTACAAGTTCTACTAACTTCAGAATGATTCTTATTGACTTCAGTGAACTTTGCTTCTCTCTGATAGCTTGTCCAGTAAGAAGTTAACAGTAACTGTGCCAGTTTCAGGCTAGCTCATTGTTGGCTATTTTTTTAAGACAATAGTTTAGGACAAAGAGAGGTGCTGTGAATACATCCATGCTGTTCCTAAAGGAATGCCAGGGAACACTTTGTGAACCTACAGTACATTACATCAGAAGAAATAAAAAGGCGTATGAGTAAGCAGGCACAGATTTGCTTAAAGGTCACCCACTTCTTCCTGCCCTGCTGTGGCACTGGCAGCTCATGCCCGTTAGTGCAGCATTATAGCTGCCCTCCAGGTCCGCAGTTGTGCATGCCGGACATAAAGAAGAAGCTGCAGAGAAGCTGATGTGGTACACAGCATTGGGAAATATCTGTTTGTCTTCTCACAGCTGCAGCTTGGCACGCTGTATCCCCTTCTCTGGTTCCAACCCACGAAGCTGGGAGGAAAGGGAGCATGCCTCCATGAAGCTGCATAGCTGTGCTGTTCCTGCTGGAGCTGTATCCATTCCTGCAGTGGAGAGGCCATTAAAATCTGAGGAAAGACAAACCTAAATCACCTAGGCAGCTTTTGCAAATATCGGCTCTTACCCTTACTTTTGTTTATCTTCAACTTTTTTTTTCTACCATTATAAACATGCTAATTCATTATATATTTTTCTATATTTTGGCAAGAGTTCAAGGCTAGGATTGAATCTTTGTTTTGTTTCTCAGCTATATGCCATGTGAATATATGCTATATATGTGCATTAATATTGAATAGATACATCAGCTCGATTGATGTTTATTATTTCTCTTTTTCCAATTAACATAATGCTGTGATCTCCTTAGCATTTTTCTATTTCTGAGCTGAATGCATTCGCCAAAAATGACGAATTGCTCATGTCTGTATCACACTAATTTCTGGTTATTAGCAGAAGTGTGAGAGCTAGAGAGATGTTTGCTGGTAAGCAGGCATGAGTGCTGAGAGGAGTTTAATTAACCAGCATGGAGAAACTGCAAGAGGAGAAAATATGTATCTTGTGGCAGATAGAAAGTGGGCAAGATAAATTTGTTTGCGCTAGCAGTATCACCCACGGAACATCACTGCTAAGAGGGAAAAGGGCCATATTCATGTGGAAAAGATCAATAAATGGAGAGGCCAAAAATACATGAGTAATACAGAAGAGAAGGTCCATTTATGACTGAGATGTTTCTGTGATCTTTGACAAGATCTGAAGAACTGAGATTTTTATATCATTTATAATGATTTTAACCAACCTATACTGGTTTGAAAAAAAGCAGTAGGAACATAGAAACCGTTGGAAATTACTGTCTTCATTTGAAAATATTTAGAAAATAGTAGTTTCTGATGGCTCTAGGAAAGAATCTGTCCATTCCCAAACAGTAGTATTAAAGATCTGAAACATGTTAAGAATGTTGGTATTTTTAATGAGGTGGTTAATCAGTTAAAAATTAACCCCAAAAGGGAAGTTATTGGGGGAAGTTATTGGTCTATTCTTTCTTTACCATCCAATAGGTGATTCCTACTGCTACTAATAGGAGTGTTGGATGAAGTATTTTAATTTGAGAAAGAAGCGAGAATAAACATTTTCAACTGTGAAACAAGGCAGTTTCTGACAGCCAGTAGATGTCATTCTCTCTCTATTTTAATGCCAGTTGCTCCTTTCTCATCATATTCCTAGCTATAAATTGCAGATGGGGAGTGGGGGAAAGCATTAATATTTTGTTTTCTCCTGATCAATGCACAATTTTGTATCTTTCTCTTCAGTAATGTAAGGTGTCAGAGTGTGAAATTGGAACTTCTTAATACATCTGATCGCTGATAAGCTATTGTCTTTCAGTCATCTGTGAGTTCTATTTTATTTATTTATTTATTCTTACAGAGGATTTCTCAGCTTTGCAATGTGTGCATGGTTCTCCTTTCTTTTCTTTCATTTTTCTCTCCAGCTTCCTTTTAATTCTGAGCAGGTTTGCTTGATGCTGTTCCTGTAGCTCTTCTTGTACCACTTCTCAGGATTTCAGGGCCATGTGCTTGAAGAGGATTATATCCCTGGGGCGGAGGGCACAGATATTTCTGCCAACAGTCCAATATTGCAAGTAGAGGTACACAAGAGAACTGTCTAACACCATGTGCAAAGAGAGGTTTGGTATTTGTTTTCTCAATAAGCATATTAGCTTACTTTGGTCCTTACCCAAAGACCAAGCTTAGCAAATGCAGCAAATAAAAAGAATTTCATCTGCAATAAGAATTTTGCAGTTTTGCCAAACTAAGCAATTTGAAGTTAGTCATTTTATTACTTATTTGCAAATTAGTAATTAGTCATTTTATAATAGTTTGCAAATAAACACTGGCTGTCTTGGAGATAGTGTGAGCAAAGGGGGAAAACATTGAGGCTATGTGGAGACTGAATTACACTACCTTTTTGATCCCCACAATAAATAGCATAGTAGTGAAAGTTTGAGGAAATGAGCTGAGCAATTCATTCTCTAACTGGAGGCCCCGAGACTATCAAACTGACAGCTTTAAAAGAAACGGAGTTGCTATTTTTGCTCTTTGGCAGACATTATTGTTTCACCCAGTCCTGTTCTGCTACCCAGGAACCGCATGTGTTTTGTTAGCTGTTGAGCTGAGACAGATGCTCTCCAAACTGTGCTGACTGTGCTTTGGCAAGGGTGCAAGACCTACGGTCCCAGAAGAGCACYGAGACCAGGCCCTAGCTGTGTCCAAGCAGAAGGACCCAATTTTTTGAGCAATCAATAGCAGGCACAAGAACAGATGAAAGACAGGCCTAACAGGTGAACTTGAGCATGGGATAATATCAATTAGATTTACATAAAGAAGGTTTTAAATGATGGTGGAAGAATATAGGAGTTATAAAATCCACATAAAGATATGTATTATTTAAAGCCTTTCTGTCTCAGCTCTTCTCAGAGAGCTTACAACATACGTTACCATTGAATCCAAAAGGTTAGATTAAATGTCAGTCTTAGTATCTTGACTTGGGTCTAGTTAAGATGATTTCAGTTAGTCTGCTGGCAGTCGTTAGAGTGTAATGAGGTGGGTGACACTGGCATGACTTCACCTTTTGAAAGAAAGAATCTGATCTTCTGCATGTGTTCTGGATTAAACATGGGATAACAGTTAAACTGCTGGCCTGGGGCCGGCTGTTCCTGTTGCACTTGAGGCTGCATGGCAGCCCACGTTGTAATTTCCCCCAGACACTGGTACTACACTAGTATCATACCAGTACCAAACCCTCACTGGAAAGAAATTAACACAGAGGTTTTGCATTTCCTCTGGATCTTGTGGTTGTGATCTTAGATAATTTTTCGTTATTAGGAACTACCATCTCAAGCAAATCAGGAATTAAAACTATTAGGCATAAGGAGACAGGATGCAGTAAACCACAAGTATTCATACATACTATTGGGGTGTCTAATTAGCATCAGTAATTAATTATATTAATAACAAAAAAAAAATCCTATTATGATATTCCCACTACAATATAATGTTAATGCAGTTGTACAAGGAAAAAGAATAACAAATCCATGGCCAGCAGGAGATACAAAAGCAAGGAAAAGAGTAACTGATAATGTTCTCATGGGTCCTGACCAGCAAAATGTCTGTCTACTAAAGAACAGCACCATCTTGGTACTGTTTGCATAGCGGGGAAAATCATTATATAAGCAAGCAAAGTAAACAGCCTACTCACTTCTCCTTATCTAAAGAGGAACAAACAAATAAAGGAGCTAAGTGTGATGGGGAAGCTAAAATGAACTGCAGAAAATAAAGATACTATGAATAGAGGGAACAGAGTGCTAGTCAGATTAAATCTCTCCTACAGCCACAAGGAAGAGTATGGAAACAAATTCACAATCTGACAAGGAAATAAGAAAAAAACTCAGGAAATAGGAGTTATGACAAAGGGTCTGAAGGACCAAAGATGTTAAAGCTCAGTTGGATGGAGAGAGGGCAAAGCTTTTGTTGTTCTGTGGTAAACGTCTGTGTACATTTTGCTGAATTCTGCATGCTTTTAGGGAATTTTTACTCACAGCACCAAAAATAATGAAATTGTGCTCTACCTTCTAAGCTGTGACTCACTCACTCCACTAAAGGRTCATTTGCCCAGACAGTCTGAATGTGTCCAGCAGGCAGAGAATACCAACGGGGAATACAAAGTTACATCATGTCTGTATTGTGATAAAGGCAAACGCAAAGAACTCGGCTTCTCGGGGGGCTGCTGCGGCTTCCCTTACAGCTAATAAGATCCTTTCAATCTGTACTAAAAGAAGATTGTTCAAAATTCATTCTGGGATGTGATACATGACTGACAAAATCTTTAGTACCAAGTACACCTGCTCGTTGGCTGCAATGTGCTGTATCCTCTTGGTGCGTGGGCATAGCAGAAGGCTGAGAAGAGCAAAGCCGGGTCAGTGAGTGCAAAGCAACAAAGAAAGAGAATAATTTCCTGATTCTCTTCCTTTCACCTACATGAATCATGCCATGCAAAGAGTTTGTGTGCAAACTCAGGGATAAGAGAAGACATGGAGGTATTTTTGTTTTAATCTATTACCAAGAAAAAAAGGCACCTCCACAAATTGGAGGTGACAAAGCCTGGCTGTGGTGACATCAGAGTAATCTTTAGTGGAAAATGTGAGAACTAGGTGTCTAGACAAAGGATGACAATTCAGCTGCTTTTTTCCCCAACTAGTGACTCCAGCACCACAGCAGGCCCCCACACTCTGCCCATTGCCCCTCCTAAACCCCCCCCCCCATCCCAGGGAGCTCCTGTAAGCAAGACGTCAAAGTTAGGTAAGGTAGATTCATTTGCTCCACATACCCATGGATCAGCTCAATCTGAAACAATTTACAGGGAAGAGAGGGAAAAGAAAATTACAGCAGGCTTTCTCAGGCAGTTGTTTTCTTACCAAATCTGCTGTACCTGGATTTGCTCCCGCTCCTGGGAGGGGCCACAGAGAGGGCAGGAGGTTGTCTAGAACGGCTCCTGCCTCCTCTTGTCCCTTCCTCTCCTTAAGTTTTCATTGAACTTGCTTTGAAATGAACTTTGCAAGTTTTCAAATATGTCCAGTTTGTTTTCTTCTATATGTGTGGGATGGTCTGCAATGTTTTTGGAGGATAGCAACTTATTAATGCTTCCCATTAGGTACTTTAATAATCATGTCTGAATGATCCTGGTAAAGGAAAAAAATTGAGTTAGTGCCTTCAATTGTGCTGTGAATATGATGCATTTTGTCTTTGCATCCAGAGCTCTTACTGCAATAATTATTTTGCATARACTATTTGCAAATTTAAAACAGTAGTGCTTTGTAATGATTTTTTTTTTGCTGTTATATTTCTGTATATTTAGGCAGGAAACATCTGTGATCAGCTGTGGATGCAACTTTTGTAAAAAGGTGATTATCTTACTGTGCATTGTGGCCCATGGATATCTTAAAATTACAGATGCTTTGCGGTGTCTGTGTCCTTCTGCTTCAAGCTGAGAGGTTTCTGAAAGCACAGAGAATTAACTTTCAGTCCTCTCTCCCTCTGTTTTTTGGCCTTGAGGTGGTGGACTGGTTGTAAGGTTTATATAAAATATGCCTTGATAGAAGAGTTTCATTGTTTTATTTAGGTCACAAAATCAAAGAAAGCCGTGCCCTGTGTGTGTCTTTTTTTTTTTTTTTTTTTTTTTTTTTAATATAGTTGATCAGATGGGATTTCTCTTCTGGAAAAATGGAAGCATTCAACTGAATTGTCATTACATTGGATGAAGAACTTGTCCTTTTTAAAGTATTTGCTTTTGGTTCAACATAAATGTGATATGTTAGCTCTTCACATCGAGTTTTCTTCTTTGTATCAGTGAACAGTGGACTAGAATCAGTATTGCATAAGAGTATCCTTTGGGACACAGTAGACTGCTATAGGGGCTTTTTCCATAATCCAGTTTATTCAGTGAAAGTCAAAACCAAGTAGTACATGCTAAGTGCCAGTGTGGTTTGCGTTTTATTTTTTTTTTCATTCAAAGAAGAAACTCTTTGGAATAAGTGGTCTTTTTTGAAAACAATACTTGTCATGCTGCTTAGCTTCCCCTGGCCTTACATAATTCTCCAAATGCAAATAACCAAAAAAGGGTTACTCAGCATTTTTGTTTTATGCTATTTACTTTATTCTTTCTTCTTAACAGTAAAAGAAATTTTATAAGTTTCTCTGGATTGCTTTTTAGCTTTTTATGATCCACTAGAATTAATAGGCTTCGTTTTGCCCATTCTTTAAATGGGAGAAATACAGTAGGCTTCTGAGGTTGTTTTAATTTTTAGCCATATTTTCTTTTCATGTATGTGAGTAGCCTGAAGAAGTGATACCAGGTACATCCTAATTAAAAAAAAATGATACTTAAAATCAGCTATTTTCTAATCTTTATTACGGTCAGGCCTACTGTGAGTATAAGAAACTTGTATATCACAAAATGCATACATAGGAAGGACCAATAAGTATTCAAAATTACTGTGCTTGGAATAAGCAACTGAAAGGTTGCACTTGAGGCAATAAATATTCATGTAATTAAGTCATACCTAGCTACATAGAATGCAATAGCCGCAATCTCCATAAGTGATTGGAGTGTTTTCATCAAATTCAGTGATGAATGGATGACAGAGAACATTGCTAGATGGAATTTGTTCTTTGGATACCCTCATGTAGTTGTTAAGGATGGTTGTTCAGACTGTTGTGATCATTGAAGTCTATTCATCAAAACCTTGCTTTTCTCTTGCCTCTTGTCTAGTGCTGTACTCCTCTGCAAAGCGTGGGTTAACTTGCTCCTATTCAGCTGTTTTTTAACATCCTTTTACAATTAGAATAAATGTCTGTATATGGCATAATACAGTAAAACATTAATCTACTTTTATTATTTTCATTATAGAAACAAATCAGATAAAWTAAAGTCACAGATCTTCCTTGTGCACGTGATGCCACTACCTGGATTCTTTCTATCTCTTTTTTTTCCTTCTTTTTTTTTCAAGTGTTAAGGCATTAGTGTTAGTATCTTGCCTAAGTTCCATTTTAAATTATTGCTTTCTATTTTTTTTAAATTCCCTCTGTAATTTCAGCAGGATTCAGCATTCGTCTTCATCTCCTGTCCTAAACCACTGTGTCATGTGTAACAGTGCACAGCAACAGCTGTCCAAAAGATCTTTGATTTGCAGTGAGACTGGTTCCTAATGTATAGTTTGCAAAATAGGACATTATTATTCACCGCAGGTATTCAGTTAGCTTGCACTGCATTACAGTAGTTTAAACTACAAGCTTAGCTCTGCCGGCAAGATAGCATGCGGGGAGATGAAAAGTCCCAGGGGGCTCTCCCTGCAGTTACGTTGGCTGAGGAAGAGCCTGATGTTCAGCACTTGGACTGACAGGAAGTTATGTCTAAGCCGGGTAATTTGCTTATCAGCGTAACACAAAATTGCAAACATTTAATACAGGAAAAATTTCTGAGCAAGGGGGTTTGGTAGAAATGTTCAAACATGCCTCAAAATGTACCAAAAAAAGAAACACTTTTCATATACATACACATGTATGGATATATACATATATATGTACCCGTGCATACATATGTATACATATACACACACATATATATACACACACATATATATACACACACATATATATACACACACACACACATACATATATATATATATATACACACACAGAGCCGTTCCTTCTCAGGAAAAAAAAGAGGAGTGTCTATCCAAGGCAGTCTACTGCAACCTAGATGGCAAAATGAACATTGCTTCTGGAGGCGTTACTACTTTCGCTATGGCTGTGCTAAACTCTGTGCTAATGTGTAAAATAGCACTTGAGAATCTGGGACTTGAATTTATTTATCCCTCCTGGTACTTGCAAGAAGCTATATATGAGATGTGTTGGTTACCTACCTGCAGCCAAAGGGTCGTACTGAGGCAGAAGGTATCAGATCCTCAATACTGCACAGCATGTCCTGCGTATACTGTGCCAGCATCTAGGAGGAGCTTAACTTTGGCTGTCAAGAGCTGTTTATTGGATAAAAAAAATCCTCCAGAATCAAGAAGTTTGTGTAAACACATATGCATGTGCTCCACATGTATTGCAACTGGTATCTGACACTTTACCCACAAAGCACATGAGGGTGAAGGCTGTGCTCCAGGTAGGAGAGTGCCGGGGTTGCAGAGGAGCCTTTGGAGCAGGCAGGCGGTGACTGAGCCCCCGTGCATCCTCGGGCASACTTCCCGTCGGTGCAGGCAGGGAGGGGATTGAGGAGGTTACTTCTGAAGGCTCGAAGAGAGGAGCATGGAACTGGTTGCGATTGCCTTCAGCACGTACAGTGTTTAAAGGTGCCCAAAGAATTTACATTTTGGTATGTTGGACATGAATAAGCTCAATTTTAAAAGTTTCTCATCAGAAACCATAAAAAATGTGAAATGAAATGGACATTTTTCATATTGACCTATCTAGAGGCAATAATACCTTTCAATCGTCTTGTGGAAATATGAAGAAATTCTAGTTCATGCTTCAGGGTGAGAAACTGTTTTGATTTGGATGAAATCTTCACCTATTTTTATAGAGAAATTTCCATCTATAACTGTATTAGTTTTCAATCAAAATCATATTATAGCTGCTTTCATTGTTAGCTGCTCTGTTTCTTACCTTGGAATTGTGAATGAATTTAAAATCTCTACTGATTATTTCTCCTTGCCTAGTATTTAAGAAAACAAATAAAAGCAAATAAAAGCAAAGCAGAACGAGAATCCGTCCAGTGCTTCAGCATCCTAAGAACAGATGCCTTTCTGTGTTGTCCTCATGCTGAATTTTCATTAAGCGTTCAGCAAGAATCCATTCATATGTCCCTGTCTTATCCTTGGTAACTGCAGCAGTAGCTGGTCTCTAGGAGTTGAAGACACCATTGCCCAGAAAGTATGGCATTGGTTAAGGAGATCAATTGTAACCTCCTAATAAACTTTTTTTCTAGGTCTTTTTTCACTCTTTCATGAATGACCTGATCTGCTTGGTTTGCCRTATTTTAGCTTATTTTAAAGAAATTTATGTTTGCTTTGCAATTATATATTTAATTAACAATTTATTGGATTATCTTGAAAATGAGAAAACAGAGATTCTCAGGCAGAGAATATGATTTTAGGATGAAAATCTAACCATCAGTTCTGATTGTTATGTGGTGCCCACAGTATCCAGKTCATAGAAAAATGGTTAAGGTTGAGTGCCCTAGCTTTGGGAATTTGTTCTTATAAAGGTTTCCTTGTGGTATTATGTGGAATTTGAAAACCCAGCAGGATCTGTGCAGTGAGAGTACCATAAAGTTTGGCTAGATGATGAAAAGATGAATAAATAAGGCATTTCCATCTTTACAACAGGGATGTAATAAATGTCTTTGCAAAGCTGGACTTTGCAAATTCTTTACGGAATTGAAAACAGTRTGGTTAATATCTCAAATTCTTCATCCTGTCTGTTTTAATGGTATTTCAAGGTTAAGGACTCTAACTGGAGATCTGAAACTTAAGAATTCGGGCTAGAAAAGTGGCTAATTTTCAGACCTGTTGACTTTTTTTTTTTTTTTAATTTGAACCTAACTTCCATAAGCTATTTTATAGGTCAGCCAGCTCATCTGTTCTCTGCCATACTWTCATGATGTTGTTTATATAGACCAAGAATGTAAAACTTACATAGATGGATGAAAGAAATGCAGAAGTGAATATTAATTTTCATGGTTAAGGAAGGAAAATATTGGACATAAAAGATGATGTCAGGTGGAGGAAGGAGGTTATTTATCCACAAATACTGAAATCTTTCAGCACTTTTTTTTTTTTTTTTTTTTTTTTTTTTTTTTTTTTCAATTTGTGCTTTCAAGTCAGTATTAGCAACTGTGCTGTTTACCTTCCCATGCTCTACTCGGTCTAAAACCTTTGCCTGTAGTAGAAAAATAAGAGGATATGTTCTGTCTCTCTAAAACCACTTATCTTTGAATTTTTGTTCATGGRATAGATGGGGTCATTTGAAGATAAATTCATGTGTCCAGTAATTTGTCTTGGTAATAAAAGAAAGGAAAAACTTCTATAAGAGGAATGGAAAGATCTCTTGGACTCTCAGAACGCAGGACCTGAGTATCATTTACCTGATTTCTGAAGGATTTCACCAGCAAAAAATCTCTGACATGCTCCTGCTTGTCTGCACTTCAGGAACATGTAGGTGCCCTTCTTAGAAGGTTGAGTCTGGCAAAAGTTTCACTCAGAGGAGTTTTGGTTAATGGACTCTTTGTAATGTAATCTCCTACCTCCAACATTGGGAGAAAAAGCTCTTTTTCCTCTTTCTTCTTCTATTATAGGTGAACTTAACTCCCCTGTGTTTGTTCGCTTTCTTGAAAACACGAACACTGAATATGTATTTCTAATGTGTTTACTGAATAAGAAATAACTATATAAGGAGTCTTGYTAGGGGAGAGCAACAGGGGAAGAGCAATGATAAAGCATCTTGATTTTCTTGGGCTGCAGTTTGAGCTTGTTTCTTCATATTATGGGAGAGGAATATTATTTAGCATGGTCTGGAGAGGGATGTTGAACTGAGGCGCAGGACCCCAGCTGATACCGGGGTAATTAAAGAATATTCTCTTGCAGGCATTCACTTACCCAGTGTTTATGAACAACTGTCTATTTAAATAGATTTGTGTTTTGGCAAAGGCTGTTACAGCTGCTGCTTCCTGATAATGGTGGTTGGCTAATGAGTGCTAGCTGCAATGAAGAGTTTTAGGGGAAGGAAAGGTATTGTGGAACATACTCTTCGTTATGGAGATTGTTTTCACTCTCTGTAGCAAGTAACACCACTTAAATCAGGAAGTTAAAAAGGAAAAAAAAAAATGCCCCAAACCTTCAGCTTGCCCTTTAAGGAACACATGAGAAAGAAGGCTACCTCTATTGCATATAAAAACCCTAAAAACAAGTTATCTTGGGATTTAGCTGCTAAAAAGTCAAAAAAGAATGCTTTTAGTGCAGAAGATGTAGACAGCATTGGCGCAGATATTCATATCTTGTGATTAAAACTCTAAATGGATTATGATTGGGCATCTTTAGATATGGGAAAAATTTAAGAAATAAGCATTATCAGGGTCTAATTATTGTGAAATAATTACAGGTGTTAAAGTTGTAGCTCGGGAAGTGTGAAGTGCAGTCAGAAAATGCAACTCCCCAGAGAAGTGATTAGCTCACCATCACTATCCTTACACTTCTGCTAGGAGTTTAAGCAAAGATATGTAAGCGAAGAAGATATGAGTGATAGATAAATACTGGTTTCATCTGAGCTGCAAATTAGCATGGACTTGTTGGCCTGAGTAGAAAGCTGACCAAGTGTAGGGTCTTGTTGCAGAAATACTAGCTCTCTACCTGGAAGATGGCACACAATACTTTGCAGTGCAGTGTGCAACAACGTGCCTCAGTGATTGTCTGTGTTCACTCTATGGCTTATAAAACACAAGACCATAAACTTGTTCATGCAGACCTTTGTTATTTTCCTGTATAAACTTGGTATCAACTCCTTGTATATATCTTGTGAATATGCACATATACTGGAGTTTGCAAGCACTCATCCTGCCTTTACTATTTGTTTGGGTTTTTTTAAGTTGAAGACTTTTATCACACAGTAAATGAATATTTAGGGTGAGGACGGAACAAAAATATGCCATGTAATGTGTCAACATTACCTGTACTCTTCAAGTCTTGTTACAGTGATGAGTGGTTTCTGAGGTGCAGGCTTTCTCGTGTGAGGGCAACGTGGGGCATTGGTAGTACGAGAGAGAAAGAACAGCATTTCTGAAAAACCTGGTCTTAAAGCTTCCTCTTACTGATAGGAAGTTTCCCCAGCACTGTTAATAGGCAGGTTCTTGCCCAAAATCTTTTACCTACAGGGAGAAGATATTTGCAGCCAAGCATCTAGTATAAGAGGAAAAAGAAACAACAAGGAGACAAATAGGAAGTTTAAGAGATGGGGGATTGAGATTCTAATTTGGGGCATTGCCCTCCGAGCACTCTGAATTTTTTCTATTTATTGCTAGCCTTGTAACTAGCTGTGATTTAATATGAATTTAGAAAGCTTGAGGAAAATGCTACTGCTTTCCTGGAGGTTAGATTACCTGGTGGMTGCGTTTCAAGGCAAAGTGTGGGAGCAGAATGGGTCCGTGTTGGTTGAACAAAATAATGAGGAATGTGATAGGAAGGGATAGTGATCTTCCTTATCTCCGTTAGGGTTCTCAGCTTTTGAAGATGTTTTTAATTGGGCTGAATAAGACATAATCTGTCAGCRTTTAAGACTTATTTTTTTTATTATTTGATTGATATTTTTGCTAGCTGGAAGGTACTAACATGTTTCAGAGCTGTTAAATGTGTTAATTATTAGTGACAGTGGGGCTCTTGGAGTAGCTTGTACTACCTAAAATGTGYATAGGTGCAACAACAGTGAATAAATAGCTGTGAAAATTAAAAGGCTTTTTAATAAGGTGAGTCAAGATTTCAATTCTATCCTAAGCTTTCTGTCTTAGGTGGATATTAACCCAAATTTTCCCATGAAGCTCAATGCACTTCAGCCAAACACTAAGAGCTGCAATCTGCAAGGTGCACAAAGCACAATGTATGTACTTCCTAAATTAAAAAAAATCCATATAACTGGTATGGAGTGAATAGATTTAAATYTTTGCTTATAAACCTGTGGCAGGGTAGGCCTACCCTCACACGCAGTCTCTGTACGTCGTCTGTGTTGTGAAGAGTTAGAGGCACAAGGTAGTAGTGTTTTAATGGGCATCTCCAGTGATACAGCTATATGCCAAAAGGAAAGCACAGCAGGCTTATGTAAAGACCGAGGGTTGAAGCTAAGTTCAGCCAGTCCTTTCAGTATGTCTGCGGATAATGTTCCTCATTTAAGAATAAGACTAACCTCTGGGAATACTTATCTGCTGCCTTCAAATTCAGACCTTTTCTGAGTCTACAGAAATAGCATCTCATTCTCTSTGTTCGGAAGAAAATTCCTATATATAACTTTCTGTGAATACCCGCTACAATCTAGTCATTACCCAGTCTAAAAGGGACACTTTAGGCTGATTGAATGCATTAAAAGATACATTAAATAAAATATCAATTGCAATCTAAATATATTGAAGAAAACTGGTTTAATGGACTATCAAATTTTCGCCTGTATTTTTTGCCTGTGTGATTATGTGGTAAAAGTCTGAATGCAGCGGTCATGGGCTTATTTCACTTTTTGTAAAGGTATTATTRTTATTATTTTACGTAAAAGAGGTTGCTTTCAACTGTTTTGAGGGACGAGGTTTCATGAGGTCCATGTGTTTGTGGTGCAGTAGAGCATGTTAGATACAAACACTCCCAGTTCTGTCTGCGTCTCTGGAGGACGTGAGTTAGGAAGCTAGGACTGGAAAATGCTTCATGGATCAGCAACTCACATTGCCACTACTATTGCATAAACTGCTGAAGATCCAACTTAGCAGTAGTTGGGGGTTTTGTCTTGAGTGCTTTACTTGGAAGACTGTTCAGGAAYCTCCTCATACTGATGGCTAGGAACCTCCTCCTAATTTCCTGGCCAAGAGAATTCACAGGCAGTTTATATGCRTTTATTTGTCGGCCAACGTTAACCTTTAGCTTAAATTATTTTTTTCACTGCCTAGTGTTTACCCTGCAGCATATTTATAGAGAACAGTCATATCCTCTCATGAGCTTTTCTAGTTTCTTATATATATAAATTCCTGCATAGTCTCTGCATTCCTCTGACAGTAACTTTTACCTGTGCATGTTCCAGTCTCACTTAACTTTTAAAAATAGGAATAACCAGAAGTATATTCAGCATTCTAGATACTTTGACAAAGATGAATACTTTCCAGTCTCTCTCTCGGAAATGCCTGGCTTATTCATCTTAGCTTCTCATTTACCTTTTCCACAGCTGCATCACATTGGTGGCTTATCCTGTGACTGGTGACTAATATGCCCAGCTTTCTTTTTTTCTACGACATCTACAATTGATGAGCTCATAGCTCCTAGGAAAAATTCCTGTTATTAGTCCTCAGTGAGCTGAAAGGCAYCAAGACCCAAATGTGTAAGAGCTGGTTCTGTCATATTAGTGACCTAGATAAAGTTCCTCATTTTGCTCGTGGCAACTTTGTAGAACTTCTCAGTTACTTTATTTATAAAAGTGGGGGAAAGAGAGGGATTATAGTTGTCTGCTTGCCTRGCTGGGGAGGAAGGTAGTAAATTGTATTGTAAAGGACTAAAGCAAGAACTGAGGATCTCCAGCCTTGCAGCATAAAGAGAATTATTGAGAGAAAAAGTGTCATAYTCCCATATGCATGGTAATTTGAATGAGATGGATGGCTTTTGAGGGACCTAGAGGTGCTAGAAAGGAGAAACCAAAGGCATATGAGGTCTCCCACAGAGGTAGCAACTTGGACTGCCTTTTACAAACATGGAGATTGTAAACCTCTGAGCTTATGCTWGGCTTCAAGGAAATTTTAGAATTTTAATTACAGCAACTCATGAAGGTTTGTGTTTGAGAACAAAATAGTTTTCGTTTTGTGTCTGTATCCTGATGAAACACCTGAAGATGAATAGTGATATTAGCTTCTGGGCACAGCCCACTGTTGTTTGTTACCCTAAACTTTGAACTTGGGGAGAATGGAAGAAAAGCTGAACTGATGAACATTAATGAGTTTGGCCTATGGCCCTCTAGATTACTGGGAGACAAAGCCACTTGAGCAGAAAGAAGAGGCAGCTGGTGTGCAGAGAAAAATGGTAAAGAGAATAAAAGAGTGAGATTTCTGAAAGCATTGTATTGTGCCATCTTTAAGTTAGGTTTTCAGGGAGGAACAGCAGGAACCTATCACACCGACATCACCTTCAACTGGGGCATTCSTGTTACTTCAGTCATGCTGTTACAATGTCACCTAAGACCTTTATGAACTTTTTATTTGCTGAGGATTCCCTGTGCAGTGCTACACTGGATACTGTGTCTGCCCTATCACTTACAAGCAAGGAGAGCGATGACTGAACAGTAGTCATTTAATTTATTATTYGTAGCAACCTTAATTCCCGAGAACATTATATCATGCTACTTAGCATGCGGTTGTGCAGTGCTGTATATTTAAAAGTCCTTTGGTCATAGTTTCAGCAATGAAGGGCATAGCCTGAAAGAAAAAAAAAAGAAAAGAAAGAAAGAAAAAAAAAGATTGGCAACCAGAAAAAGATTTAAGTGTTTTATTTTTATTATTATTAAAATATTCAAGGTCAGAGGCTTTTTTTTTTTTTTCCAAAGACTAACAGATTATCTCAAGACTGTAAGTTCTGTGATGAAAAAGATGTGGAAGATGAAGGGCATTCGATTTCAAACACTAAACCTGGCAAGTCTCTTGCTAATGATACTGTAAGTGGTGCAGATGATAGGAAGTGGAAACATTTTGAAGGGTTATTGATTTTAATTCTCAAGCTCAGGCACTTTGTTAAAAATAAGATACAAAGGACTTTCTTTTAAAGATTKTATCTACTTTTCTTGCAAATCTGAAATGCTATATATAGCTTTCCAATGGAGAAACCAGCTAACTGTACTTTTATAGACATCTCCTGTCTATAGAGAAAAAACAAACAGCCCACTAATTTTCTTTTCAGAATATGAACAGCAAGCAAAAACTTTGTTACTGAGGAATTCTAGCATTAAAATGCTAGTCTGTTTAAAGTGTGACTGGATAAATACCTCAAAAAGCTTTATCTACCRTAAAGCTGTGATTGTATTCTTTGCCTGTGATTTACTGTCACTTCTTGTTCGCGTTGTCATTTATTACCTTCGTAATTATTCCTTCCATTGTTTTTACAGCCRTTTCAAAACTTCGGTTCATAAACTTGTGAGGCAGACGATTGCCTCTAATTTTGGTTTTGTGTTCTCAGAGGCTTTTCAGGTGAACCCTCAGAGACGTAACTCTCAAACGTTACACAATTTTGGARTAAGAGTCACTTTAGACATTTTCATTTTTTTCTCATTCTTCCTCTTTTTTTTTCCTCCTTTCATTATTTGTAAGCTAACTGGTACCTAGAAAAATAAAGGATACAGCGTAGTTTATAATGAAAGCAACTAGCAATGTACATGTGTTTAAAACTCTGAAGATGACTTTTTTATTGGATAGAAAATATTTACTGGGAGTAAAAGCACGTTGCGTTTACAGACTTTGTGTCATTCCACAGCACTGAACAGCAGACAAGTGCTAGAATCTATTTTTCTGTATGAAAGGAAATATTAGACAATAAGCTTGAAAAGTTTACATGGGGAACCAGAAGAACGAATACATGGAGGCAGATTTCTCTTTCCCATCATTATTTCTTCCAGATGACTGGGTCTCCCAAGCTCCATCTCTCAGAAACCTTGAGATTGATATGCTCTAAGCTTGAGGCTGCAGGAAGAAACAGGACTGACAGAGAACACATCCTTTTCTCCCCTCTTCTCCAGCACAACCTCTTGCCATGGCCTCCTTGCTTCCCCACTGCGTTTGTGTGACAGTTAAGGTCAGCTCTTTAGGCACTGCAGGAAAATTGCCAGGCAGCCAGAGGACCACAACCATTGCTTCCTGACAGTTACTACTGAGTGCAGTGGTCCTACAGTATCCAGGACAGAGGATGAAGCAGCGGGGGACTGGGTGAAGGAAATGGGCATGCTGAGAGGGCACAGAGCACACAGGGTAACTGCCTCCCGCAGCGCTGGCACCTCCGCAATTGTGGTGTTTAGAACAAAGTATTACCACGATACCAATATCTCTCATTACTAGTCTGCATGACAGAATGGCCAAAGCACATGCTTTATTTAGTAAATATCTTATCTCAAGCTAGGCAGCAACTTTTTTTCTTTGTTTTATTTAAAATCAGTAGACCTACCATTCCTTCCCCGGGGAATCAGGATGAAACRAATCATGATCTCTTGTTCCACACTGAAACGCTGTAAGTAAGAATGGGCCTGAGAGACTGTCAAGACTCAGAAGTCAAGGCAAGACAGACTATTTACAGTGATGAGTGTAATTTAAAATCCCAGATACATAGGATTGGTTAGTAGATAATTTCTTTAAATAAAAATGGAGTAAACCTGAGAAAAGGATGACAGTAAAGGAATGATTGAGAGGATAGAAGGGGAGGACGCTTAATTTAGATGACTGCAAAAGGAAAAGAGATTGAGCAAAGTTAATGAAATAATGGTAATCAATTAATTTTTTTGAATGTACGGTTCCAGGTACCTGTTGCAAAGAGATCAGGACATGTAAGCCAGAGGGAGAAAATAATAGATAAGGAAGCCTGTAGAAAGGACAGACCACAGTGGGGTTTAATTACTTTAATATTGATTAGATAGACTGTTACGTAAATACTTTGGAGGGAATATGTTTGTCTAGAGGTAAACAGAAAAGTTCCTTAATTTAGTTTGTTGATTAGTCCCCATGGTCAAACAGAGCTGTATTATGCAGTTAACCAAAGGAAATAAAATTGTGTTTGAATGCAGTGGAATTAGGGGAGCACATGCCATGTGTCAGTAATCAATACTCTGTGCAAAAAAGTGGAGTTTACAGCTTGATTATTCATGGATGTTAAGAGTGTGTTATACTCCCTGAATGCAGGGAGACCTGGAAATACCTAATGCTTTTGAAAACCACGTGCATATATGACAGCTGAAACACAGCCACAGGGAAGTTCCAGCCGAACAGTTTATAAGTCAAGAAGGAAAACATAGAGTATCCGAGATTGAGGGAGAAGGCAGGGATAAAAAAAAAATCGCCATGTAATAAACTAACTTACACCATTGATTTGGATGATCCATTTCTGGGAGGTAGTGGCAGCAGTGTCTGTTACTGGATAGTAAGTGTKCTTAATACTGCAGTAAATCACCTTTCTCTCTTTCCTTATCACTATCCCCTACTAACATCCCCTTAACAGCACAGGCTATGACTGCTCTTTCTTTCCGAGGTACAGTTTGACATAAATATCAGTAAAATACAGGACTTCACCCGTATTTAGCTTGGACATATTCTGCTCCTGTTTCARACCTCTCAAAAAGATCTGTGTGCCTGATAATTTGTCTAATTATTTCAAAGCTACTTGCTGGTGTAATAAGAGTTCTCCTCTTATCCTAGATGTTTGATACATTTTTCCTTTTCTTTTTTTTTTTGTGAGTTATATAGATTTCTTGTTAGTCTCAGTTTGTTCCAAATTACCCATCATATTTTTCCTAAGTAATTGGTACAAACCTATTTGCTGGATTCTTCCAAAGCTTCCAGCATACAGCTGGTGTCAGTTCCTTTTCCTCTCATCACAAAGTAGATGTTACTGTTGGATAGTTTCACTTTCTCCCAGTTGGAACCTAATTCAACATTCTAACAGGGAGGTGGAAGTCATTCCCTAAATCCTTGGTTAGTAAGTTTCTTAAAGCAGTTATCTGTTTCAGTGTATCTTTAAATTTACATCATATAATAGGGTTTTTATTTTAAACAGATGATGCTTTAAAAACTATTAAGACAATATCAGTAACATGGAAACTTGCCTTTTGATTCCTTTCATTAAGATTAAATGTGAAATCTATAAAATAAGTAGTAAAGGAAAATTTTAAAAGGCTTTAAAAATGCTGGAATGAATCAATCCTTATAGCTTATTAGAGAAGATGATTATGAAATCTTCTGTGCTAGATAGTAGATTAAAGAGATGAGATCAGCATAAAGACCTGGATTGGGTGGAGTTGTAACAGGTGATCTTTTGGGATATCTACTAGAGATGAAAGTTGACTTATTGAAGTGCTGGTAGGTGATACTCATAGTGACTGACATGAAGTGCGAATTAATTATTTCTGGAACATAAAAATTGTCTTCTCATCAAAATGATTTTTTTTTCTGTGAGATCTCTTCAGGCTTAGAAATGTCTTTCTACTTGACCTTTAAGTCTTGGATTTTGTCTGATTTAAAGCAAAGTTTCTTGAGCTTGTCCAAAGCAATCTGAGCAGGTCTCCCTTTTAGACTAGAATATCTTCTGTTCCAAGCCAGTGTCTGAATGCACAGGTTATAAAGGCAACCAACCTTGCTCTTCAACCAGAAAACTTCTGGACAGAAACTTTGCTAAAACCAGTAGGAGACTSTCAGTTGTTTCTGCTGCAGTGAAAGTCCTGATGCAGTCTTAATGTTGTGAAAGGTACTAGTGTTCTGGCAAACTGGTAAGTGCGGTGTCCTGCCTTGAGCTCTCAAAGACGGTATGCTTGCCTTTAACCTTTTTACGTGCCCTCTAGATTTGCCTTCACTTGTTCTGCAGTGCAGCCATCCCTAGAGTGAAATGAGGTGGTTCATTAAAAGCATAACATTTGAGAGTAAGCATTTAGTCATGTAGTTTAGTTTGTTCAAGGTTAGCACAATTAAATGCTGGCTGTAACAAAGCAATATGAGCAATACCTGTGCTGAGTTCAAAACAACATCTTGGAGAAGTTTTTGGCAATATCAGTGGGGATTCTATTCCTCCTCTGTGTGAAAGATGGTTGCTGAAGTTTCTAACACAAGTTTTCGGGAAAGTYCCAATTTTTCTCCATGTTGTGGGCCAAATGCTAGTTTGGACTGCCTTCAGTGGACCAGTCTTTGGAGTCACATAAGTAATTCTTGAAACCAATAATTAAAGCAATAAGCCACAATATATCAATTAATGTTTGAACAGTTGCACAAGAAAATCCTTCATACAAAATGTTCTTTTGGTTATTAACTGAAGGTATAATTTTTCTTTGTTTAATTAAGTTGAATACATGCATTACTTCAGAATAATGTTAGGTAGTCATTTGTTTTCCTTTCTGATTTTAATTAGAGCAGATGCAGAAGCGTAAAATAAGAATATTCACCTGGTAAATACTTTGCTTTCGCTTTCTYTGCTTTCATGATATAAGAATATAGGGAAATGGTAGATACTTCACATACCTGAGCCAGATTCTCATCTTCAGCAAATCATCATAGTGCCAGTGAAATCAACAGAGTTATGTCGATTTACTTCTGCTGAGAATCCAGTACTAACAAAGTTTCTTTAAAACCAGATCAATTTTAAAAGAACAAAATAAGATGCAACATGTAATTTTTTCTTCTGAATTTTCTTTCTTGCAGGAACTTTTAGAACTTCTTTGAGTTCCTTCCTTTGGAATAAAGCCACATTTTAAAGTCTTTTGTGAAACAGAAGAACTTTTGAGACTTTGATTCTTCTTGTTTACACATTTGAGTAAGTCTGTTAGGTTTAGTTGTGACTCTTACTTGTGTTAGATCAAAACTAAACTCTGGCTCAAGTAAGGAACAAACTGGCAGGCCTGGAGCAGAGATGCTCTGTGATGCTGCCTGCTATTCTGGATGGGCACCTTCATGCTTCCTGAATGCAGTGAAGTTGTGTTTCAAGATGTGTGCTGCAGTTCTGGTCTCCTGCTTGCCCCCTCTTCTGCCTCCCAATGCTTGCACCGGGGCCGGCTGCTTCAGGGAAGCAACAACTAATGGGGAAATGRTGTGTGTCCTGATGTCTTCTGGATACGCAGCCAGCCCGTGGCTGAAGCCAGAATGAGAAGATGCCCYGTTGGCTCAGGCATCATTGCATACACGCTAGGTGACAAGTCACAGCAGCCTCAAAGTTAGGCAGMAACAGTTAGTAAAGATCAGTCTATCACAGCACAAATGAAGGACAATGTGCTCAGCTCTACTAGCAGAGTGTACCTGTGTCGCTTGTGCTTACAACAGCATGCAAACAGATCGATCTGCTTGTAGCATTTTTAGATCTTTGTGTGCCTTTCAGTCCTGTCTCTTTCTTTATTGGCAAAATCTAACTCAAAAAATCTTTTATTCTCGTTCTTCCAGGCTACTCCAGAAGATGTAAAATTATTCTGACTGTTCCGAATGAAAATATGTTAAAAGAGATAGCTGAAAGTTTTCTTTCACTGTCACCATTGACACTGACTACAGGGTTGTTTGATTTTGATTTGTATTAAACCAGGATCTCAGAACAAAGATAGTAAGAGATTAAAATATCAGAATACAACTAAACTTAAAACAGAGCAGAAGACAAATTTATTTAATTCAGTGTATCTCCTTCAGAGCTAGATCCTCTTTGCTATCATACTTTTGTTTCAAAACAGCTAATAAATAGGAATTTTTAAAGAATGTAATTCTGGAGGATGATACAATACCTCAGAATTGAGTTTTCTGTGACTAGAGAAGTATTTGTTTCCTTTTTCAGAATCAACAATAAGATGGAAATCTTATGGTTATTCAAGCCAGTAAGGACCATTATGATCTTTTTTTGTCTGATCTGTATATAGCACGGGTCATATAATTTTTTGCACTAATTCCTCTAACAAGACCACATTTTCTGTTTTAAAGGAAGAAAAAAGTTCTACTTTTTTTTTGTTTGTTTTTTTAGTAATTACTGTTTTGATCCTCCCATAGAATGACTATGGGAAAATAGTAGGAAGTGATGATGTTTGTATCAAAATCTGAGATTTTATGAATGCCAATAATTAATTTTAGTCTAACGATGGTAGAGTTTAAGGATGAAAATTTCTCTTTTATGGTATTATATTGTTCAAAGAATCTGCTTCAGTAAGGTTCTTCATAACCGTATTTTGTTTATTCTGCTTCTCAATATTTCTAGAGTGACTGTGGAGATGTTTTAGTCTACCTTTAAGCTGGGATAGCTGCAACATAGTGGGGGCTGCAGTTCCCAGTAGGGCAATGTGGTGGTCATGTTGCTGAACCCTGTCACCTACACTGTAATCTCTCCATCTAGTTTACAGCAAGTTATGTTTATCTTACATTGTAATCAAAAGTTTAATCATTATTTCTGACACTGYGTCATTTTATAGCTTATCTTTGCTAAGCTTTCTCTGTTTGTTTGTTACAGGGGTAAAATACTTGAACCTAGCCCACAGCAAGCACTTTAGGATGTAGTTGTTTGAATATAAAAAGGACTGTAAACTCCAAATTGTTCTTATTTATTTGGATAATAGGTGACATCTTTGAGAAGGGAACTGCTTCAATTCAATGTTCCTTGCTGGTATTTCAGCAGTATTTTGCTTGGGAGAAGCAGAAACAAAGAAAAGGAGACAAATAGGACTCAAATGCTTAGCAAGATATCTGGAAATATTCTCTGTAGACCTCAGACAAGCCTCAGGCCCATGTCAGCGCCTGTCTGCTCCTACAGAACAGCCCAGGCCTTGGGCATGTGCAACATCATCTTAATTCCCTTTGTAGATCATCTTGATCTGAGTGTGTGGCTGGACAGAGATGTCTTGAATCATACATGCAGTGAGAACCATAAGCATGTCAACAGTGAACTACCTTGCTTTAAAATAGTGTGACTTGAAGTACAGACTCTAAGATCTCGGTGAGATGAATTTTGTGAGTAATTTGGAGGAGTGACAACTGCAAGCATCTATGATTTGGATAATTCTCCATGGAATTTGAAGGTGGGCGAGTACTTCTCACCCTGTATTTGCCCTTCTAACTCTACATTTGATCTTGTTCATAAGATTGATGGCAATTGCTCCTAGGATTAACAAAGACAGCAGGTGGTTTCCCCAGTTCTGGACCAGGTTGACTCAGTAGGCAGCTTATACTGAAATTATGCAACAGCTAAAAGTTCTTATCCTTATAATAAGACAGAAACAGTCTCTCCATAGATGATCATCTATGAACTAAGCATGCTATGTGCCCTGGTTCTTATTTATGCTAAAKTTAGTTTGTACCTCTTGACCTGTTTAAGAGCAGTGTGCACCTACTTAAAAAATGGTTATATTCCTACCATATGCARTATAGCCCTTGTGCAAATGAGAGTTAGACTTTGGTGGTTTGACTCGGTCCTTCTTGAACTTTCCTGGGAGATAAAAACATTTTTTATATGCAGGAAGAAGTACTCTTAATGTCAGTAAAACAGGAGAGTACCTAGATAGGTCAGTACAAGCAGCCCCCATGGTAATTATCCTAAACTCTTCTTGTGCTTAAGAAGGAGTCCAATTATTTCATGTTGTACAACAGTTCTCATCAATTTTCAAAATATCTCTGTCATTGTCCACTGTGTGTAAAGGTTTCATTTCCATAATTGTCCTAAAAATAGTTTATTAGAAAACTGGCCTTTTGCAGTAAGCTCACTTTGTTTCATACTATGCTTTTGTAAGACTTTGAAAGGGCCCCTGAAATCATTTTGAGATTTTATTCAGTCCAAAAGAGCAACGTACCTGCTTTTAGCCAAATTGATTGTCCTTAACTTTGGAAAAGTGACTGGCAGACCACAGATGATGTTTTCATCAAATGCTGTTGCAAGGGTGCATGCCAATAGTCGGTCTTCTGATCCATTTCCCTCTTTTGCTGTGGCTTTTGAATCTTTTGGCTATAGGTTTAAGTTTCTCCAGGTTATGGGGGGGAAGAAGGATCAGCAAACAGAGCCAAAGGGAGCAGCAATGTTGATGCAAAAGCAATGGCCTGGCTGTTACTGCCTAGCCAGCCTGTACTTTTGGGTGTTAAAGGAGCGGCTGTTACCTCACGGAGCCTGCTACATGCACACTGTGAGGGTTTTTTGGCTTGGCTTTGGTGAGGGTGACGGGCACCTACATCTCTTGTTAAGTTTCCTTAACTGAGGCCCATCGGACTCCCTAAACCAAATGAACCTCTTGAATCYTGGCTTCTTTGGTTGCTTGGGATTTCACTCTTCTGCAATGCTCTCGTATCCTGGCRTTTTACTCAGCAAGCCCTGGGAAGCAAGACAGAGAGGGTTGTCTTCGCGCCCAGCTAGGTAATTGAACTACACACCTGTATTTTGTGACAGATGCACTCTCTCCAATAGTGTTGAAATTCTTGTAAATTTTCCTGAAGAAAATACTACCCGAAAGGGAAATGTAAGACGTTTTAGTTTGTTTCCATAAATGATATGACAAGTGTTATTCACAGATCACACATGGATATCTGGAAACATACATTTCTGAACTAAGAAGAGACAAATGAGTCTAATTGCATCACGTAGATGTTGCTTACCATTTTCATTTGTTAACTCWTTTTTTTGGCATTTTTTCCCTCTTGTAGTTTAAATAAAGAGATAGAAACACAAGCAGAATGGAAAGGCTTTCATGGACTCCAAAAGGATTCAGGACAACATATTCCAATATCATTATAAATTTTATTATATTGCATTTTAGAAAAGTTTGTATTTTATCTAAATGGAACAGTAGGAAAACACTTAAAAGAATAATGGGCAGATTCCAAAGTATGTTTAAAAAAAAAAAAAAAAAAAAAAAAAAAAAAGAAGGAAGACTGTGAAACTGAAGACTCAAAAAGCAGGAAATGCCATAGCAGAGGTTATTTATCCTTGAGACTCTGGGTGTATACATTATATTTTTCAATTACAAGGCTACATGTCTTTTTTCTATGAGACTTATGATTCATTTGGTTTATAGGATAAATAGCACTATAAATTGTCCGGTATTCATTTTTATTTTTAAMAACAAATGGGAAATTGAGACATAAACTAAAGTAAGTTACCTAAAGTGTCAACCAACCTTAGCTGCCTAATTCAAAAAATCTATTACTTGACTTTTCTAAATAAAAGATATTTTATAGTTCCTTACATGTTCTGAGAAGTATTCCTCAGTTCTTCTGCCTTCACTGTTCTTTGGCTCCCTTCTATGAGCCATGTCTTTCTCGAAACTCAAGCGTCTATAAAGCGTATGCAGTCACACTGTGGAGGTGCCATCATCCAACTCRAATATAATAGCCAAATCAAACACTTCTTATGCTATACAAAATGAAAATTTTCAATTCTTGTAAATTGCCTAAATTTGAATTAAKGGTCGTAAGAAATACAAAAGATTCATAAGCATCTCTTCCTTTTTTTCAAAACCTTTCATGTTTTTCCTTTTCACCTTGGCAAGCAACTTGTTTTCTAGTCTTAGTAAAGAGTGAATTATTTTTTGCTGAAATATGAAGATCTATGAATAAATGAGTACATCTGTTGCCTTGAGAGGCACCTGGCAGGAGTATTAATCCAAAAGATTAAAGTTTAGCAAACTTAAATGTGACTAGAAAGAGAGCTCACAATAGAGTGCCCGGCAACTTTAATAGGAAGTGTCACTGCTGGTGTTGCTCATAGTAAAAAAATCATTTTTAAAGTACTTCCAAAGGCATCAGCAGAAACAGTTGTCCAGTAAAGGTGAATCTGATTAATTCAAGACACCCTTATTGCTCTGGATTTATAAATATTTGTCAGTGTGAACACTGAACTCCAAATGATAAGAAATGCAGAGGACCAGCAGTCATCTCTCAGATATGTTTTATTTTCTGTAATTCTAAGTAGGAGACCAACATCTACAGCAAACTGACATTCTGTAAAAAGTGGGTAAGTG
Source organism: Rhea americana (assembly GCF_003343005.1). NCBI lineage: Eukaryota > Metazoa > Chordata > Aves > Rheiformes > Rheidae > Rhea > Rhea americana. The sequence continues at coordinate 188,364 of NW_028186657.1, forward strand.
GTGATACATCAAAATTTACAAAATAGAGACAACTATTTTTGAAGTGCCATATATTTTCTTTCTCAAATTTTGTTTGCCCCAGCTATTTGAGGTCTTGTCAGTCCAGACAATCCGGCTGAATTCTTAAAAGATGTATTTCCATCTTCTTTTTCCAGATAACTTTGGATGTGAGTAAATGTTAATCTATGAGAGATCTCATCCTATTTTAGAAATCCCATCCTTATGCTAATGTGGGAATAACATTTGAGTTGAAGAAGTTGATTTGAAATTTGTTCTTTAAGATTTTTACTTCAGCTGCTCAAGTTGCCTTTGATACAAAGTCTTCATGATAAAGGTTATTTTTGTTGGTATACTATCTCACTTCAAAATGTTATAGATATATGAAAAGAAAGGTTATTAAGTTCTTTCTTGAAATACAGAAAATTTGAGGAGTGGATTTGGTTATTCAGTGCAACAGTAAAAAAAAAAAAAAAAAAAAAGTCATATGTCTTTAAATTGTCTGCTCTTTCCTTAGCAAGAAATGTCCTTTCCTTCTTAAAATATGCATGTTGAATACAAGTAACAAAAACAATTCATAACAATCATGCAGTTTTCCATTGCATTTCTTAGTCAAATACTTTGCTGAAAAGCTTGTTGATCATTTTGATAATTTGAGTGTAACACTGTAAAACTTGTGCTAACAATTTAAGATTTTTACTTTCAGTTTTCCCAGTTGCTAACTGCTTTACTATATTTATCTCTTTGCTGATGCTTTCTAGTTTGTGAATTTCCCCTGGCTGTGAATCAAGTCATATATGGGATTGGCCTGTTCAACATTTCTTGAGAGCTAGTTGCAAGAGGTTCCTGTAGCCCTCTCGTTAATGTAAACTTGTTGCGTCGAATCTCATCCAGCTAATGCAATGTTTCCCTAACTTTCAGTAGTCACTTCAACATCTTGGAGGTAGATTTCTTTTTTCCTCTTCTTTTTACTTGTGTTACCTTTCCTTCTATAATGCATTGGGTTTTTGCAATATTTTGGATGGTTTCATGTTTTTSTCAGCTTGTTTCTTTTTCTTGTGGTTCTATATATCTTTCTTATATCGCACTGGAAGACAACTATGAGGCATCTATGGATCCATCACTAAGAGTGGACTTCAGTGTATTAATGCTGCTTTCTTGTAGTGGAATCTTGTAGTGAAGARTATTTTAATGGCTGAATCTCTTCTGTATTTCCCTTTAAAATTGTTTCTGTTTAAGGATAGTCAGGCCAATTCTGCTGCTAGTTTTCTTGGGTTTTAATTAAACTTATATTAGAAAAATAAGAATTACCAGGTGGAAATGACACTAAGTGACACTGAAATGGTGAAGCAGTTACAATATGATGTAGTTTTTGTGATTTTTTCAAATGCCTGTTGGGCACTGTAGGATTTCTGTTGAGACSTCTTTATTTTAGCTGTGAGTTTTATTTCAGTGTCAGTAAAGAAGTTTTATTATTTAAGGATATTACACAAAATGCTAATAAAGAAACAGCATTTTTGGCTTGTTGATTATCTTCTAGAGAAGTGTCTGAGRTATAGAAAATAATTTGTATTATGTATTTACAGAAGTATGCATGTAACCTCTTAAGGAGTGAGCTACTGGACTTTACTATAGATTTCAGTGCTCCTTGTGGAGTAGTTCCCATAGAGAAGAGATCTCACTAGTTGCTGACAAATTATTTGAAATTATCTTGTCCTAAAATATGAGCCAGGACTTTTGTTTTGAGAGAGAAACCATGGTTAGATCCCTTTGTACAATCAAATCATAGAATAAATCAGGTTGAAAGGGACTTTTGAAGGTCTCTAGTCCAGCTCCTTGCTCAAAGCAGGTCAAACTATATCAGGTTCTGCAGGACCTTTTTCAGTGTAGCTTGGCATGTGTCCAAGGAGGTCAACAATCTCTCTGGACCCCTGTTGCAGTGTCTGACCACCTTTATAGGCCCCTGTAAGAAGTATCTGCAAAAAGGCAAAGAGATCCCACTTCTTAGACAGCTGTGGCTTTTGGAAACATCCATTTTTATCTGTTGCTTCAGTTTGGCCCCTAAATTTTCTCACTAAACTCCTCAAGAAAAGTTACAATTTAGAGGTATCTGCAAGGATGTTAGGAAAATGCCATAGCAGTTAGCACCATGCAAAAGACCGCTTATATGATTAAACATTCAGATTTTTGTTTCATGACAATCTCTTCAGTTTGGATAAAGTCAAAAAGCATATTTAGGCTTGGTTACAAATGAACAGGACTCCTTAAATCCTTAGCTTTTAAATGACAGTCTGATCTCCAGTGGATTTAGACATAGGTTCTCATTAGTTTCATGGTGCCTGCACCTTGGTGAGGAAATCCGGAAAAGCCTGTGTTTATCAGCAAAACCAAATAGCCCACTTCCCTGCTGATTTCTGGAAAGCCTGGATCTGAATAATTTCTTCAAAAAGACACTCTTTCAGAGGGCCTTGCATACCTGCACACAGTTKCTTAACCTTTCCACAAATCCCTTTCCCCAAACTGTCTTATAAAACGTCTAGTGTCTACTGACCAGGATGTCTTTCCCTGTACTCCTTTGGTAACTTGTTCTGCCATGTCTATRCCTTATTTATGAATTAAAATAGACTCTGCACAGTATTTGTAGAAGTTAAGAGTAGTAACATTAATGAACAGTCTACTCTGTTAGCAAGCAGTAGACCTTAGGGTTATGCATTTTAATGACCTTTGCACAGTGGATTTTGACGTATTATCTGACTGTGAAGCTGCTTTCTTCAGAAGCTACCTATTGAATAGATGATTTACAGGTCACCTTTCTGCTAGCTCCAATTTTTTCTGCTTTCTTCAAGGACTCAGCATAATCAATTGATTCAAACATACACAGAAAAACAGAGAATGGAAAGCACTTGAAAACAGAATTTCTGCAATGTCCAGATACCTCTTGTTACTGCTCCTAGTCTGTTAGTCTATTAGTAAATGTTAATCAACAGAGGCTGTAAATCCAAATGGAGGTTACTTGTAGTACTATAAAAGCTTACTGAACTCTGTCTTATCCTTAGTTAAAAAAAAAAAAAAAAAAAGGAAGAAGAAAAGAAAAGGAATGGGATTCAGCTTCTTTCTGACAAGGGTGGCTTTGGGGTTCTGGTTTTTAAGGGGGCATTTTTTTCTGTGTGTAACTATGCGTTTGAGGAGATCCAACTGCTGAAAACCTGGCCCAGTCTTTTGATTCAGTATTAAGTTAATGGATAGTGACAACACAAGCTTCACTTCCAGTGATCAGTAAGATATCAGTGATCAGTGGGCACTCAAAACATTAAATAGTCTAGATTTTAATGGTTTGAGGAAACAACGTTTCCCATGAAGTGCCAGTATGGGAACTGTGGGAAATCTTGTAATGATTCCTAGAAGCATGCAAAGAGAGYAAGAGGAAAGTTTAGGAATCTCCGTTAGAAAAATCAGGCATAGGAATTTGTCACTAATGTCACTTAATGAAGTTTAACAAAATTTCTAGAGTTACTGGAAAGATAATTTCATCTTCCTAGTGTTCATGAATCTCATTAACTTTGTTTACTCCTGCATACGGAAGACCAAAATCCCTGGGATTAACTTTTACTTATTCTTTTAAATAAGCTGCATTTTCAGTTAGAGTTCTGCAGATACTGCAGATAATATAGTCCTCCTTTCTTTTATGCTATAGTCCTTTCTTTCACATTTCTCCTCTACTACCATCAATATCCACATCTATCCTATTAACAGTTTTTCAGCATCCCTTCTCCTGGCTTTTATTTCTTCAGTTCCATTTCTAAAACTGGGATCTATCCCCTTTACTAAATTGCATTCTTTCTGCTTTGCTATTCTGTCCCTTCTGCCTTCTAGGAAATAGTAAATTTGCTGCAGAACCTATGTGCTTTCATATAATGCCATAATAGAATGATAGCAATTTCTCCAAGGATCTTCTAGTAGGTGGCTACAGAGGCAGCAGAGAGTAAGTACTGGAAAGAAAAAAAAAAAGAAGACATGGTTAAAAAAAAAAAAAAAAAAAAAAAAAAGCTTGTATTCGCTATCCTGTCTCCTACTGCCTCTTACTATTTGCTACTGTTTTTTGACCTGTCCTTTGTGTTGTCTATTCACTCTCCTTTCTTTTTTTGTCACTTCCTTTCACACAGTCTAAATTTCCTGCAAATATGTATTTTTTACTTATCACTTTTGTTTGACTTCTCCTCTTCACCTTTGCTTTCCATAGTTTGTGCCTCTCCTCCTCTTTGTAAGGCTTTTGCTCTTACTCCTGTTCTTTTATCTATTCTTCCTTTTCCACTTTCCATTAGGGTTACTCTCTTTTTCTCCTTTACTTGCTTTAAACACAGTTCTTCAAATCCTGCAGAGCAGGATCTCTTCTAGAGCTTCTACCTTTTTAGACTGAGAAATTGTTCTAAATCTCCTCCTTAGAAGATCGTGTTTCTCTTTTTTGTTTTTACACTCTCCCAGTTTTAATCAGGAGGAGGTTCTACCATTGTAACTCAAAGCAGTACCTCATCACCTTTGAGGGACAGGACAGCAGATGATGTTCAGAGAAAGGGATGAGTTGCAATCAAGTGACATGCCATTTAGTAGCAGACATGCTCATATAAAGCCTGGATTTTGTGAAAAAAAGCAGTGAGACAGAGGGACTCTAACTTAAAACATGGACCTGTGGAAAATCCCAACTCATAGAATAYCTTTTTGCTCTTCCCTAGAGCAAATACCAAAACTGTGAAATTGCCTATGAGTGAAATTTTCAGAGATGTTATTGAGATATTTAGAAATCATTGAAATTGCTCCCTTGGCAAAGGCCACACTCTACTTTTTTAACTTTCAGCTTTGATTTTATTTTGTTGTAATACAAAGTCAGAATGGTGAAGCTGAACAAAACCCTTTGACCTCATTGTAGTTGGACTTGGTTCTCAAATCTGAGCCAGCTCTGTTCCCTTTTTATGTACTATGAGAGTTAATAGCTACATACTGCCTCCAGGTATTTAGAGCCATGGCTTTTACCACCAGAGCAAGCAGTAGAGTGGGCTGTGCTCCAGATATTTTTAAATCTCTGTCTGAGCAGATCCAGTGTTCCTGAGTTTAAGGAGAGGGAGGACAACCAGGTTCAAGGCTCTAGCACAGGGTATTGGTTGCAGCATGAGTTTTGGACCATCTGACGGGCAGAGGCTTCCCTGCTCTACACCTCCACTGAGCAGGATTGTGGTGTAGTGGTTCAAAATGCTTTAGGGCTGCTCATGTCCATAACTTAATAGCAAATCAGCTTCATCCTTGTTGGCAGCTAAAGATGTCTTACTAGCTAATTAACTAATCTTATATGTTGATATCTCTATCTACACATGTTGCAGAGATTTACAGGGTCCCTTAGCAGGAATCTGCGTTCCTGCAAACGTAAAATGAGAATTATTTAGTATCTTTCATCTCATTACAATAAGACAGGATTCAATTAAACTTGTGTTAGACCTGTGGAGGCAGTGGATGTGCTGACAGTACCTTACTTTGTTGCCTGTCTGAGGTCTGATTTCACTCCCAGTGGAAAATGATTTTTTGTTACGTAATTGTTTAGAGGCTATCACAATTTCAGCAAATTTGTGTTCTGTAAACTGGATTGCAAAGGCCACTGATGTTTCTGGCAAAAGAAGTCAATTTAAATCCATTTTTGCATTTTTTGACCCTAAAGGCAACCAGCAAGTAAATAGCTAGTAATAACCAGAGTAGTGCCAGAGTATAAAGCACGGTCTTTTCACACATCTTCTCATTTGGGCATGTCCTGACATACATCTCTGCACCAGTCTATATCTCCTTACATCATTCAGCAAGCATATTGTTTCTAACCTATTCAGTTCAAGAGCATTTTATGCTTTCTGTAGACTTCTGTCATAGAATGTCCACAAAAGTCTAGTATTACAAGAGGGAATGTCACATAATGGCTTTTTTTTACATGGATTATGTCTAAGTCAGGCATGGATTAATGATGCTCGCATGTGAATATTGAAATACTATAGTTGCTTCTAATTTTTATTATCTTTTTATTTTTGAAGAAAAATAATTTATAAGTTAGTACAATACAACACTTCCTTTCTCAGGGTATTCAGCATATCTTTCTTTTATAACACAACGCAGTGATTCTGTAAGAGGCAGTTATGGGACATAAAAGAATTTTTTCCTCYTAGTGCTTACATACAAACTACCTAGAATGCTGAATGAAAGCTCAATATTTCTTTCATATACAGAATTCCATAAATGTAAGATCCTATAATTTTGTAAATATGAAATAATAAAGTAAATACATATAATGTAAAAATATGAAATATGGATATAAAATATACAATAAATACAAGATTTATATTTATTCCTACATTCTGGCAATTTCTGGTATCTAGTCTCTGTTTAAAAGCCTACTACGACTTAGTAGTACCCACTGCTCAGATACAATAGTGATAACATTTGTAGTTAACAGTCTCTAAGGCAACAGATACATCTTGATGAATCCATATGAATGCTAGAATGTTTTATTCATCTTAGGCAGGAGTTCATCAAATAGAAAAATGATAAAGAGATGAATAGCATCTCTTTATCATTTATCGATCTAAAATGAAACAGTCAGGACCTGTGTGTGTGTATGTATATATATGTGTGTGTGCTTGATATACTATATATATAAATACACACACACACACAAAGGTATATCAGTATATCAAAAATCCAAACCACAATTTTCTGTATGAGTTCCCCTAGAGTAGAGGACATTACGTAATTAACGTGAATGGAGATGGAGATATCAAATAACCATAGCTTCTGGAGCATGTTCATGAAAATATTTATTTTAAATCTTCCCTGCTACCAGTAAAAACAATCTTCAGCTGTAATGACCCAAAATCTTCATGCAACATTATCAGCAACCAAGAGGCTTCAACTCTCCCAGGGCAGACCAAGAGCACCAAGTAGAAAGGGTGGGAAGCAGAAATAACTGCGTATTTCTCCTTTCCTGATACAACTTTACCATCACCAGTGTAGACTGAATTTGTTAATTATGTTGTGTGGTGAGCAATAGAGCAGATTTCATTGACAAATGTCTTCTAAAAAAGCCTTATTTAAACAATTTATTAATATCTTCTGTTAAATAAATGTCTGTGCAAGGAAGGCAAAGTATATTTTCCTAGATTCGCTTTTCAGTGAAAAGTACTTTCCGTGGAATTTGTTTTATAAAGCCAAATACAAGTTAAAGCTGTCATATTTAATTTTTCTGTTTTATAAACTGAATATAACTAATGCAACATCCTTTTCACTTTGATTTCTTTAATTGTATTTTAGAAAGATAGATGTTAACAGAATCTAAATAATGTCTTTTTAAATATATGTAAGAATGGAAATCCAATTACAAGGTATAGAAAGATAAAAGGTATCCACTGAGAGAATTGGTTTTGTTTAATTTTTTGATGAGAAACAGGATAATTATAATTGCAGCTGGCTCACTGCAAATATTTTAGTTTTGCAGAGCGCATGTAGGGATGGTAATGCGTACAGGCAGGCTCCGGCATTTCGTTAGCCCGTGGGCTGGTCCGGCTCTGAGACGCCTGCGTGGGCATCCCCGGGAGCCTGCTGYTGCCGTGGCAGGCAGCTCCGTGCAGGGGGAGCACCTGGCACAAGGGGCTACGTAAGGTCTAGGCTCGCTCATTGAATAGCAGAAGTAATGTATTTCTTGATACACAACAATAAAAAAATCCTTCAATAAATGAACTAAGAAATCTCTATGACTATCTTCAGTCATTTTTATGTGACTAACAGATTGCTGGTAGTTCTGAGAGTTATGAAGTACACCTATGAAATATTCAGCGCTGGAGATGATGGGGCCGGGCAGCCGCAGCTCTGGGTTGAGTTGCGGATAGCTGCTCTGCACGGTGACAGTGCTGCTAACGAGGGTTGCGGTGCTGTGATCTCAGCAGTGATGGTCGCGGACACCTCTGAGGGCTGGGTGGAAGCTCACTGACATCCCTGCAAATCTTGGAAAGGCATCTGGATATGAGCTGSGCTGGGTTCAAAGTACATAGGAAGGATGAGACTTAGTAAGGGCAGAAAAGAGATTTTGTTACAACATGCAGTAAGATTGGAGCACCCAGTTCCTTGGGGCTTATCTGAGAGCTCCAGCTGAAGTGCTATTCATTTTCTTAAACATTGTCTGTGATGGAGTCCAAAACAAAATCATTTAATCGTTTAAATCATTTAATGTCCCAAATAATAATAACTGATGTTTCAAATCAGAGAGGTTATGATTAAAAATAGAAGGATAAATGTTAGCTTAGTCAACTCTAACAAGAGCACAGTTTGTCAAGAATTAAAGGGAAATATGGAAAATACACAAAATCCAGGAGTATTTGTTTTGATGTGAAAATTTTACGTTTTATAAATAATGTGACCAGCGAAGTACCGAATATGAATATTTTGTTGTTCAAGGTCAAATATCTAATTTGAAAATATCCAAATCAATGAAAATGTTATATACCTACATATATATGACACATATATACACACATTTATTATACATACATGTATGTCCGCGAGTTTTCACGTTGCACCTAACAGAGGCTTACTTTTTAAAACTAGTAGAGCTATTACAGATTTTTGTGAACCCAATTATTCAGAAGTTGTAGTCTGCAGTAACGATTGAATTATGAACTATAGGGCTAAAAATACACTGACCACTTTCCCTTCCCTCTTCTAAAAGACAGCAAATCCATTTTCCTTAAATATTTACAAGATATTTATAAAAGAGGATTGATGGCATTTCAAAGAGCTTGACCTCTATGCAGAAGAGTTCCTACAGACCTTCTTAAGGGAAGGTTCTGCACAACAAAAAAAGGAAAGCAAATTTACATCAGGTTGAAATCACAGAAACATGATCAAAACAAGCAGGAATCTGAGAACTTTCTCCTTTTTGTTGACCTACTTTAACTGCCTGATGTTTGGAGAAATTTGTGTAAATTCCAAAACCTTATGTGTCAAAATGTCTGCTGAATTGAGGCAGAGATTTAATAGGAGTGCTCGAAGGGGCCATAGGCTCCCCTAGACCAGTGCACCTGATTCAGGGCAATTGTACAATTTTGCAGCCAACTTCCTGCCTATCTCTCCCTGCAAACCGGACTGGGCTGCGTTTGCTTCTGATTTAGCCGTTCTCCAGCTCACTCTCTATGTTTGTCCTACAGTTTAAAGCAGACTTAGTGAAGTCAGTGGAAGTCTTATCTCATTTTTCAGTGGAAGTAGTATCATGATACTAATTCCAAGCTTTATTTGTCATAGCAAATTACGTTGGTGGTTGTAAAAATATCCTTATTTTCAGGAAAGTAAAATAAAATCAGTTTTCCAGTAAGTTATGCTAGTTATCTTGTTTTTTGATGCTGAGAAACCTGAAGTGTCATTGCAAAGGACTGTGGTAAGTGCTTTATTTAGCTAAGAGTTAAGGCATTCACATTTTTAAYGAAAGCAAATTAAAAAGGTCAAAAAAAGTGGAAAATCACTTTTTTTTTGCTCAGTTTGATTAGATAAAGGAGACAATATTGTAAATAGGTTGGGTTGAGGTTTTATTTTTGAAGGCAGATGCATTATGTTCTGTTCAATATGGTTATTTTAGTGCATGAGACAGATGTTGTGTAGGCACAGCAAGCTACAATAGCTGTTCAGATGTCTGTATAATTAGTCTTCAACAATGCTTCAACAATATAATCCTTTTAAAATTATTGTCATAAACCTGCATGAATCTGCAGAATTTGCCAAGTCCTTCAGGACCATAAAATGAATCTTCCATCAAAATAAATTTTCTACCTCCATTTCTTTTTTCAAATAAACAGCCTTTCCCCCAAAGTGGAAACATTGATTAAGATACTATATATGAGAGTTACATGTTTTAAAATAGCATTCTTTCTATAGTTACTAACAATTCACGTTGTACATCGATGTATATTATCTTTCAGATAATTCAGTGAGGAGTTACTATGAAATAGTGTATTAAGAAATGAGAAGGTGAAAAGATATACTAGAACTACTTAATTGAAATTGTCTCAATTTTTTACCTAATCTTCATTACAATATTAAAATATGAACTTGTAGTAAGTATTTTAATGAAAAATTTATAGTCAAACATTTTTAATTTTACAGGAGAAAGTGGTTATTTTGTTTAATATGCTCATGGAAAATGTTTCCACGAGAACARTTATGATTAAAAAGATCCTGTCAGGGGTGACCAAACTCCTACCCCTTCTTGAAAGGCTAACGTTGACTGCTGTGGAATTAGATGGCCAAACACAGCGTTTCCAGACAAAAATAGCCATTTGAAATTCATATTTTAATTTGTCAAAATTCTTTTGCCAGCTAGTCTGTTTTTAAGAGTCAGTCAGGTTTTSTCTGTACTTCCATGAGAAAGTATTTCTCTCATGTAGAACCACCATAGAAAACTGCCATAGTATGGGATCCAGAGGTTTTCTGCTGGATGACGTGTTCATGGTTCCCGTATTACCACTGATCTAGCAAGGCCACAAGCTATTTCTCCCTTCGTTTCTTAGTAAAACCTCCCTAGGCAGTGATTACATTTTAGTGGTTTCATTAGCTTTAGTCAATTTATATGCTGGATTTGCCTTTCCTCATCACTTCAGGATAATCTCATTTTCCTCCCTCTATCAGCCTCCATATGCTGTTCCTCAACAAGCGTGTTCATTAAATTCGTTTTGCAGCAGAGAAGAGAAGCAGTATCTTCTGGGTGTTACAGCACTCAGGCTCACAATTTCGACATCAGGATCTAGGCCTGAGTTTATAAGTGGTTTCTGAAGAATTGAAAGCAATGAAGCCTGMCCTGTCCTTGCCTAAATGCTGCAAGTGTTATCTAGCTTGCAATGCCGTCATTCCCGGAGAACGTGAAAACATGGGAGCCTCTAAGCTACTTCCATTCAAAATGATAAGTTCAGTCCTACCTACTGGGAATAATATCATTCCTAGATAGGCTCAGAATATGGTGAATTGGGAGCAATTTTGCGTCACATTTATAATAGAGGAGGCTTGTTAAACATATATATATAAAAAAGAGTATTGAGGTTTTTCCTTGTTGCTGCCTTGAGAACACAAAGTGAAATGGTAATATTTTGGAGTTTAGACTGAAATCAGCCTACCCAGGAGGAGTGCATAAAACCACAAAGGAACTTCTGCCTTTACACCCGTTGCTGAACTTTGCAGTTTGGAAATATATGCTTACCCATATATTTCAGTTAAAAAAGACAGCTAAAAATAGTTCATACAATCTGAATGTGCAAAAATGACTTTAAGGTGTCGAGCCATCATCTCTATTGAAATCCAAGCTAAAAATTTTAAAGGCCAGGCTATGACACCCTCATTCATTTTGCAAAATAATGTAGGTAAGTGGTTTTCTGAATAAACTTGGGATTCGTCCCACCCAAGTGTAACTATGTAAAAGTTTGCTGTGTAGTCTGAGAGAATTAGTCAGGCTTTGTGTATGCCAGCTAAGTTTGTCCAATCACAAGATACTCAGCAAGCTAAGTGAACACAGGGAGCTGTAAGTTAGATGAATAAAGTTGGGTGGGGGGAAGTAGAGGCTAAATATCTTTTATTACAAGTTGTCAATTCATTAATGCCAAAAACATTCATGAAATTCCTATTGATTCCAATGAAAAGTCTGTCCTGTAGGCTTCCAGGTCCAGAAATTTGTGATACATGAAAAATGAGAAAATGTATCGGATTCCCAGTGAGATGAGTTCAGGAGCTAGTTCCTCACACATATTTAATGAGGTATATTATATCTGAATTTTTGCAGCTAGTTCAGCAAATACATCAGCTAGTTTGTGAACTGTTTTAACCTCTTTATTCTTTTTTCCAAGCTGAGATCTTACTCTTTTCTGTGGTGTTAATTGTTCTAGCTGCTTGCTTGCGGTTAACATTTTAAAGCAAAAGTAACAAGCAGCATGCGAGYTTTCCTGGCATTCTTGGAACTTTCCTTTTCCAATCAGAACTAGACTGACACTTAACTTGATCTTTCTTTTACTGCTAATGTACTCTGAAATGATTTCTTGTTATCTTTGATTTCTTTGCTAGCTTCCTTCCATTTTCTGCTTTAACCTTTCTGATTTTCTTTCTACATCTCTTCCTATACCTCTGTTATAATTGACCTACCTCCACTTTCTCTCTGTTTCCTACTTGTGCTTGATGCTGGTGAGGAGTTTCTCATTTAGTTCTGGGATGGTTTGTGCTTGTTCTTGCACTAGTAATATTGTTTATGGAACTACTACTTTTTAGAATTGCTTTTTCCCTCACATGAGCTCTTACCTAAGCATCTGTTGAATMTATTGAACTTTGCTTTCAATCCTTTTGTTTCTACTCTTCTGTCCTTCCTTCTCCTCTTCCTGAGGATCATCAACTCATATCACTCAAGCTGCATTTTTGCATGAGGTTCTTAGTCAGTTCCTCTCCGTTGGTTAAATATACAAAAGTTTCTTCATTTTTTGTTTTTTTCCTGCTTTCTTCATGTATGTATATGTGTATATATGTGTGTCACCACTATATCCAAAGWACTTCCCAATTAATCTATGTTGTACTGTTTTCTCTTTTTAATGATTGTCTGGATACTGTAAATCTCTGCTATTATCTGGTATATTTTGCCTTGGATAATTCTGCTGTTTGTTCACAAAAGCTCCTTCCACTATATTTTTGTGGTTTGATCAACTGCCGTAGACATTAACTTTAATAACACCCGAGTTCAAGCTCCCAGACTGTCAGCAAGGCTTACTCTTCCTAAATTCACATCTCAAGRCAAGTGTTGTATGTGAACAGGCTATCCTTTGCCATTGCAGTAACATGTATAGTTTTACTAAGTTCTGCTGTGCTCATTGTTATGTGCTTATTATAATAAGTTCCTCTTCAGCTCCTCTTGTTTCTTCCCCACATTCTTGCATTAATGTACAAATATCCAGTGCTGGGCAGACTTGGCCATCACCAGTCCCATTTCTTTAATATAGCCTGTTCAAGCTGCTGGTTTTTTATTCTTAAATATGTTTTATCTTCATTATTGTAATCCAGGACTATGGAAACTGATGGATATCTTGAAAAACCTTCTGATGAAAATCACCATAAAAAGTTTTTGATCCCAGCATAAAAAATATTGTGATAAATCTTCTATTTGCCATCTTYGCTTCTCATCCTTGCTAGCAAAGAGAAAGGTCCAGAAGTTCAGAAGCAAATTCAGTCTTTGATGAAACATAAGGGAGAGAGATGCTATTCATTCATGATGGAATTAAATGATGTGAGACTGCCTCTTATACTAGCTCATTTTAAATGGTGATGATGGAAGGAAAGGGTGAGCTTTTTTAAGCTCCTTTTTGGGGGAGCTTTTTAACCTCCAAGTTACTTTTTAAAACTTTTGCCTGTCTCACCTTGGTTTTGCAAACAGCACAACTGTTAATACCATTTTATAGTTAGGTTATGTTAACATTCAAAGCAAAGTAGACGTTTTCTAAAAGAAGGAAAAACGTGTTCCTAGAATTACACAGTGCTCAATTTGTATTTACAGATATATGCATGAATCGGGACTCTATGTGTAGTTTTCATTTACCTACCCTATCTACAAGGCAGGTTAATCATCAGTTTATATTATGTGTTGTTACAAACAAATCTCTAATAATAGGCTTTTAACCTTGCACATAGGTGCTTCTCTTTGCTGTTCCCATCCAGAAAAGGTAGTTGTCTTAGCATTTTCTGCAGTGAACATCACCATTTAAAAATATTTGCTTAGTGCAGCACACTAATGACAAATGCAGTTTTGCTTGGCTTTATTAAAGATATTAAGTGGCTTAGAAAATATGGGTACAGCATGAACAACAGGTCTAATTCTGTAATTTTGTAGACATGTCATAAACTTGAAAATATCTGTGTCCCTTAGTGTTTACACTCTAAGGAGATATGAGAGCCAAAAGGTTGGCTGGAATTAGGTGAGAAAACCACTCAGAATCATGGAATCTAGAATGGCCAAGGCTGGCAGCCCTCCCCCCTGGAGATTGTCTAGACCAACACCCCTGCTTAGAGCAGACTCACGGAGAGTGGGTTATCCAGGACTGTGTCCAGTCAAGTTTTGAGTATCTCCAAGGATGGAGAGTCCACAACCTTTCTGGTCCGCTTCCAGAGTTTGATTACTCTTACTGTAAAAAATCTTTTTCTTATGTTTAAACAAATTTCTTGTATTTCAATTTGTGCCCATTGCCTCTTGTCCTTTCACTAGATACACCTGAGAATAGTCTGACTCTGCCTTCTTAACACTCTTCTCCAGCTCTYAGCTTCTCCGATTATGTCAGATTCTCCAATCCCTTCCTCATCTTAGGGCACTTCTCTAGATGTCTCTCCCATACTGAGGAGCCCAGGACTGGATGCAGCACTCCAGATGTAGTCTCACCCATGATGAGCAGAGGCGATGGATCATCGCCCTCGACCCTTTGACGATGCTTCTCCTAATGCAGCCCAGGATGCTGTTGGGCTGCTTTGTCAAACGGCACATAACTGGTTCAAGGTCCGCTTGTTGCCCATCATGGTGCRCAAGTCCTTTTCTGCACAGCTGTTTTCCAGCTGATTCGCCTCCAGCCTGTACCGGTGCRTGGGGTTATTCCTCCCCAGGTGCAGGACTTGGCATTTTCCTTTGCTGAACTTAATGAGATTGCTGTCAGCCCATTTCTCCAGCCTGTCAAGGTCCCTCAGAATGGCAGTACAACTATCTGGTATATCAACCACTCCTCCTGGTTTCATATCATCTAATAGGCATAAGAAGAGCCATATAAGCACACTAAGATTCATATAGCTGTTTACAGACTATATATATATATATATATATATGTATATGTATATGTATATATATGTAACAGGGGAAATCCAGCTGCCCACATACTGTACTGTTTTGACAGGGTTCTACATTTTCCTGAGACAGAGGACACAGAAGATCACTGTCTGAGTGACAGACTCCCCAGGGGAACACTCCCAGTATCTACGTGCTTCCAAGCACAAGCCACCTCACTCTGGTGCCCTGGTCACTCGATCTGGTTGCCTTTAGAAAGAGCATCTTTCTGTTCCTGTGGAAAACTCAATTAGATACTTCTCAGTAGATATGTATATTGTATTCATTCTAATACTAATCATACTTAGACAGCATGAGATGTGTCTAACATGACTGTAGCTGAAAAATAATTCTAGCTATGATGAGCTCAGGTATAGATTGTCACTATGTCTTTTATACTGCTGTTTAATTCCCACTCATGGAAGAGTATGACATTCCCTGGTAATTTGATAGCACAGTATTAGATTTGATACCTACTGTAAACTGAGCAGCTAGTGTTAGTTTCATGTGGAGTTCCTTCTGAGCGTAGAGAGGCTCTTATTCATCCAAAATTGTCATTCCAGCTAACAACTGCTGTGACTGCTAAGGCATTGAAATAGAAAAGAGAAAAGTAAAGGCTACTTTGAAAGGGAATGCCTATGTGATGTCCTTAAACTTGGAAATCCATTTATATCTCTTGGGAAACGAAAAAGGGAAAAATAGGGACAAACAGATTGAGACAGTTTTTAGATTACAAACAGTTTCTGGGAAGTGATTCAAACTAATTCAAATGAACAGCACAGAAGAGAACATGAGAATATTCAAGGACAACTAGGTAGAATGAAACTGCAGGGTTAGATTATTGGTATGAGTGGGAAGGCTTTCTATCAGGTTTAAGCACTTTGTGCATTTAAATAATGCTGAGAAAATTGAGTYAGAGAATGTACACAAAATATTTAGGTACTGTGATTGTATTTCTGCTTAAATGGGAGATCTAGCTAACAGAAATCATTTTGCTATTTATTCACATGTGCATGAGGAAAAGGACATCTAGAATTAAATCTGAAGGAAAGCTCAAGAGCTCATGCCTGATGCCTTCAACTCTAAGAGGGACTGGTCCCTCAGAATTTTCTGAGATGCTTACGCTTCTGATTTATTTTGACTATTCACCTGAAAGAACTGTTTGTGGTTTCCCCTGATAGAGCAAAAAAATAGAAGCCTTGGCAACTCAAAGTCATTAAGAGTAGGATTTTTATCTTAAATGAGCAATATTTTTATTTGCATTAAATTTTCAATAATTGCTTTGAAAACAATGCCTTGACATAMATTTTAGGAAAATGAATGTTTTAAATCATAACTGTAAACAGCTAAGTTTTGTAACTGTTTTTACTACTTATAGCACACAAACCCATCATTATTTGATAATTAAGGTGCATGAATTATTAATTTTTAATCAAAGATAAACTACTTGGTCTGTAATTAACTCTGTAATCAAGATTGTTCCAATCTATCATTATATCTCTTAAGATTTCAAATCCTATCTGAGTTTAAATTGACCTAGTTGTATTGAAATCAGTTGTCTCTGTGGAATGTATAATGAATAAATCTGTAGGTCTTTATCATGATTGCATTCCGTTAGCTAGCTATACAGAAAAGTTCTCTCACTTGACCAATGTATCGAAGAGCTCAGTCTGATATATGTTGAAGTTGTTGGAGTTTTCTCTACTGATCAATAGAACTAGACCCTAGATCATGCTCTAGTCCCTATTGGTATGCAAGAGATATTGTGAAGCTTTGAAGAGATTTACCTCTGGGCCAAGACATTAACAAGCTCATCACTTGTGTTTCTTTAGAAGAACAGCCTCGTTTGATTCCCAGCAGTGGGATTCTCCCGGGAGCCTGATGGAGTTAGACATCTAAATGCCAATGAGTGATGGTGAGTGCAATTAGTGCATMAATCCCACGTATGCTTTTGAAAACTTTCCCAGAATAGATTCTAGAAGTCTGAGAACCATACAAAGACAGCTGTTGTGGACCAACAGATCCCTGTTCACACGGATTTTTCATCATTTTCAAATACCACTGTGCTAAACAGTAGTRTATAAATACATGTAAATATATAACACAATATATGTAGATATAAAGCACARTAACCCAATATGTGTGCACATATATTTGTGTCTGTGTGTGTACATATAAAGATATTTTTTATATATATGTATATACACACATATACATTACTGCCTATGTACTTAAATCCCACCTCACTACTCTGTAATTGCTAAATAGGCATTTATTACAGAAGCTTTAGTAACAAGCTTCTTTGTAAAAGAGCCATTTGTAAATAGCATTGTTCAAAAAATGTATCGAACAGATATAATAAGAGTAGTGTAATTGCTTACAGATACTCTGAAGTCAAAAGAAATTATGCAGCATATTTTTAAAAGTATTTTTGTAGAGCTCTAGGGAATTTTGAATGGTCATTTGCTCCAGAAGTTCAGATTAAAAATATTCAGTACTGGTAGTTGTATAAGCGAGACCTGATGTAAACATATCATCTGATGCAAGCAGACAGAATACATCACAACAGGAGGCATGCTAGTGACTATCCATATGTTTATCTCTCACTTATGAGTTTATATTTTTTAAAAAATAAACAAAATGTATGTGGATTGGTAGTTATTACTAGACCTATTTTTCCCAAAATGTGTATCTCATATACTATGGCTGGCCGAGCAAACATAAAAAACAAATCGGCTTTATATTAAAAATACTGCTCAGAACAGARGGCACTCTAAATTATAAACAAAAACTACAATTGTTTATCCAAAATTTTAAACATGAGGATTTATGACAGTTTCTGAAGCATTCAGTATGTGGATATTGAAATAAAATGCATATAAATTCAAATTTTATTTTACWTCTATTAAATTTAAGCTCATATTATGCCATCTACATTCATAATTGGTCACAGCATGCTGTATATATATACGTCTGCTGCTTTCATGGATAGTAAAATTTGTTTGATGGAGGTAAACTGAATCTGGCATTTGGAAGTAGGAAAAGCGATATACAGCATAACTGTTTAAACACATAACATTGTAGTGTTTTCTGCTTTTTTTGCTTGTGTCTTGTCCTGATGCCAGGGTCAGCTCTTTGCCAAGTGGTAGCATATGTCTGGTGTTTTGCAGGTTGGCTTCTGCATGGACAGGAAAATCTCAGCGTGACATGAAATCTCAGTATATTCCAAGTATAGCTTAGTTCATTTACTCTCTTGGGAGAGGAGCCATCAAAAAATATTCAGAATATTTTCTTTGAAAAACTCAGCCCATAGGAATGATGCTCCAAAAGAGATTTTGAGAACCATACAAAGACAATGAAGAGATACTCCAAGAAGAGATTCTTCATTTAGCTATATGTTAACGACAGTGCACAATAGTTTTTGCAAGACTGAATRTTTGGTCACAGATGAAGAGGAAAGAATGTAGAAAGAAATATGCAGCAGCAGTATGCAGTAACACAGATGTTACAGTGGCATATTCTCCAAAGTGTCTACAAAGTACAGGTGAGTTTGGATTAAGTTGTATTTGAATAGAGAATAGCCCCTATTGAGTTCTCACTCAGTGGTGCAAATGAGAGTGCAGACCTCTGAGGAAAGGCAGAGGACTAAGGACTACTTAGTTCATTTATACCATATACTTTAGATGTACCCTCTACCCTAGCTTTTTAGAGTATTAAGGAGGAAATATTATCCTCGTTATTATCAAAGTGGAACACCAACCCTTAGGAGAAATTCTGAAACTGAATTTTGCAGAAGTCTGCAGTGTTTCTAAGAGGTTTGGAGAAAGCTGCAATGGATGAAGCGCTGTTGTGTGAACTGTTGTCACTCACCTCAGAAGCTGGGTGAGTCACCTCTCCCCAAGAAGGAGTTTTGATATCTATCACTGTCTTCAAACTATCTTCTCACTCTCTGCCCTCTTCTCTCTATTTCCATCACTGTTTTCATCTAGTAAAAGGATGTGGTGTTTCCTACTATGAAGAACTTTTGAGTTATTTTCATGAATTCCTGATAAAATTTTTAAACTGTTAGTGCTTGATTTCAGAGAGGACAAAATACCATTTTATCCTGAGACTGAGTTGAACGTATGGTATTTTTGCCTATGATTTGGACATAGCATGATGGTAATATTTATAACAAATGATTCGTATGTGTGGGCTAGCTACATAAATGGTATATCATTCCTTCTGTTTTCTGCCTCCATGCTTTGTAAATCCATGGTCAGTAGAACAATAAATATGTATCTCAAAATACTGTCACAGAAGAGGTTGCTATGCTGTATTGTGTGTTCTCCCACTGGATTTATGCTTTGCAAGGTTGTTGATCTGAAGTTCCTGTAGTAGGGGTTTTCTGTCTGTGCTGTCTAACCACCTCTGTTTTAGTACTAATGTGTATAAAATCAGATAAACTCCATATTTCTCTTCCTCTCAGAAGCCCAACCTGAAACCATTAACAGTTGAAGAAAGGTCACATTGGTTTAGTACCATGCTAGTTTGTTTATGAAATATGTAGCCACATACACGAAAGTGAAAATACTATGTAATCAGGATTTTTTAAGGACATCCTGTATTAACTGTGTCATATGAACATATGATTGTATTTCATATGATTAGAGGCATCGTATGAAAACAGTAAAGTGAATGTCCTAACTACTTAAAAATTCAAAACTATTTAAAATCACTCTCTCTAATCTTTGCCTCTTTAAGGTTGAAATCAGACTCTGAATAAGCCTATTCTACTTTAGGCATTTAGGACAAACATTTTCACTAAAGGATGAGTAAATCAATTTTTAATCCGCTTCAGTAAGTTCACATTGGGCTGGCATTAAAAAAAATAACAGAGGCAATCTAAAATTCATTAAGATTCAGAGAAAAGAATTCAATTGATCACAAGCAAAATCACCCTTGTGTTTTTTTGCCACGTTGAGGAAGACAGCTTTTGGGAAAAAACACTTTGCTGGCTAATATGTCAGAAGATCACAGTGAATCTTTGCACACCCTCTTGCTACAACATTTGTGAATCAGTCTTGACATTAATTAAAATGCTTGCATAATTTTATCTCATGAAAGTCAAAATTGTACGTAAGCAAGGCTTGCATAAAACTGAATTTTCTTGACATTTGGATATCTTTATGTTTGCTTCATTGTAATTGTGTTATAATTAATATATCTAATGTATTTCTTTAGATAGTCTTTAAGCTATGCCTGTGAAAAGGTTGRAAAGTTCAATCCTAATATGTAATACTCAGGGTTTGGTATTATAACTCTTAAGCATTTATAAGACATAATATTTTCTAACTTCTTTCTTTTGGCTTTTTTTTTGTCTATGCCAATGTAGACTGTTAAGGCTTTTAAGTTAACAAACAACAATCTGTTCAGTATATGCATAAACAATCCTTTCCATTACACTGAGAATTCAAAGTACCTATTAATACCTATAGAAATTTGAGGTTAGAATCAGCTCTGAATCCGAGAATGGGACTAATTCAGCTTACACTGATGTTGGTATATGTATTGGAATCAGTTGGAGTGGGACTTCGGGCACGTCTCTCAAGATCTATTTTAAAGTCTCAGGCAGCATGAAAATTGAGTGCGTGACCTGAGTGTGTAGTATGTCATGTTTAGTACATCCATAATACGTTCCAAACACATAAAAGTTCTCCTAAGTCTTGGTGCCTGTACAAGATGACTCGTATATCCACTTGTACATGTTCACGTAGGTAGCTCTGCTGAGAAGTGGAAAAGCCTGTCCAGTTTATAAACTGTTAATACTTTCCCATGGGAAGCACAATGAGGGCAGTTTATATCAGGTGCGTATTTATGRGCATCCCATAGAATAACACTAAACTTGTTGTCAATGCAATGAAGAAATTGAAAGGTCTAACCTTAATGTGACTGATGTAAATCCTCCTTCAACTTGTTCTTTCTCTCAAATCTCTTTCCTACTTTGAGAGGAGTCTTTCTGGATTATTAATTTGTGCTTGTGATTCTTCTTCACTTGACTTCTCCTTATCTGGTGGTATTTGGATGCAACAAGCCTCCTCAGATTAAGGCATTATTCTGTGAACATAGGAGTAACCCCTAGCCTGAAATAATCAATGGTGTCCTGATAGTAAAGGGTCAAGCCAACTAAGAGTGGTTAAAAGGAGATACTATTCTAATCTGAGTCACTGAGAATGTAATGAGCTGCAAAATAATGGTGCCTTGGAAGTCAGATTTCTCAAATTTGTATCTGCTGATTAGAGAACAAGTCCCCTTCTTTAGTTATTATTATCAGACTTCATTTCTGATTCCACTAGATATTTCCATAATACTTATATTTCTCGAGTATGCTCAAAACTCACACAAATTAGCATCACCAACCACCTAATTTATTAAATACCACTTTTTTTTCCTTCATAATGTCTATCTCAACAGGATAGATAACCAAAATAAAATAATTACTTCATACTTTGACTTCTAAAAAAAGCACAGCCTTTATCCTATCTACAAAGAACATGGGTCAAAATGAACAAAATGGACTTAATGGGATGGAAAATATAATGTAGCYTGATGTGGCCAATCTTCCTGACTGTAAGAGCTGCATACCAAAATCTTCCTGTACTAGGAAACCACAACATACAGATCTCCTTGGAGACGAGGATTTCTCGGAGTGGCTCATGGGCATGACGACTGTGTCTCCCCAGCACTCTCTTGCAGGATATGGCCTGGCTGAAGGCGCAGCTGAGCTCCAGGGTGACACAGTGATGCTGGTCTCAGTAYCCTCCCTGGCTGGAGCTACAGCAGTCTCTCAAACACAGAACAGTGTGAATTTGTACTGAGAATGTTTACACTTACATAAGTGCAGGAAAAATATAACATTAGATAGCTACTATGATTTCAAAGGAAAAAAACAGCAGATGATTCAAGGAGATGAACCAGTAAGTAAAAAATAAAGAGGTGAAARGCAGGTAACCGCATAAGCAAAATTTCAGAACACAGATCTATCTCTGAAGCATCCTGAAGTGAAAACACAGAGTGGACTAGATACACTAGATGATGATGTGTGAGGGGTGTTTTCTATGTTAATGCAATGTCTAGAGAAAAAGCAGGGAAAAGCAGAGGTTATTTTAGCAGAGGTTTTTCCTTAGGACCCTGCTTTCTGGAGTAGATCATTCAAAAAAATCTAACTGGTATAAATGAAATATAAGATAAATTACCACTGAGTGTGATCATAATCTATGATAAGATTAGTGCTTTGAGAGTGGAGGCATGCTGAGATTAATTTGGAGAAATTGCCATAGGTACCTGTATGAACTGGCAAGTTTGGAGTGACTCATTTTGTGGGAGTGAATGATAAGATGAGAGACAGAGTTCAAGATCCAGGGTTACTTTCTTTTCATTACGGAATTTTTCTATTGTAATCTCTTTCTGTGTTTTGTCACATTTAAGGTAGTATCAAAGAAAGTATGTGGGAGCCAATTAACTGAGGGATCAATTAGCAGTTGGTACTGGGCATGATAAGAGACTTTCAAGTGTCTCTAGTTTACAGGTAAATCTATGCCTGTATGCATCATCACTTTCCCAGCAAATGATAATCTGTTACTCTGTGGGCACCTGGACCAATTTCCAATTGTTTATAGTATTAATCTATTAATCCCAATTGACCTGAAAAAAGCTACTGCAAAACTTGCTCTGGAAAGACCTGCTTCCTCCCTATAGTTCCATATTTGGGTACTTGGGGATGATTTTCTTTTTGTTGCATCCTCTCAAGGCCATTCTTTGAGGAACTTGTGGAACAGAAAATWAAAGCCGTCATGGAGCGTTGCTGGGAGGAAAAGCTGAGGCAGACGTTCTGCGGCAAGAGATACAGAGGAACAGGCAGGCAGTATTATGCCCCATGCAGACTGATGCTTCAAAGAGCTGTTTTCCTGGGGTGTGATTGATAACTCTAGGTATGAATGAATTAATTTAATGGTCTGTTAGACTACTTCCCATTTATGCAGCACTGGAATAGGTTGCCTGTATTGAACCACCAGATGAGTGGACCATTGTTTCCCTTTGAAATACTTCTCTCAAAACATTTTGGTCTGAAAAGATGTGCTTATTCACTTTTTAGGTGGAAAAAGATTCTCCATCACAGATGGACTTGATTTTAGTARATAAGATGGAGTAACAGCAATGTTTTTACACCTTGGTTAATTCACCACTGGCTTCCACCGTATATTCCTTCTGTCCATGATTTCTGCTATGATAACTGAGTGGTGGCTTGGAAACTGAACAGCTGAGTATGCATTTCTCCCAGACCATTGGCTCAAGTTTGGCAAATTCAACATTATGCATATGCATGAGTCACACCGCACTTTGTATTTATAGTCCTGAAAAAAAAAAACAAATCCACAGATAAAATATCTTGGACAAGCTGCAGCTGAGTGGCAGAAGCGTGTTGGGTCTTGACAACATGCATGGATAACAGATTTRTGTAACAAATGTTACAGAGGCAGAGCGCAATGGGAGCAGTAAAACAGGAATAATCCTGTTTGAAAAGAAT
This sequence comes from Rhea americana, assembly GCF_003343005.1. Lineage (NCBI taxonomy): Eukaryota > Metazoa > Chordata > Aves > Rheiformes > Rheidae > Rhea > Rhea americana. Next base: position 211,823 of record NW_028186657.1, read on the forward strand.
TTGAAAGGCAATATTGGCTAAGACCACTGCTGTGGCTGTTCAGGACATATCACTAGGCAACAATGCTATGTCAAACGGTGCAGCAGCGAAAAGTACTTAATCCTGGTGCTGAGGAGGAGAGAACGGTCAGAGGGTCCTCCTACCTTTCGCATAAACTTGAGAAGTTTTGGAGGTATCTTTGTCCTGAAACTGAGAAGGAGAAGGGTAGTGTCACTGCAGTGGTGGGCGGTGGGTGGATGGTTATAAAGCCTGGTGCCTCCAGCCCACTCACCCAGATGCTCTGTAGTCCTGGTGGCTGAGGAAGGTGGCAGTGCCAAGATTTCAGCAGGTGTCTGTCACCCACTTCTTTTACCCACTGTCAGGCTTGAATGTATTAAGAAGTCTTTAGTAAAGCAGCAGGCACTATAATTCCTAAGAAGCAATTATGTCTTGTTACAAGAGATGTATAAGATGTGTACATTTGTAAGTAAGAGTAAGTAACTATCCGCTTCCCCTGGAACGTGCTTGGAGAAGCACAGAGGACAGCAGCAAAATCCTCCGAGCACAGACAGGGAAAGGAAGGGGGACACTGCTGGGGGCAGTTTGTTTCTGTCTAGGGGATAAGGTTCAGCRGTGCTTGGAAGGAGGCTGTGTGTAAAGAAGCACACTTTCACCCTTTAATTTTCTTCACTTTCAGCACAGAAGGTAACAGTGAGCTCTTTGATAGGTTTTTGTTTGTGTTTTGCATAAATGTATCTATTTGTTTAATCCACAGAGTGTGTATTTCCAGTTAATATTTCTGCGGCATGCCATTGAAAAACAGATAACTGTAGAGAAAATACGTCTTTCTGTCCCTCCTTTGTCGTCTTTCCTTTAAAAATATTTGGGAAAACCAGGAAGCGATTGCTTTTGCTGGCAGCTCATGATATCTCAGTGTTCTTCACTTTTCTCTATGCAGATTCCCAGTCATAGAATCAAAGTATCTCGTGCTTCTGCGCATGTTAGGTTAAGGAGACACRTGAAACCATATTAAGAAACAGCCTCCCCCTTCCTTTCATATTCTTTTTGTCTTTGTACAGTTCCAAATGAGGTGGAAAAGCAAGGTTTGCCTCTCCTCTCCCCTCTCCCCTCCGCTTCCCTCCCCTCTCCTCTTTCCTTTCTTCTTCCTTTTTTTTTGTTTTTTTTTTGTTTTGTTTTGTTTTTGTCTAATAGCTCTTCTCATTGTTGCTATTAGTGTGCTAGGAGAAGGAAGTAATTTGGCAGGTTAGCATCTTCTTTTTAACCTCAGTACCCTGTCCCCTCTTCCAAATGAGGAAAAATGACTTTCTCTGCTGACATCTCTAACTAACTTAGGTGACTTTACTTTTCCCTCTGTGAATCCTCTGTCAAAGAATAAATATCACTACAACCTGTGTTGGGTTTATTTAGATGGACCTGGAAAAGATTTATTCAAGAGACGACTGGCACTCCTCTGTTTCACCCTCCTTTCAAATGCTGTGAAATAGCAATTGGTTTGGTACCCTTGCTTTTGCTATTCTTTATGTTTCACCTTCACAGGTGAGTTTGAAAGAGCTTTGAAATGGAAAGCTTCTCTCACTCCTGATGAGAAAAGGCAGTGCCAGTGGATAGGGCAGGTACACAAGGAKATCTGAGTGAATGACAGATCAGGGAAAGCATTAGCTCCAACATCTTCTGGGCATTGTTGTGGAAAATGGAGACTTAATAAAACCAGGATCTTAAAAATGAGTAATTATTGACTGCTGAGTTGTATCCTCAGCATAATGATACAGGAATGTTGACTGGAGATGTTCACACACAGAGGAGGAGACACTAAGGAAAAAACTTGCATAAACCTACTCTCTACACCAAGGGGGGTTGTCACGTAAGAGAGAGAACATGCATTTAAATAAACGAATAAGGTACTAAGAATCTTCACCCTGGGATTTTTTTGTTTGAAGAGAAAATCTCTTCAATCTTCTTGTCTCTTGCTTCCCACTCKTAGTAGTTCTGTCTCCCTGGGCAAAATTAGGGCACCTGAAGCTACACGTAAGTGGGAAGGAGTACGTCGTGGGTAACTGGCTGCCGATTGAGATGAATTGAGCAGGCAGCATGATAAGAGTCTGGGCCAGAAATACAGCCTTGAGGCTTTCCTTCCTCCCCATCTCCAGAGCAGGATCTCTTGGTGTCAGCTGTCATTACAGCTTGTGCCTAGTTGGAAGAGCCGGGCTGAGAAGGGAGCTGGAGATGCTTTGCCAGGACAGTCCCATTTTGGTCTCYTCATGCCCCTGTTTGGGGGAGATAGAGGAGTTTTGTTTATTTGATTAAATGATTGTTCTTCCCTGGGAAAGAAATTCTCAAAATAGATTAGTCAGAAGCATTATGTCAAAAATGAGTAGTCAAAATGGATATTGCCGGCTTCTTGTTTGTGRATAAAGCTTTTGAATAGTGGCACTAATACAGCTGACTTCTCTCAAATGCGCCCTTGCAGCCCATCGGCAGCTGCTCACCGCTGTTAGTCTCTTCAAGGTTTTTTCCTGCACAGTCTCACGGGTCACAAACGTGCCTGTATTAATTAATTTTAGTTTCTACAGTACTCCCGAGCTTATGACTAATGTAATTGCCAGAAGTTGTGAAGGTACTTTAGGAGAAGTAACTCTGTACTTTTTCTGCTTTAATACTTATAATATGTTGACTTCTCTCTACCAGAGACAAGATATTGAGGACAATGGATCTTTGGAATAACTGAATATGTCCATTCCTTTGCTTTTACATTGTTCTCATGTTTGAAGAATCATTCAAGTTTTGTGGTTTCTTAAGTCATATCTCAAATAAGCTTATTTTCCATATTCTTTCTGTTTCCTGATGTTAAGGCCAAAACATTTGGAAAATATTTCTAGTAATAATAATAATTGGAAAAATGTTTTTCATTGTTATTACTCTTTTGAGGGAAGGGATTTGTAATTCAGACAGAATGTACCCGTAATACGGCTGATGCATCCCCTTTTCTGTCTCCTACAGACCTTTAAGCATTGTAAGGTCTGAGCATCAGGAACTGTGACAATAGGTTCTAAGGCTGTTATGCAGCTACTTGTCCATGGTAAGTTATATGGCAATTTGAATATCCTCTTTTTAAAATTTTTAATAACAATTTATATTTTATTTATTTTATATTTATTTCTGTTTATGTCATTTTAAACTGATGATTTTTTTTCCTTTTGTAATTCTCCATGACTACACATACACTGTAAAAAAGTAGTCATTTTAGACTGGAAAAAATAGAGATGATAAGGTGCAAAAAATTGCTTTTGAGAACTGTGAAGTGTGAAACCAAGACTGCCAAAAAGAAAACTATTTCATACATATGAAAAACATGTTTGTGTTTGATAAGTAGAAAAGAATGGTTTCCTCAATGAGTCACTCATCTTTTTCTTTACAAGTGAAATGTATGTGGGTGACAGGAGTTTCACAGTTACAATGTGAAATCCTGAAGCCTTTAAAACATTTGGTACAAAAAGAGGAAATTCTCTAAACCAGAATTTTTGCAGTGTAGTTAGCAGCAGCATACTGTTCAATTATCATGGGCATTACAAAACCTGATTGCTTTCTAAATCAATCTTGGAACTATTTTGACTACAGATACATTCATTTTTTTCTGGAAAGAAAGGCCCTATTTTTGAGATCAATTTTTTCAGATTTCTCTATGAGRATGAACCCTTAGGAAGTAAAAAAATATTTGTTCTGTAAGAGCCTGTGTGAAATCTATACATACAGCTTGATCCAGGCCATAGTGAAATCAATGAAAAATCCCTGATAGAGACTTAGGAAGAATTAGGTACGAAGGTACACTTCTATATATCTCAGGTATGTGTTTCTGCAGAAAAGGTAGTTATTTAATCTGGAGAGAGAAGATGAAGGGGTTATACAGAAGGAAAACAGTGAATTGACTGAGAACAAAATGAAATATAAAAATGAAATACCAGAGCTGCTCCAGCAGCCCGGACATACGGAGCAGGACTCCGCACCTCGCCTTCACAATTTCTTTTAGGCTACCTGAGCTTGGGCTATTGGCTTCTACCATTTAACTTAGCACTTTAACTTTTCTGCTTGGCAATAGTTCTGCAACTCTTTTTTAGGGATTGATAGGGTATTTGGAGATTGTTGAGCCAAGCACCACATGCCAGTTGCTGTGCTCGGAGCAGATATGGATGCCCTCTGCAGCACATCCTGCGTGATCCCTAAGGGACGTTACCATGTTGTGTGTTGTGGATGGGAAGGACATTTTGCCTCAGACAGCCCAAAGGCTGTGTTAATCAAGGGGTGCAGCAGACAGGGGAAATTTTATTAATTCCATGCATTGCCCAAGCAATTTCAATGACCTGTGTGTTGCCCAGTTTACCTGCATGAACAKGCCAAATATCTCATGTTAAACCTGCCTACACTGAACAGCAGCTTTTAATTAGACATATAAATGAAGTAACTGTATTTCTAGATATTCCTAGGCAAGATGATTCAYTTATATGCCTAAGTGGGACTTTGGAAAATCAGACCTTGAAGCTAGGCGTTAACATCTTTTTCTAATTGCTGAAYTGGCTGAATGACAGGCAAGAAAAAAGCCTAATCTTTCTTGCCCTTATTTCTTAGATTTTAACTAAACTCTGAAAATGGAGATCGTCAGCTCAGAAGGAGATTAAACTAACTGTTCACCAACGTGAACTTCTGCCATCTCCTTTTCTCTMATATCACTTAGTCACCTTGAAGGCAATTGCTTCTTGCAGTAGAAATTCARGTCTTAGTGCAATGACTGGAATTGTAAAATTGTTTAGGATAATGTTATCACTGACCTGAGTGATGAGCTTATCTTTCTGTTATCCTTTACTGAGCAAATGCCCACTGACCCACTAATCTGGACTTGTATCAGGGAAACTCGTGCTCAGTAAAGATACAATTTATTTACCTTCCTGGCTAGCTGTCAGATTTTTACAATACTATCTTGAAGAGAAGTTTCCTTTACCGAATTTTTGGAATAAATTGCTACTAAAATGGAGTCTCTCTTTGCCTTGCAAAAAGCCACAGCCTTTAAAAATAAAATTATCGGATGATAAATGTTCACGACATGAAAGGAGGTTGACACAAGAAATGTTTTGTGCATTAGAATTCTAAACCTGTGCAAGTATTTAATGGAAATTTTTACCCATTTGCCTGATGATTATATATGAAAGCTCATGCTTTTTAATTTCTTTACTGACACAAAACACCTCCTTGATTAGAATTTTAAGATATGTTGTTAAACATGTGATGTTATTAAAAAAAATTCAGGGACGTATTGATGAGCTTGAAAATGGAGATAAATGATGTCACCATTAACAAGTGCATTCCAACATATAAAAGTGTAGCTACATGACTGATGCAATCAAGCTTTTCCAATATAATTGTGTTTTTGACAAGATTTGAGGGTCTAAAAATGGCAGAACTCTAATTAAATTTCTGCATGCTGATCTACCATGGCATGAACACATCTCTGTTACTAAGCCTGCTCTACCACTTAAGCTAGGAAAATGCACTCTGAAATGTTATTTTTTTTTTTTAGAAAAAAACAATTATATTTATTCCAAGTAAGGATTTCAGTGCTCAGACATCTCCAACAGTGAGAGTGCCTAGAGTCAGCAAATCAAAATTATCTAGAAAGTTTTCCATGTTTTCATTGTATATGTCAGTCTACTGAGGTAATCGTTTTTATATTGCATTTAAAAGGCTCTTATTGCAGTATCACAGTTAGATTTGGGTGCCAGTTTAGTTTCTACTGCAGGAACAGTGGTTCCCTCAGTGCAACTTCTGCATTAAATAAAAAGAGAATTTCAAAACAACAGCCTTCAAGGAGTTTTACAGTTTGGGTTGTAAAGAAAAGCAGGTAACTTAAAAACTGTTAAAATATTTTATTTAGCAGATAATAAAGAGGCAGTATTATATGATAAAGTTAAAATATTATAATGTTGTTACAATTCTTTTTTAAATTACTGTTAATTCTTTTTTAAGTTACTGGACCATTTGTATTAAATTATGCTATGTAAATTATTCTAGCTCAAACTTCAAGGGCAGAGTTAAACCTGAGCCTGTGTAGTAATTTTGATACGATGGCTCAATACCTTAAATGAGAACTATTTGTATTCCAGTAGTGAGAAMAACAAAGTTACTTATTATCTGAGAGGAGAGTGGAATGAAGAACATATACTYCATTTGTTAGTCACAAATAAAATGGAGTTTTTAGGGATCCCTAGAAGACCCTGAGAACCTTACCTAAAGTGGATAAACGTACATTAAAGAGTAGAGCTTTGCTACCCCAATATAAGATAGCATTTTGCAGATCACTGTTAATGGCAGCTATAGAGAAAGTTAATTTTAAGTTAAAAAAGAACTGATAAACAAAAGAGTTTCAATAGAAAAAACTAAACTTGCATGTTTATTTTTCCTTAGTTTCTAGTGGCCATCTGCTTGTGGGATCCAAAAGAAAATAGTGCCTGTAGTTTGATTACATTTTTCATCTAATCCTTCTGAAACTTTATATCCTGCTATATCATTCTCTAGTTTGCAGAAATACATTTTCTGTTCTGTCCGTTTCCATTTCACATTTTCTGTACTATGCCTGTTTGCTTATTAAGCATAAATAAGCATTTTACTTACAGTCATCTAACTTCATTTATACTAAGAATTAATACAATATGCCTCCAGGCTGTCACCTTGCTGACCAGAACTACAGAGGAGATTAGCTTCAATGTGTAATGAATCACTCCTTGTTTGGGGAAATACACAGTGCAGGTCACTGAAATTCCGTTAGAAACTTAGATATCCATTAAAAATGCAAGTTTGTGTAATATGGATAAATGCAAAATAGAAGATGGACTTGAGTGTATCAAAAATGAATGAGCCGTCTCTGCTCCTAGTTTGTCGTTTTGGTGTCTTTTCTCTAACTTCCTATGTAATATATAGATTATGTTAAAATAATTTGAAAGATTTTARGATTATTTTTAGCCAAATACATTTCAGAAATATCAATTCTACCTTCCGCTCAGTTTGCAAACATCACAGATAGGACTTTACTAATATTAAGTAAATAATGCATTTACTGCATTCATTTATAGTTTTTCCTTTTACAGTGTAAATATTCTTTCTGAAACTCTCGTGGATATGCTGCTAAGGCTTCAGCGTGCCCTTCCCTGTGACAATGACTTTGTTCTTTCACAGTTGGATACTTATGTTCAAGGTGAAGCTTTTGATCAAATTTTCTAAGGTATTAATCTAAACAATAAATTTAAACAATAACAAAATTCTGGCATTTTGTTTCTCAGTCTTACAGCCACTCAGGAAATTTTTGATGAGCCATTAACTGTGAGAGGGAGAAAGAAAAGGGACAGAATGGCAGTCTGTTGGAAAAAAAAAATATTCACCACCATTCTGTTGGGAAAAAAAAATTGCAAAATAAAATAGATTTTGAGAAATCTCCTCTCCTGAAAATAATATGAAGAAAAAGTGTGTGTGTGTGTGTGGGGGGGTGTTGCAATTTTTAATATTTAGGCCGAAAATATCAAAACACAGCAAAACATTTTAATTGATGTAAACTTACTTTCTCCTAAAGCTCAACACAAAATGAAAGTAAGACTCCATTTTTATGACTCTAAAATAAATAATTTCTAGAAAATTAATTTCTAATCATGGTAATCAATTGCAGTAATGGCCATCAATGTAAGAAAATAGATATCACTGTAGATGAATTTCCGTATTTTATCCCTTTCAATGAACTAGTATTTTCCAGCATCAAGAAAATTCAAATAGTTTCTGACTTGAGGGTTTTTGAGCCTATTATGACACATACTTGGTGTCAGGATTTAAAGTATTAACATTATTAATAATTTATTTTTAATATTTGCTGAAATCAGTATTGGAATCCTTCTCCTGTATAGCTGTTATTATCCAAAAGGAAATGTAAAGAAATATTTAAAATGATAGAAAATAAATCAGATGACRGTATGATTGTAAATCAAAATCAAACATGCATTTAATGACATGAAATGTTCCAAGTTTTATCAAGGAAAAATAATCAAGTTAAAGTAATTCAACACACAAGAACAAAGCCTTGAAGCAAAATGAAATCTTTCACATACTCTTTGTTCTGGAGGCAAGGTTTGGTTGTAATATTGAAAACATGGCATATTTAATACAGGACCTTGTTATGCCAGAGAAGTTTCTTATTTCTACATGACAGTTTAATCAACCGTGCTAAAGTTGGAAATGTGAAGGTTTCAAATAATTAAGTTTAATTACTTAAGCATAATTTAATCAAAATACTCTTCCATGGCAATAATTATCATTGTCAGTCTTTTTCTCACACATACTTAAATGTATCATATATTAGTATCAACCTTGATTACTGTTCTTATTGAAAACTACTTTCTAATTTTCTCTTTTAATAATTTCAGACAGTTTCAAAAGCATCTTTAATCTTTTTTTACTTGCTTACTTTATTTTCACCAAATGGTATAAACAACCATAAAATCTGTAGCTTTATAAATCAATTCAAAGTTTCAACCTATTGTTGATGATTTAATGACTAGTCATTTGTCAATGAATTCATGTATATGCATTAATCTCTCTTGCTGTACAAATTGTCTTTTCAGTGAAGAATACAATTTTTAAACCCAGCTGTCACCTAGTCAATGTAAAAGGCCTTCAAGGGCTTGAGTCTCTTCTAGAAGTTGGCTTCACAAAAAGCCTATTCTGTAATAAAAACCCTACCTTTTATCTGTAGTGTAGCTAATATTTAGGTCTGCTGGCTACTTTTAATACATTAAAATTTAAGAGTAGGCACTCTTAAGTTATRTCTGCATTGCAGCCTTTGAGGCAGTGCTAGCTGAGCAGCTTGAAACGAGCTCGCTCAGGTACAGGAAACCAGTAAGACAMGAGGAGCATAGTGGTTTGTATGGGTTAATACAGGCTGTTAAGAAGGCTGATAGATCAGTGCCRGTGGAGTTTTGTGCTATCACAGGTTGACTGCTTCTGGAGCTTAAAGTTATCTCGGCTAGCAAGCTGTAGCGATAATGTATCTCGTTAATTCAAGGCTGCAATAATGCCTCAAGAATTAGCAGAGCTATTTCTGGGTACGCAGACAAAGCAGTCGTAGTTAGGAGCCTATCTAGTTTCGCTCAGATTCTCAGGGAAGATTGTGGAGACAACTCCCAGGCAGCAGAACTGCGCCCCACCTTCGCAGGAGAGGTACCGCAGCGATCATGGCACCTCCAAACAGTCCAACACGAGTACACACAACTCATGTTCTAGTTATCAAAAAATTGCAGACATATTTGACGTGTTATTCTCTGTCCTGCAATTTCCTCATTTCAGGACCCACCTTACTTTGCTGCACTGACTGCCTCTTATTTTGACTTTTCCTGCCTGGAGTGCCTGCACACAACGGTCTGGTAAAGGATCAGCCTCCTGCTCCACACCGCATACTGCAGTGTCAGGTTAATTTGCACTGAAGTGCACGGTATTTCRGCAAAGTGTAGATCTCTGTTCTGGTCATGGGAGTCATTTTCCATTAACTGTCACAACATGAAACTGTTCTGATATTCACTTTAAGTATATTTTATTCATGCAAAACATTTAACACTTTTTGTGTATTTACTCTCATTTCTAGAAATYTCTCTCAATTCTTCCATTGCTAATATCAGTTTTTAAGCTCATTTCTGTTCTGTAAAATAATTAGGCAATTATTGGCATTAATGCAACCATATGAACCATAATTTATCACCATTTTATTTAAGAATCATCATTATTAAGTTTAAGAGGGAGATAAGACATTCTGGAAGAGCCTCATCATTATTTATTTTTGGAGGGGAGGAAAAGAAATCTGAATCTGTGTGAATTGCCACTAATCTTTATTCACGTATTATGTAACTCTGGATTATTTACAAATTACTAACAGTTTGTAACAAATTTGTCACTGGGTTGTCTCCCTGCTGGCAGGTGTGGTCCTTGYACCATACTGCTGTGCAGGGACAGTAACCAAGGGGCATTTTGGGGAGTAAGGGAAACAGAAGGGAAAGATTCTGAGTTGATTGTTTCAAGCAGAAGTTCAGGTACAGCATCACTTCTACCGGTCTGGAGTTGTACGTGATGCCTTTCCAAGTGCTGAGCATGCTGCAGCCCTATTTTGTTTCTCAAAGTAGTCCAGCATGAGATAGCCTCCTCGCCATTCTCCTCCAAATCTGGTGTTGGGTAGACTTTCATCCCGCAGGCAGGAGAGAGAGGTGGCGGTTTTTGACTTTTACTGGAGATTAGCTCTGTATTGTTCTGATCACCTTTGTGTGTAAACTACTTTCAACACAAATACAAACTTTTTTATGTTTTATTGTGACTTCTTAATTTTACTCTTTAAAAAGTGTTCTTTATGTTTGATGTGTCCCTTTATTGGTACTGAACTAAATGCCAGAGTGAGATATTCAGATCCACACATAAAGTTAGCAAGAATTGTTTTATAGCTTGCTGCTAGGTACCTGTTTACTGAGAAATGAATTTTTATGAATCATAGATTTATTGTCTGGTAACATTACAGTCTTGAGGTACATTACCCCAACTATCTTAAACATCAGAAAAGGTGATTTTCTAACGATAYTAGAGGCCATATAACTCTGCGTTACTATTAATCCTCAGCACTGTATTGTGAACCTATTGAACAAGTCAAACAGAAAACAAAAGGTTACAAGTTATGATTTCCCAACTAATGAGAACAATCATTTTTGATCATACTCTTACTGAAATAGCTTATATTCGAGTAAACAATTCAGTTTTCTATGAATWTTTTGTTAGCTGAGAAAATGGACAAAAGCAACTATGTTTCTTGCATAGATTGCTGTGTAAATAACACATTTCCATAGAGTGACCTTCCTGACTTTTTAGAATAGTAGCTGATTGCATGAGCCTGAAGAAGAGAAACTTTGTTAAGAGGAATTAAGATTGAGAAGATACAATATTAGCCCTGTGGGAAAACATTGCAGATCATTTCAGTAAATGCATAATAATGCAACATTATCTGCCACTTAAACAAAACATGAGCAACCTAGAAGGCTAAATGTTTATTTAGTTCATAAGCTTTTTTAGGGTAAAAACATGTATTTTTATGCCCCATTGAAATATACAGAACAGAAATAAGATTGTAAATAATATATTTTGGGGGAAGGAAGTGTCCTCCAGCCACAGGGCACTAGTGGAGAACAGGGCTGTTTGTAGTCAGTGGTCCGAGCTGGCTGGGGCGCGGTGGGCTGGTGCTGGTGGGGCCACCTTTGCTCAGCCACCCGTGTGAGAAGGCTCTCCTCTGTGCACTGGCTGTATTGGCCCTTGGGGCAGTTAGCCTCTGCTCTGTGCACCTGATCCTCTTTGAAGTCAGTGGCATCAACCCCCCTATTATGCTGATTCACATTCCTTATTTCCTTTACCAGGTAATGATAAAAGTGTTTGGAAACAATCTTTTAAAGATGGATATTGCAGTGATAGTAACTTTCCCAGTAGTATTCCACTTAAAAAGCCAATGAGCCAAGGCACTAAGCAGAAAATGAAATGAATGAGATATTTAAAGAGCTGATTGAGGATTTTAGGTTTGAGGATTTGTTTAGTGAATTTGTACTTCATGATGAGAGCTACCATGGTGACTGTGCTGGCTACGCAGRTCTGTCAGCATACCCTCTTCTCTAACCCCTGCTAGTCTCAAGGCTGGTAGTCCTTGCTCAGAGAGGTCTGAGAGTGAAAACAGCACGGCACAAAGAGGGAGATGCTGGGACAGGAGGACAAGGGCTATTTGCAGAAATTGTCAGTGATTGCGCTCATGGGGAAATACTGTGAAGGGCTTCTTAGGTTGCCAAATTTCAAACGTTTGTAATGATTCAATAGCACAGACAGATTTTGTGGTGGAGAGAAGGGAATTATGGACACTGCTAGGATGTTTGAGTGATAGGAGTCTCAAACATTTAGATGGAGAAGGAGACTGTCAGGGAGGCACCTGACATCCAGCTTAGTGCATAGCAAGTTTGTCCTGTGCTGGCTGAGATCCTCAGCCAGGATCTGGGGCAGATGGGGCAGATGGGCCCACATCCACTCTCCTGTTTGTTGAAGAGGTGCCCACCTCCCTACCATCTCTCCCTTCTCTTCACTACTACGCAATTAATCAATATGTGAGGCAGCATTAAATCCCCAGAGAGCAAAGTTGAGCCTGCATCCTGCTCTGCTTCTTAGCTGCTTTACCAGATTACTACCTGACTTCAAGAAGTTCTCATAAAAATACCACAATAAAAGGATGCAGTCATTCAACAGAAGAATGTACAGTAATTTCCTTGGAGAAGCTTTTTATATTAGAGCTGTCAAGATTCATTGATATGAATGGAATGATGGTGTTTCAGGGCTTCGCTAGATGAGAATAGTAATAGCAGCAACAAAACATATTATGCTTACTTTTTCGTTTGTGTGTGTATGTGTTTTAAAGAAAAAGAGAAAGCAGTGAAGTAACACATACATCCTGAAAAGGTCCTATTTCTGAGGATGACTGTGTTTAGAAAACTTAGATGCTTCTCATCTCTGCCCAGTATCTATTAGGATCAACAAATATTCAGAATTAATATTAGTTTAGAGAAAACAAATATCTGAGATAATCCTCCTCTCTGTTCAGTGAGTAAGTTCGCTATTTTGTTCTTGTTTTCTGTGTAGTTTTAATACTGTTGRTGTTGTAGTTCACTTCCAGTCTCTAGAAAGACACATATCATTAATATTCAGAAAAAAGGAAAGAATAAGGGGGAAAAAAAGGCAAAAAMCCACCCCCCGGAGATTCATTCCTGCACCACGAGTCCTTGTAGATTCCCGTCACGTCAGGCCCGCGTGGCGCTGCATGGGCTGTCACTCACCCGCCGCCGCAGCCTGGCATTTGAAAGCTTCTAGCTTGCCTCTTGACATCTCTCCCTCTGTTTGACTTGTTCGGCTTTATTTCCTTCACAATAACATATGGCCCTGAGGAACTCATTCTTTTCCTGCCTGTATTCAACCTAAGCCATTTAAGCTCTGGTTTCCTGTGAAATTTGCTGCATTTTTTTCACAGGGATGAAGCATTATTTTCACATCTGAGGGCTTTAAGATTTAAATAATACTAAGACTCTAGCAATGTGTTAATGAAAAACAGTGGGATTCTTTCAGTTTTCCCTGCAACGTCATTAAATGGGAAGTCTTTTTGTATGACCTTATTTAGAATATGCTAATGATGATGAATTGTTTGGTAAAATATGCATTTTCTAAGATATCAGGCAGAAGCTTTCTCTATGAGGTGGTTTGTTTTCTTTTTCATTTTAAATTAAAATATAATTAGAGCTTGGTCAGAACTGCCTGAAGTTGAAGATTGTCTACCCAGGGAAAACTTAATTAAAGAATAAATTAAGAGTAGGGAAAAATGGGAGATGGAAAGAATGCAAGGTGTCTAGTCCTCCAGGAAGACATGAATAACAGACGGTAAAAAGGAGGGGAAAAGAAAATGTAGTGTTTGCTACTGTTCGCATTCTTCCATGCACATTTCCTTTTCTGATTTTTGGTGTGAGAGTTGACTGCTGTAAAGAGCTCTCTGGGCATCTGTTGGCTAGTCCTTGTCCCTTGAGGGTAAACGTGGTGYGAGTTGAGACAAGCAGAGCCTGATGGAAAGCAGATAGTGGGTCTCTGGGCTTGGGCTCTTCTGTTAACTTCTTAAGGCAAGAACCAACTAGAATTCTCTCCCCCATCTCACCTTCCTCACACCCCCCAAAAGTGGGAAAGGGTAAGATGGCTATAAAGGAACTTTATGGGACATTATGTGCAGCCAATTCTGATGTGAGGAGCATATTTGCCTCCACTTTTTTTAGCAGACAGCAGAGACAGTGAACATTCCCCAGATGGTAATTCAGAGCAGGAATTTAGTTCTTTTGCTTTTACATCTGTCTGTTATATAAAGAATGCATAAAGATTCTCAGAGCTTGAAATTAGGTTATGTGGACAGTTCATGTAATCTCAGCCTAGCTATTGGAGCGTTGCTTTTCTGACCCGTCCCTATGAATTTTGATGCCATTACGTTCTTGTGAACATATCTTGACCGGACTGGTAAATACAGACTGCAGCTATCAAGTAACATATGGTTTGCTGAAATTCTGAAGGTTTAATAGGTCCTAGAGGATAAAAGCGAAAGGCAAGCATTTACAAAATAAATTTTTCTAGGTAATTGACAGCAGAATTGTGTTCTGTAGATGCACAAACTACTGTAAGGCTTATAAGTTAGACTTATATTTCAATGCAAAATCAAGTGAAGTAATTTGAAGCTTTTGGGCTGCTTATCAGATTAGCATAGAAAGCTACTGTATACATTTATCCAGCCTATTACCTTTCCCGTTTGAACTAAGAGGAACCAAAGTTCCTCCTCTGATCACATAGGGAGAAGTGGTTTCCCATGAGATCTTATTAGATCAGATTTATTCAGCATTAGTCAGAGATACTCAGCATGTCATTTAGCATTTCTATGCTGGACACAGAAATGTTGGTGACAAAAGGCCCTGCAAACCAGAGGAGTTTTCGGCAACATTGTGCCTACTTAATTAACCTTGGTTTATATTCCAGACCTACTTATCTGTTAGTGTAATAATAAGGTGAGCATAATGTAGAAAATACCTATTCATAAATGTCCCAAGCTATTACACTCTGAAGTTACTTTAAATAAAATAGTAACTGAGCCACTACGAGAGATAGAAACAAAAGGAAACCATAAGATAATGATTTTGTGCCATCAACTCCCAATTTTCGATATAAAATAGCACTTTCCCTAGCAGTGTTAACCAAGGAGAACACCAGAACCTGAAAGGACACCAGGCACGTGTGGTAGCTTCAGTATCTGTATGGCGCTAATGCCTGGCAGGGCCACCTGAGACAGAAACTGTGTTCTGCCAGCCACTGTATAAACAAAAGTTAAGAAACAATCTCTGTTTCTGTATAGAAGATGCCCCTATTCTTTGAAGATTTCTTCAAGACTCAGTATATAAAGGCACATGATCCTGTAACACTAAAAGCTAATAACTGAAAGAGGAAAATTTAATGCGTGCTTTTTTCCTACAGCCAGCAGACTGCAAACCTTACTGACTCATAAATAGTGTGTCCGTCTGAACAAGATTGGTGGCATTCTTCACTTGGGGTATCAGTTCTTTTACACATAGYAGGACACTACTAGAAGCCACTTGAATCAGTTAATCAGACTTTCAGTATGAGATACTTGAATTTCATGCATTGTTTTCTGAACCAAACCCATTCTATGGCATTTATTTTACCTAAAGAGGAGATTTTCCCTCCTCTTCTTTTGAAGGCCCTTGAACAGTTTCCAGACTGTTCTGACTCTGGGATTCAGACTAAGACAATACAAAATAAGACAATAAAATTGATCTTAGTTTGGAATGAACCACAAAATGGAGGTTTGAGCTGAAAAGAATGCTTTGTGAAAAGAAAATCTTTTAGATTACAAATCTTTCAGCTAAACTGTTTATTGGTGTGCTAAAGAGGTGAAGTCTTTTTACGTGCTTTTCCCAGATGCTGAGTATGGACGTGCGTGCGTGCAGATACTCACAGGCAGGGTGGATCCTTGCACGCAGTGGGTGAGGTCACTTGGGTAATGCAGCAGCCTTCCCTGCAAGCCTGCAGTGGGCACAGGGAAGGCAAAGGCGCCTCCGTAACAAAGGACAGAGGCATGACGCACGCGTGGCCCCTCAGCTCAGGGAGTTTGTAGCTGCTCTAAAATTTATCAGCTATTCAAGCCCTTGCACACCATGTAACTTTTCTTTTTCCTTTTTATCCTCTATCTGCTGGAGTTCAAGCATGAAGCACAGAGTGCAAGCACGTTTCTGTGTCACTAATGTATTCATTCTACAAGGCAGAGAAAATCCAATGATCCAGTTTAGCCATTTTAAGAATGCTTTGCAGAAGTGACAGGGCACATGACTAGTGTAAGTTTTAAATAGCAATGTAAAATTTTTCTGGTTGTGTCTTCCTTTACGCCTAGTATGACACAATAATTTTAAGGTCTAAAACATTCTAATTTTGCTTATTGCAATTCTTCATTAGACAGTAGGGCAATAACATGCTCTAACAATTGTTCTTCAGAGTGGTTTTAAGACCTCCCTCACCTTTCTAAGATATGTAAATATATAGGAGATGACAAAGTCATGTGTGGACAAACTCTTGTACTCTACTCCAAGAAAAGCAAGAAATAAAAACAGAACAAAATAGGCAGTACCAACATAATATTTTGAGCTGAAACTTCTCTTTGCTGTGTCCATAGAAACAATTAACTAGTAATGCTCAGCAGTGAAAACAGAGGCTCCTCTTGCGGGTCAGTAACTGCCCAGAAGAGAGAAATTTATTTAATTTTGTGCCTGAAGTCTGTGACAATGATATTATGATATTTAATGCCATTTCTCCTCTGCCTCAAATCAGTAAATAAAATAAAATCACTTTAAAAATGGAAAGAAAGAGGTTGTGTTGGGTAGGCACCTTTTAATTCCAGGTGGACATGTCTGTATTCCAAGGAGAGGAACTGCTTTTCTTTCAGTGCCTCCCCTGGTTGAAGATGACACTTTACAAAATGCATCTCAGTTGCTTCCATTATACTGTGCTGGCGAGCCTAATATTTCTTGCCAATTGGCACAATTTGAAGCTTCMATAAGAGCGATTTGGGTCCAGATTCTCCAAAGTGCTCAGCATCCTGCAGGCTCTTACTGTTCTGCTGAAAGCCTGGTCACAGTGTGCGAGCAGCTTGCAGCTTGCTTTCTGCACTGCCTCTAGCCAGAGTTCGAAGGCCTGTGGAGCAGAAGCGTGAATTTTTCATGAAGATTAGACTGAACTTTGCTCATGGAGAATCAGGTGACACTAATGATGTTTCAGAGAGAATCTCCCTCCTCTTGACTTGAAAGATGATTGACTTACTTTGAGAGAGAATAGACAGATCTTCAGCTCAAGGGCTGGTTATGTTTGCACTGTAAAGCACCCTAGAGTATTTGTCATAGCTGGTCTCAGGCAGAAGCAATGCGTGTCGCTGAGTTAAAGGAAAGAACAGTTTGGGGAATGGCAGGAGGATAAACTGAACACTGACTGTTTCCAACGGAGAGTTAATATTAGCCTAGGGTATAGTGCTGTGAAAGACTAGAGAAATTCAGCACTCAGAGTAGCAAAAGATAATACTTGAATTCAGTGAGGTCTATATCCAGACATTATCTGATCTATATTAATATTAATACTTGGGTTTATTAATAACAAATAAAATCATGCTTTTTTGTATGCAGAGAATCATAAATGCTGCATATTTTATTTTGACTATGGCAAGGAGCAGTTCGTGGACCAAGTCCTCCACCTCTGGAAATAATAACATTTTATTTATTAAAATATTTATTTGTTGTATTTCTTATGTTCCAAAACTGTTACAAGCCTTTTACCCTAAAAGCTTGCCTAAGAAAGAGCCCCATCAACCTACATTCTGCTAGAACTACAGAAAAGAAAAGAAACTGTTCAGAAATATCAAGTAGATTCTAGTAGCCATGGCTTGATTAGGGTTAAATACATTTGAGAATAATCAAGTCAAAAAGTCCTAAATGGTCTTTTCTAAGAAGGAAATTATGTYCTTATTCAAAACAGGCCTCCAATATGCTCATGTTTCTTCTGCAGAGGGTGGAGTAAGAGGCTACTTTTGTAATAATAGTGACYAACTGCACAAAATATTCTCATTCTGTGATCAGATCATTGCATGACCATGGCTTTAATCTATCACTGTCAGACGTTTGAGACACAAAAATGGTGTCTATACATGAGCTCCSTCTGTCACAGTCAGAGTTGGCTACAATGAACTTTAAGAAAGTGTAATACTGGTCACTCTTCCTACCAGGCAATGGTAGTGTTTTATTCCTGTTTGATACCAGTGAAAAGGTTTTGTCTCTTATGAAAGGAAAAACAGATGCTTTTTCACCTTATGCTCTGAGGCATCTCCCATCAGTGATTCCAGCTGTCATGATTTGGCTGATGCTAGAAGATTATCGGTTTTCTCCAGTGTATTTGTCTCAGTGCATTTTCCAGGAGAATAAAATACCCTTAAGAATAAGCTGGCTAGGAAATGTCACTGCAGTAACAATTTAAAGAAATGTCCTCAAGACAACTACGCAATGGGAAATGAAAAATGTAATTCTTTTCAGGATTATCAGAAACTTGAGATTTTAGGCATCGAGTAGTGGACAGAAAAGTGCTGTTTTCTCTTTTTCAGCCAGGCAGTCTAGTTCCATGAGGACTCCCTGAGTGCCAGATGGAGCTACTCTGGTTTTACAGCATCCAAAGAACCGGTGCCGACTGTTYGCAATCAGTCACTGTTGCAGTGGTGGCTCTCAGCCTTGAAATCATCCCTAAATTCTTAAGTTAATTAAAGACACTTTTGAGACCGCCTTCTTCAGGGTGGCAGCTCAGCTGGTCAGGGAAGAGTTCCCTCTGCAGCTCGGCCTCCCTTTCTTGGAAAGACAAAGCAGAGGATGAGAAAACTTCAGTTTAAAACTGTTTTGGTTTCCTTTCTCTTTCTTCAGTGCCTAGGTGAAAACTGCCTTTGATTGCAGGCTTTGATTTGACTGCAGGACAGTTTAAATTGGAAGAGCCATGGAGCATSTGGCTAGAAGACACCTGAGTCCTGATGCCACCTTTGTCAAGCCATTTCACTCCTTTTATCTCAATTAGGCTCCCTGTCTTTCATTAGGCATTAACATTTAATTGCCATAAATGCTGCCAGAGGGGATAGGTTTGCCCTGAGTGTTCAAGAAGATACCTTTCTTTTTCCAACCTGTGACATTGCACATCTTTCTACATTCCAAAAATCACGTGCATAGGAAAATGCTCGAAGACTGTGTGGAACTTGTGGGGGGCACTGCATGACTGCTAAGCAAAGGGGAGAAGCTGCTGAACACCCCCCTTCCCCCCCCACACACAAAAAAAACCCCACTATCGTCAGGCTAAAAATTAAGTGGGAAAATCATATGTCAGCTGTGAGCCCAGCCAGAGCAAGGACCAGGCTGTGTGCCACAAATAATATTGAAATGCAGACATGCATCATTTTTCCTGCTCTGTCAAGACCTCTTCCTTACTTATTTTCATTTAATGGACACAGCCTTAGAAATATTACAGAGTAAAAAACCAAGACATCTATAGTCCCTTAGCGATTAAATGTTCATTAGCAAATCTGTATCTTGTCCTAATTTGCTGTTGCCATGCATGAGCAGAAGCTGAATGTATCATCTGGCTTGTTATGATAGTGTTTAAAAGAAATGTCACATCTACTCTTTAAGTCATTTTTTCTCTTCAAGTTGTGAGTGCAAATGAAGTATTATGCTTGGCTGCAGCGCTTTGAGGGGGGAGATGCAGTGGGAAGAACAGAGTAAGGGAAATTTCCAAGCTATTTCAAGGTTGCTACAGGCTCTGAAGCTGAACAGAGGAGGGAGAGAATAATCATAATAATAACAACAGTAAAAACTCAGTTTATCTGGCTGAAGAGCTTGTCTATCCGGTGAAGTTGGCGTATAGTGAATGAGGTGCAGTAATGCATGCTACTTAGTAGGTTACAGAGTCATGGTAATTAGTTATAGGAATCTCACAGTTCATGGAAATGCTTAGTGTACACTTCATACATGATGTAGTTCACTTTGCACTTYGTGCTCATAAGCAGTATCCAGATCACTCATCTCTGCTTCTGACTGATAATTCCTTCACCCAATACTCACTAAAGATTGTGCCTAAGGATGCTGATATTCCTGCTGATATTTAAAATCTGCAGAAAAGGCAGAATTCCCAATAGCTGAGGGCTTGTTTATCTTGGATGCAACAAATAAGCAAGAAGCAGCACTGACACATAAAAAACAAAAGCAGCAGAAACTGCCATTAGTCTTTAAATAAAATACACGCATCACTTGCAGAGATCTTTAGGCCCACTTGGTGTTTAAGCAATGCCTATCTGCAATTGCACAGAGACATACACTGCAGATTGCTGTGGGAATCCCAAGCGCTTCATCTGGCTCACCAGCAAATCTGGAGGAGGTGAATGGGAGAAAAAATACGGGGCAAACTGTCAAAATGACTTGCAAGTCAGTGGAGCCACAGCAGTTTCTGCCAGCTGAAGCCCTGGGCAGAAATGAACACAGCATGAAGCTCTCATAGCTGTTACAGATTTAGATGTCAAGGCTGCTATGCTGACTTCTGATGTGCTTTGCACACACTTGTCTATCTCCTATTACATCTCACTTTTCTGAGTAACTTTTCTGGAGGTCAGTTTTCTCAGATGGCATAATACAGGTAGAATATATTCCCTTCAGTTAATAAAATTGTACCATTAAACAAATTAAACAGACCACTTCTGCTATGACATAGTTTTCGGTTCATCAGTGCTATTTTCAAGGATATTACATCGATCTTTTTCAAGTAGTTTGTAATCATTTCTATAATCATGCAGCAAACACAGTGGATCTGACTTTATTAGTTATCATGTTATTTATATTTTTTCAAAAGTAGAACAAGTGTTGATTCATCAAAGACTGTTAATTTAATGCAATGCATTTTTGTTATCTTTAAAATATATTTTCAAATTTTTTTTCCACATATTCAGAATATGGGGCTGTAAATTGTTGTAATTCATCTATTATATTATAATACTGTCTGTCCATAAGTGTTTTATTGGCCTACAATATAGAACATAATTAAGGAAAAATTCTGCCCGAGAGATAGTATGCTATAGAAAACTAGACATCACCAGGTGGATCAAAGAAGCCAGTATATAAGACTGAGTGGAGGATAGGGAAAAAAAAAAAAAAAGGATGGTTTGCACAGATTAGCTATGTGTACAGATCCCTGCCAGTCATTTGCATTATTCACAACTTGCCAGTTGCATTTAAAATTAACTTTTTTGTGGTTGTTCCTTAATCCATATGCTGCAGCTGCTAAGGAACTGGGCATGAAGCACAGTAATCTGCAATGCTTCTCTTTCAGTTGAAAACAGATATTTTAATAGCAGTTCTTTGGAGGCTCAGATTATTGCTGCTATTAGTATTCAAAGCAAATGTGCAAATCCTAATGGGTTTAAAATCACATGGTAGTCTGGTAGAACTTTGACCATTGGAGGTTTGCAAGTTAATGATTTACAAGTAATTCATTTATTCCTTCTGGGAAGATGTGAAGATTATTATTTGATCTTAAAGTCATTCTAGGTCACAATCGATTAGCTTTTGGCCACGATTAATATCAAAAGTGCGTGAGTTTACTGTAGGCGATGCTGTTGATAGTAACAACGCACTAGAGATGAATGGCTGCTGTTATGTATGTGCCTGTCGAATCCAAGGGGAGGTGACATTGCAAGCGATTTATACCCTCGAATGCCCCTTCCGGACAGGAGCCGGCAGGAAGGTCTGCCGCGGGGAGATGCCCCAGTGCGGTGCGAGGCAGGCCTGCGGTGGCACAGGCTGCATTGCACGACGCGGAGGCGTTGCCTTTGCTCCCTCCCGGCGCAGYGGTGAGCGCTGGGACTCGAGTACTTGCTCTTAGGGCCTGCTCTCGCTCAGCCACAGAAATCATAAAACGTGGCTGTTCCTCCCAGGCCCGTCTGCTCCGGAGCAGCCGGGGGGCTCTTGCTACTGGTCTRTG
This sequence comes from Rhea americana, assembly GCF_003343005.1. Classification (NCBI taxonomy): domain Eukaryota; kingdom Metazoa; phylum Chordata; class Aves; order Rheiformes; family Rheidae; genus Rhea; species Rhea americana. The sequence goes on from NW_028186657.1 coordinate 233,540, forward strand.
TTGACAAGGTTTAGACACCAGGGCAGCAGTGCTGGCATCTTCTTCCCTTGATACCAGTATTTGGCTGCTTCTTTGACCCTATTAAAATCATGGGCTTTAACTCCGCTGAGGGTAGGGGAGGCCTTGGTGGGAGGGTTATCAATTTAAATTGCATTATAGCAGRCCAGATCAAGACAAATCATTCTGAGTTGAGGACAAGCAACTGCAGGTACATTGAAGGAAGTTTAAAAAAACCGTATTCAGCAAATCATAACTGCAAAAGCTTGTCTGTGCAGCAGATGAGCATATTAGATTAAACTGTTTTACCTTTATCTCATTCCTCCCCCCTGCCCAACAGCTTCCTTAAATCATTAAAAATAAATAAATAAATAAAAATCCAAAAGCAAGGAAGGAAAACGTGAAAAGAGGGAATCTTTCTATTTTCTTTGTGCTATACTTCACAGGGCATCAAAATAACATCTCTGAAGTGCTTATTGGATGTCCGACAGATAACCCATGAATGCAACCTGCACCGCTTTGTGCTGGTAAAGTGCTGAAAACCACAAGGATCAATTCTTCAATGTTTCTGCTTATATCCGGATCTTTGGCAGAATTAAATCCTTGGGGCTCCTCCATTGCTTCCATGGAGCTGTGGCAATTGTCATTAGCTTATATTAACTTAGCATCACRTATGAAAGAAGTTAGTGAATACAAGGTAACATCATAGATTCCAGTATTCCCAATATATAGTAATGGCATAAAATGTGAATGACATCAAGGTGATAACGGTGATTCAGCTTCTCAGTTTGCAAATGACCCAATGCTTGAYGGAAATGGATAGGTTGCAAAAGATGTACTGACATGAGTAGGAAGGAAAAAGAGAGAAAAAACAGGAAATCATGAAGTGAGAGTGGGGCAGAAGATTCCTTTAAATAAATGTTAACCCATATAAATTTGTTTGGGAAAAGACTAGATTAAAAAAAAAGTGTTCCTTGCTATGGATTATTATTTGAAAAATCAGAACAGACGTTGGCATATATGAAATCGACTTAGGAGAACATTGACTTGGCTTAATTTACTTGTATACTTAAACTTCCTCAGCAACGCACAGAAAAATGTGTAAAATCAGTATGGAAAAGGTAGGTAGATTTAAATATTAGGTATACAAGAAGATGTTTAACCAATTTTTTCTTTTTATTTGTTCGAAATTGAAAATTTGAATTGTTTCAGATTCTGTGTTGCTAGAAATGCAAAKAGACATTTGCTCCTAGCACATGAAGCAGAGAACAATCCTCTGCTAATATTTTGATGAACATTCAGCATGTTCATACTTTTTACATTGTATTACTACTTACAATAATACTAGTTTTAAAAACTTGAAACTCTGATTTAGTGTATCTTCCTGGGGGTTTTATGAAAAATGTATTTAACAGAAATATTTCAGGAGCGTTCGTACGAAAGTGCAATAATCTAACTTACCACTTCCAGTTAGGGGGACGCGGAGGCAGCCCGTTACCTCCGAGCTCTCCCGTTCGCAAGCGCAGACCTCCGTCGCTGTGCCCVTGGGAAGGACTGCGCGGGGTGAGTCCGCTCCGTCTGCTCCTCCCTGAGGTGTCGTGTCCGTTCGTCTGGCCGACGCGCGCTGCGAGCCGTGGGCCCGAGCCCGGACGGAGGCCGCGGGGCGGCGCGCGGGGCGCTTCGCGTCCGCCTCCCGGGCGGGCTGGGCGCCGCGGCCGTGCTCTCGCGCAGCCCTGCGGCCCGCCGGCCCTTCGCGCTTCGCCCAGGCCGAGGCTCCAGCTTGCGGGATCTTTTTCTGTGAAAGCCGTGACGCAGTCACTCCCATCTGGCCTCACAGCTGAAAGCAGCGTCTGTGCTGCTGTCATGCTACGTCTGCACTGCCACGAGGCCTTTCCTCTCCCGCTCGCCAGTGCAACTGCCCTGCTCGCAGCTGTGCACGCACCCGGCGAGGATGGTTTTCCTAATTCGTTGCCCCACTCAGGCCCCTCTGTTTGTTTCATCCATTTGCATGCAAAGACCTTCATGGCGTTTTTACTATCACTTCATCTTCTAGCACAGCATCAATTTATGCCCCTGACAACATATCAAATGCAAATTAAATTTTCAAATGAGCACCTTTGCACTTTATTCTGTGGCATTTTGCTCAGCTGGTAGCAGCTCCTTGAAGCACGCATTCATATTCCTTCAGCACGGTGGCAGCTGGGGAGCAGCTTCTGCTGCTGCCCTGCTCCGAAGTGCAGGCRTGGATGTAACATCCTGCTCCGACTCCAGGCGGTTGCCCAGGGGAGATGGCTGGACAAAACCGTTAGGGCCAAAACATTTTGATGACTTTCTAAGTCCTCTGGAAGAGAGATCCTACAATTCTTACCTCCTGGGGGTATAATTACAGGGATGACAGTGTAAAGAAGCTATGTCTGATCATTGTAGCGYTCATCATAGTGAACCATGTTTGATTAAAAAAATAGTTTGGAAAAGACATATAACCATATTTACTGTATCTACTACCAGATTTCATGGARTCTGTTATTTCTTCTCTAACGTTTTAGAACATTGCTTACGTTAAATGAATCTAGTGCATCTAGAAAGAGTCAGTTGAAAGGGTTATTCTTAAAAACAAGAAAACTAGAAATTTATATTTGCATGCTATAAATATATRTTTAAATAAACCATTCTTTCTGCATTTTCAAGATCATATACATTGTTCATGCCACACGGAAAACAATCCACTTTTGTCACCTGTCATAGTATGAWGTCTGGGCAATCTAGGTGCTTAATCCAGGGACTTCAGAGCTACTACACTGAATGCTGGAAGACCTGGAAGGACATACAAATCATTCTTTAAATACTTTGAAATGCTGTCATTTTGTCAACTTGTTTGTCACAAGTTCATATGCAGTCAGCACCTGTGGAAAAGATGGGAATTGAACTCTGCCATGCAGTTTAACACCACTCGGTTGAAAGCAATGTGACTTCCCAAAGCTCTGCAACTTTCCTCATATTTTATTTTTATTGATGTCCTAGCAGTGGAGCTCATTCTTCATGAATTTTGAAACAGAAGCTTTAAGCAATTGACAAGTAATGATAATGCAAACCTTTTTCAGTGAAACCTCTTCCTCTATAGAAACTTTTTAACATGCTTTTTGCAGATGAACTTGGGACTTCTGTGGAACTCCTGGCAAAGTCTATGTCTTGTATGGTCCAGATTTTCCTTAAGGTGCCATCACTGCAACTAGACTACCTATGCCATGCATTCATGTTCTCTGCTGGCTAAAATCCTGTGGCACCTTGTGGGAAAGGTAGTATAGYTAGAGTGTCTGGCCTATAGGAAGAAGGGGGATAAAGATTCCCAAAGCACAGTTCCCACAGCTTCATATCTCACAACTTTCTGATCATATTTACAAAAAGAAAAAGAAAACTAAATGGATTTGAATGAAATTGAAAGAAGAAAGTGTCTCTACCATTCCTACACATAATGGAGAGATGCTTCAGAACACAACGTATTTTTTCATTAAATTATCTGAGTGAATTCGAGGGGAGAGTTCCCAAAAATACGAAACCCAAGTCCTTCTACTAGATGTTGACAACATCATTTGGTTACTCTCGCCTTTGGCTGAATGATGTGTCCTTTGCAAACCTGATGCTACTATGGACCAAATGGAGGCAAGATGCATGCATGTACACCTTCAAGAGCTCTTTCTTCACTTTGCATTGACCAAGGTACTTACGTACCGGTATCAAGATGACAAACTCTGGGGTAGTTGCCTTTCTAGTTCTATTTAGGCTTTGCTCTCTGTGCAGGCTGTCAAAATTAATGATAATAGCAGATTCATGAAGATCTCTGTTTAAAATCCAGACTTGCTCTGGAAAATGTTTTCTGTCTAAGATGAGGATGGGATAGAAGCATATCAACCTGCTTTTACGTTATTTGCATGAAAAACAAAAACTAAAACAGTGAACAGTTTGTTCTCAGTTTAAAGGTGTTTGCTTTTTGTACTAGTGTGACATTAGTTGTTACCTTTAAATACTTATCTTAATCACTTCTTGCCTAATAATTCCTGATTGCACTTGACTTTTCAGTTCACCTTTCCTGATTAGAAAACCAACTTCATCAAGTCAAAAATAGGAACTAGGAACAAAATCATCATAATGTTATTTACTTTCTTATGGAGAAGGGAAAATGCAGGGGGAAGGCAAAGAGGAAGAGCCTGAGATTGTCCTTGTTGAATGCTTGCAAAAGAACTCCACTCTCCTGCTGCCTAATACTCTTCAGATTGGCAAATTTGTGTAGAAGTTCCTGTTAGTAACAGTCTTTAAATATTGTTTGTTTCCTGAACATATTCCTGTTGTAGGAGTCTCTGAAATGACAATCAATTTAATTCCCCAATGGTGCAAAGACAAGTCCCTGAAAGATCCTCAAAAGATCTAGCTAAGTTTTGACAGACTTTGTTTTACACAAGCTCTTCTACAATATATTATTTTGTCTTGAAAATATATTTCTTTAAATTCTCTGTTATATTCTGAACAAATGAAGAGTTTATGTATGAAAATGCAGTGTTTATTGGGGGATATTTTCCTGAATTATGTTCACTGCTGAACAGTATTCATTCTTAGTATACTATGTACTGATATTCTGTTTTTTACAGTGGATTGTTCGGTCTTCTGTTCTAGCACACCACTTGGTTATCACCACCCTCACTAGAGTATGTATTATACTTTATTCTTTTACATTTTACCTGTTCCTCTAGCAGACTCTTAGTTATTTTCCTAGCAGTGGAACAATCTTTGGTCTAGAAATTTGTTTAAGATTTAAGGTTTTAAGATTCTGATATAGAATTTTAAAAACCTTCAACATCTTCATGCAGACATTGCAAACAATTGCATTGGTAATGACATCTTTACTTGCAGTGTTGACCATTCGATGATTAATTCTTTTAGCATAAATGAAGCAGAGTTTCAAAAATGATGATGGCATATACAATAGATCTCAGCTCTTAGATTTTTGTGATCCATCTAGCCCAACTCTACTTTCCACCCTTTTCCTTCAAAGCCAACAGAAGGCTGAAGTGCAGTCACCAAGATTGTGGATGAGCACAAATGGATCCTGTAGATCTCTAGCAAGCTGAGGCAGCAGGGACTTACATGCCGTATTTCTGTAAGATGTTCCACAAATGTATATGTGGAATTTCTTGAATGAATATTGGAAATGAATTAAAATGGAGTCAGTGCATTTTCAACAGCAAGATTTTAAGGGACAAACTGTTGACAGTCAGGAGTCTTCATATCACCAAAAAGCCTGTATTTTTCCTTGAACTTTCAAAACCTGTTTTGAACAACATATCCTTTAGCAGTTGTTGTGATACTCAGGTAAAGTTTGCTCATATTAAGTAAGCAGGGTTATTTTAAAAAAATGCATGGACTATCTACTTCTTTCTCCAGCAATGGTATGAAATAAAAGAAGAAATTTACTTGACTTCCACTTTTTTTTCAAAACTTTCTTTATCCAGCTGGAGGGGGATATTCTGAAAGAGAATAAATTAGTTTGAGGTAGGGAGAAGAAGCACCTAGCAGCATATATTATGGCACCTGTAAGTCACTAGTGCATACTATTTTTCTGAAAGTTAATGAAACATATAATTAAAATCCTGATGCTTTCTGGGTTTCAGATAGGTAGTGTATGCACTGTGCAAGCAGAACAGTTAAGTAGCACTTCATCACTACTCAGAATTGGAGCAGTTAGCCTGCTAAAAAATATGCATATTTTTAGGTCATTTCTGTTTCAAAGTGCTTGTATACAAAGCTGTCTCTGATGATAAGCAGTGCTTTCCTTCAAGACTATTTTAACTTTAAGATAGGCAATTTTCAGTTTCATTTTCAGTCTATTTCTTTTCCCCCTACTATAAAAATGAAGAAATCAGAATAATTTATAAGTAGACTGAAAATAATTTTATGCTGCTTAATATTCTTTTTTTTATCTGTTAGTTCATATTTAGTTAAGAAAATTTAATTTCTAAAACTTATTATATGAAGTCTCCTTTTAATGGAATTATTATGCTAGAAGGTTATTCATCTAAATGAACGTGTTAAGATAGTGCAAACTTTAAAGGATAGAAACAATAAATCATATCCTACAGCATGCCCTCAGATGAGTGGCAGATGAGGGAAACAAAACAGAATGGTTCAGAGAGATCTGAATACGTGGTGGCAATTTAAGGATTTCCAAAGATAGTTCACAGCAGTAATAAAGCTGGCCGTATTAAAACCCAATTCTTTTGGGAACCAGAATCATTTCACAAATGGATGACAGATAAAAGCAATAATCTTAAACTCTGAAAATCTGCTTTAATGACTGCTGCCACTAAAGAAAGAATGTGTATTAATAATTACATCTGCTTTGGCAAGTCTCTGTGAGTCAGATGAGCGTTAGCAGATGCTTAAAATATTGTGATCAGATAGATCTATTTCACAGTAAGTAAAGGCTGAGAAGAGATTGTGGTATCTGCTCAGCTATTATAAGAATGATTACACAGAAACCTGTCATGCAAATAACTGACTGAGAATGCAGATGGGAGGAGTGTTTGCAGCTGAATCCCATCAGACTTAAGCAGGAAAGAAGGCAGTAAAGGGTGGAAACAGATTTTTGTTGAAAGTGAATAATTGGTTTTGTCRTGGTGGTGGTGGTGGTGAAGGGTTACAAAAACAATGCCAAAGAGGCTCTTGGGCCTCTGGTTTAGGTGTGGGGTTTCTGCGATGTTAGTCTGTTTTGCCTCAAGGCTACAGATGTGTAGTGTTGTGCATGAATAAGAGGAGGGTATAGCTGAAGCAGGTGAGTGGATTTGGTTGTAGAGTCAGAACAATAACTAATGGAGAGGCAGTAGGTGTTCTTCAAGGACAAGAAGGAGCTACTGAACCAAAGAAGGAGTCAAAATTGTCAGGGCCAAAGTTTAGCCCTGGAGCTTCTTATAGAAGAAAAGTAGAGATTATTTAGCCCCTCTGTTTGGGTAGTAGCATGTGTATCTTTAATCTCCCTTTTTTATAATATCAAATACTGTCTGACAAAATGAATACTGAATTGCTGGCTTTGTAAGTAGCACCAGTATTGCTGCCGAGCAGCACTGCAGGGATACTAGTTCTACTAGTTCTAAAAAAAAAAAATCCTATAGCTAAAGTCAATTTAAGTCACATCTGCATAAGAATACTTTAAAAGCAATTTTGTGATAGTATGAGTTACAAAAATCTCTTTTGGATATGCAGCTGCAAATTTTTGGAACAGGCAGTAAGGCTAGTGCCTTGTCCAGCCAGCCATTTATGATGACAGGCATTTATCTAAGTGCTTCAAATCAAAGGTAGGAGAAGATACTGAATTTCTTCAGGGTGTTTTTGGCCAATTATTCCCACCAGACAGTTTGGTAAATTCTGATGCTAAGTAGGCCCCTTCCTGATTCAGACACTACTATTTTCCAGTCTGGAATTTCAGAGGAGCTAAACGTACTCTAAGTTATTTCAATGTAAGGATATATAAAATATATTTTATTATAGAATAGAATATATTCACAAATTCACATGGGGTGGAGGTTCTTCATTACTTATCTCTAGAAGACAGAATAAATGTTAGTTTTCTTCTTTCCTTAGTTTTTGTATGCAGCTGGAAGTTGTGATTATTACAGTGTTCTCTTTATAGATATCTGCTACTGCTGCTCTTACAGCCTTGTGTCTGAGCAGTAATTATTCTTGCTGTTTCCCAAGAAATGGGAATAGATTTACTGCTTATGAGAGGMATAGCAAGCTCAGCAAATATAGTTCCTAAAAGCATATGCTTAAAATACAGATCTCCTTGAGCATGCTCTTACATGGCTAATAGCTTAATACTTGAGCAAGTAAGGAAGTGAACTGAAAGCTATTACATGTTAATAGGACTTCTTTCAACTCATCTGGTGTAGACATGAAGTTCTTTCTTGTAAGCCAACTCAGAAATATATGAATACCAAATTCATTAGGAATACTACTTTGCGCCTGCRTATCTGTGTTAGTTACACCCTCTAAAGTGCATTTGTTCTAGAGAACACGGCTCTGTTTTCCCTCAGGAATTTGCATTGGTAAGTACTAAGATATTTCAGCTATATAGCCTACAGGATATCTACCAGTGTTATCCTGTATTGTTTAACTTCTGTCGGTCTCAAAGATTTTTTGATTAAACTTCCCAAAGAGAGTTACTAGTGAGAAAAAGAAAGCAGAGTTGCCTGAAGTATTAGCATTCTGGTATGTCTTTATTCACTTCAAAAGAATGTTTCATTCCAAGCACATTGCAGATGCACAGAAAAGAGATGAATCTAACCTAGGACTTCTGTGGCAATACTTTTAGCTTCTGATCAGCATGGGCGTCTCTTAACAATAACTGGAAATGCAGTTTGATATTGAAGTTCATTTTCTATGGGAGGAAAAAATACAGAGGATGAATTTCTGGATAGTTGAAAAGTTGCTTATAGCTACCTTTCTGGTCAAAGGTTTCTGCCAGTCTTTCACAAACAGGGTGTTGGTGAGTTAGACAGGTCTTGTGCTAGAAAGAGAAAAGAACTAGAGGAAAAAATCAGAGATTCATACCAATATAAAAGACATTAGTAAGATCCTAGAGTTTGGATCCTTTGTTTTTTCTGCAGAAGAAGCCACAAGTAGTAGTTAGCAGTCCTTCTAGTTGCCCATCCCTAGTTTCCCTAGGTCAGGATGCCATTTGGGATCAGCCAAAGGTTTAAAGGTGATCTATTCCAGCAGCTCTGGAGCTGCTGAAAGTGGCATCCCACCCCCTTTTGCTCCTTTTTGGCCATCCATCCTGTAATGCCCCTTGATTTGTAAATAAGGAGGGCCACATGGCAATCTCATGTTGTTAATGTTCTTCTGTTTTCTATTTGCAGAGGGTTTTTTTGGGGGGGTTCTTATATCAGCTGAAAACTTGGCTATGATTTTGTTCTTGGCCTCAAAAACTGTCCTTTCTAATTTTAAAATACAATTTATGCCAGTCTGTTTGATTCTAAGTTTTGGTGACTTGTGGATGTAATTTTATGTTTCAGATTGTATTAAACTTATTAGCATTGAGGCCTCTGACCCAGCAGATGTTTTCTGAGATGATGCCCTGTGCAGTGTTTATACCAAGCAGAGGTTAAGGGCATAGGAAAGGGCTTCCTTCACTCTCTCCACCCACCCTTCCCACATTTGTCTTTTGAAGGATGTTTACTGCACTAGGAAATGTGTACTACTGGTCTTGAGTATTAATCCTAAAGAAATCTTACCTTATTAAATGTCAAATAAACAGACCTRTTCAACAAACTGATACTGTTACCTGAGTAAACTGTGTTGTCTTAGAAGAAGAATTAAAAGTGAACGGATCACTTTGCTGGGCCATTAAAAGCTGGATTTTTCCATCCACTCTCACAGATAACTCAATGACATATTGCATAAATTTTGAAGAAAGAAAATTTTATACAAAAGCTATGGCAGGAGCAGGCATAACCCATGATCGGGAAGGAGAACACTTTGAACAACCCGAGAGCCCCTCTCCAGGCTGCCATTGGAAAGCAGAGGGCTGAATGGGGGTGGGTGGCATGTCACCTGTGGACTTTTACTGGCAAGTATGAGCTACAGGGCTAAGACCAAGTTAACAGTGTATTGAGGCTCATGAAGATATTAAAAAATATATATATGTATGTTGGAAAAAAACACAAAATCACTTGTACATCTGATAGATATCTACATTTGTCAGCCCTCAAAATGTTCTTAGATTTAAAGTAGATTTTAATTTCACTTAGTTATGCAATAAAACAGAGAATTTCATGGGAATTGTAGTGCTTGTAACTTTCCCTAGAGAATATACTCTTCAGAAACTATCCAGCTAAAAATGATACATGATCATAATTCCTGACAAGAACTGGAAGAAACAATGCAAATTCAAAATTTAACTCATCTCAAATGGTACTGTTATTTTTCCCTTTCTTGGTGCAGAGAAGATGTAATGTTTAGCAAGTTCCCAAATTATCTTCTGACTGATATCTACTACAGCTTCTCCATATAAATGTTAAAATTATTTTGCGATCTAGTGTGCATTTGATTGAAAGCTCAGGATTTAGTGTATACTTGAGGAGTGGCTATACTGGTAATTTATGCTGCAGGAGGAGTCAATATTTGGACACATTTTGTTAGCTTGAGAAGGGAGGAGGAGTGTCCTGGAATTGTGACATCCAAGTGAGTCTATGTTTAAATGAAAGCTCCGCTTCCAAAGAAAGGAAATATCTGTGAAGAAATCCTCAGGCCTGCTTTTGATTTGTCATTAAAATTTTGCTTGTTGAAATATTCCCAAATAAATCATTTTTAATTACATCCATATAAGGCAAATCAGCCCACTAAACCTTGTTTTCTGGACAGGTGACTTCTAACCAAAAAATCCAAACTCTTTCAAATGTTTTACTTTATTATCTTATTATCTCTGTTCTAATTTGTGAGAACATAAGTATCTACATAAGTGAACAGAGGCAAAACCTGTCCTGTGTTACTCATTGTCCTTGGTCTATATACGAGATTCTAATTGCTGCAGTTAATATTTTCTAAAGTGATCATGGCACAAGAGAGATTTTACTGGGCCTTTAGTGTGACTGCGCTTCTTTGAAATGTCTTTACATATCAGGTTGATCATTTCTTACAACTCTAGTTCAATCTAAACCAACAGTATATTTGCAATCATTAATTTACTCTTTAATCTTTATTTTTTTCCTAGTTAAATTATTGTATCCTCCTTAATATTTAATCCATTTCTTTGAATAAAGTTGTGGACCATCCAAAAATCACACAACTCATTATTTTTGATTTTTCCCCCCCTATACTGAAGAGTACTAACACACATAGCTTCTCAGTAACTGTCAATTATTGTTAGAAGTTAGCTTTTTTGTTGCTGGATGTTATCCAACACCTCTTTGTCCTTCAACTGATGTCTCAAATGCCTCGGTTAGTTTTGTAGCCTCTGCACTGAATGCCAACAAGCACTTGGTAATTTTAAATGGCTAAGTCCCTCATAATCCTTCTTGTGTCGTCTAAGTTGTTTGCACTGCTGCTTAGCTCTGTGCCATCAGCAATTTYGTATCTCTTTTCATTGATTCTATCAACTAAATTGTTTCTATACGGAACATCAGGACATAGAGTAGACTGGAAATACAAACCAATGTGTTAAGAGCACTGTCTGAACACTCATCCCTGAAGAATTCCATACAGGATTTGTAACACCTCTGGCACAGATTAACGGCAAAGCTCTTTGTAGTGTTTCCAGGCAAATGTTTGGAAGGACAGAAGTGACTCAAGTGCCCTTCAGAAATTTATCATTATGATATTCTTGTGATTATAAAATAGAGTCACTGTTGCAACATGCAGCAAGGTGACTTCTCTCACCTCCTGATTAATATATCTCATCAAATAATTTAGTGCAAACAGTATTCATGGTTACATGGTGTGTCTTTTTTTCCTATTCAAAATCTCTTTGGGAAATGGTCCTGATTTGTAAAAATGTAATCAGTATTTTAAGTACTCAAAAATATAGCTCATGTATTATCCAACAATGTAAATGCCAGATAGCTGTGATATTTTTCCAATTTAAATTTAACAGTATTCTCTCCCCCCTCCTCCCCCTGCCCCGTGACTTCATACGGTTTGGAGCAGAACCAGCTAAATGTAACAGTATGTTTTATAGTGGGGAGGAATGACAGCGATGCTTTATAAATGCTGAAAATCCCTCACTCGCAAAAGAAGAAAAAAAAAAAGTCATATGTGAGAAGTTTTGCAGAAAATTGATTTTTTTTTTTCAAAATGTGCCTTTTTGGAAAACTAAAGAAAACTTCCGTTCCGAGCTCTTGGGCTGCAGTAACTAGTGTGACGGATTGCCACAGAGCTGGGAACACATCTCACAAATGCCTTATCAGGCAAGCTGCCACAGCACTAAAATTACAGATGTTATGCTAATGTTTCTGAACACTGTAATGCAATATCAACCCATCTCAAAGAAAGATGTGATGTAATATTATGAGATATGAGCTACTATATCTATTTCTTTAAAGAATGGTGATATTATAGCAGATGAATTCAAGGTATAAAAATAGTGCAAGGGCCCCTCCTTACCATCAACTAATCTATAATATTCTCTAGCTATTCGAATTTCAGCTACTTTTTTGCTTCTCACAGAGCTGCAATGTACTAGGGAGTTTCTGTATTTGGACACCCTACTTATCAGATGCCCCTTGAAATGCCTGTGGTTATCTGTTAGCTATTCATCTAGAAATAATTTATACTCACTCCTGGAGCAACACCTCCTCCTYCTCTTCTAATTTTATTTTAAAGTCTGCTACTGCAATTCCTAAATGAGGGCAAGAAGAATATATGAAATGTAGTAAGAGGTCTGAACAACAGTGAACTGTGCCTGATTACTTTCCAAGGATGAAAATTCCATAGACTACAATCCATAAAATGACAATTTTATCAAGGGAAGACTTGAAATCATGGGATCTTTCTGAGGATATTGGTGAATTTACATAGTTTTCAACACTGAGATAAAAGGAGGTGTCTGGCAGGCTTTTAAAATTATTGACTGTCTCGATGTAGCAGAGCACAATAGAATATAAAAATATGGAAGTAAAAGTCTATTTTTGGAAGAAAATGTGTTGGAAATTAGTGGTGAGAATTTGTTGTTAATTTTCCTATTTATCTAAATTAATTCTTAGTGGTTGTAGGCAAGTCTGGCTTAAAATGGTGTTAACTTGTGTTCTTTTATTTACCAGGAGAATTAAGTACCAAACAAAAAGCAAAACTGGAATCTTTCATCTTGCCTCTTTAGAGACACTAAGCCATTTTCTCTTCTCACGCATACTATTGACTTCAATAGACTTACATAGGACTAAATATAGAAAGTATCTGAGTTTCAAAGAAAGACTACGGTTAAGTATTTTATGGTTCATTCATTCCCTGATCTTTGGGTTGAAACAGTCAATAAAGAGGCAAATTACTGTCAATGATACTAGGTCATTTTCTATTATAAGAGATCTCTTTTATACCTCAGTTTTCCCTGGGTATATTTTATTGACTTTCTCAAGTAAATGCCATTTAATATAGGCAGAGGAAAACAGCTTTTAGCTGTAAACCAGACCATAATACTGCTAAGAATTAACTGCCCAGTTCCTAAACAAAGGAACAGGAAGAGAGAAGAGACTAATTCAGAGTTCATGTGTTTAAACTTTTCAGATAATATATTTGTTTTAAAAAGTCCTTTAAATGTTGAGAATAAAAATGTTTAAAGCAAACCCCCATGATGTAGATGTGCGGTGCTGCGGTTGGTTTGCTTTCATTTCAAATATTGCCTGTTCTGGCTTTCAGGCACAGTGCAGCGCYGGCGCTGTGCCTCCGAGGCCGGCTTGGAGCATGGTGCTGAGCCGCCCTCGACTGCTGCGAGGTGGCTGCCTTCCCTGGCCTGGCTCCCTGGCAGCAGGCAAAACACAACTGGTGGGAACAGGCCTACACTGTTCACGTTTCCTTTCAAGCTCTTTCCAGATCTTTTCTTTGAACGTTGACTTTTATTTGTGCTATTAAATTCAGACTTTCTWCTAAACTTAAACTAAGCTGAGGTTGAAGGTTTTTCTCACTACAGATTCAACAGATATCCATCTTTTCCTTCATCCTGCTATTTCCAAATCAGATATACTCTAAGATGCGTTGGGAAGATTCTCCACACAGTTTGTATACGTACAATTGGTACATGTGCATATTGTACATAGGCTATGTTTAACTTAGCAGGTAGCTTGGTAGAATCACAGTGAATCTGTAGAGCAAAAGATACGGTGTTGAGGACCCATGTACGCATTATACATGAGCAGCTGGATCTCCTCTGGTGTCGTGAACAGGAGGCAGGTTAGCTCCTGGGGGYTTGTCGTCCAATCTGGTTTCATCCAAAACGAATACAGGTTGCGTGCTCTGAGAGTGCTCCATATGGTGCATCAAAGCACGGTCAGCRGCGGGAGTCTGGCTTCACAAGTGCACTCCTGAGCTAAGCTAAAATGCTAGTGTAGATGCAGCAATGGATTTGGGGCGTATGTGTCGGTGCGTGTGCCTCTGAGGTCATCTTTTGTTTGGCTCCAGCAAGATTACCATTTCTGCTAACAGTATGTCTTATGTTGCTTATATAGTAGTATAGCTTTATCTGTTAAACATAATACTTTATGCTCTTGGTTCTAAAGGTCTTGGCTCAAATTCCCCTGTCGGCTTATTTTGTTCAACAAAATTCAGTTCATTGCTTGCAGTCCAATGTGTGTCTTAAGTCAGAGGACAGTAATCCATCCAGAGCTGCGATGCTACGTGTTTGTTGCAGTCTTTATTTTTTGCTGTGCTCTTTGATTTTTATTCTCCTGTGCCAACTTTACCCTGAAGTAGATACTAAAATAATATTCCTCMGTTTAATTAGACCAGATATAGTTTTGACAAAGTTTTAAAATGATTTTTAAATGATTTTAGTGGGCTTTCGTCAGAACCTCAAACTCTAACCTCTGCATGTTACCTATAGTTTCCCTGTTTGTGAGAAAAATTATGTATTTCAGCATCTGCAACCTCCCGTGTATGCTGATCACCTTGCTACRCAGGTTCCCTTACCTGTTAATTCTCTATCATTCAGTTTAGTTAAACTGAAATACTAATTAACATGACAAGAGATAGCAAAATGACCTGATCATGAAAATTGTCATTTTCCCTATATAACACCTTCTTTTTTCTTGTTTCTTGTCTGTTTTTATGGTAATTTATACTTCCATCTCTAACMAGTTGTGTTGAAAAATAACTGCTCAGAATTTCTTTTAATTTGAAAAAACTCAGGAATTAGGTGTCACTCAAACAGTTTAAAAGATATCTTTCCAGTCTGTGAATATTTTAATGTGGAATTAGACAGTCTTTATGCTTAGATCGATGATGGTTTCCATAGAATCCCAGCACAAATATTGCTGCTCGCTGCTGTCCCGTTCCCCTTCTAYCGGCGCGCGTTGCTCTCAGTTTGTCGTCCCCATCTGGTCGTCTCTGTATCTTTATCTCTGCATCTGTATCTCTGYATCTATCGCCTCTGTACAGTCGTGGAATCATCTGAAGGACTGCCAATTCTCTTACTCTTCCATATTTGCTATTTTATTGTCGGTGCCGCGCCGGCCCGCGGCGGCGCGGGGAGGCCGGAGCCGTGACYCGTCTGGGTGCGGCGCTCCCGTGCCGTTCTTCGACGTGGGCTCACGCGCTCGAGCTTCCCAGCGTTGCCAGGGCTGGTGGCCACCAGCAGTTTTGTTTGCGGGCTGATAGGGACCGTGTTGTGTGTAGGCCTTGCCAGTGGGTGGGACTGTGCCTTTGCTTAGTTGGAGTACTCACCTTGCAGGTGCGATGCATGTTGTAGCTGAACGCGTCGTCATTATTAATTAGGTTAACTAGCTTTCTAAGCGCTCTGTAAGCTTACCTTTCTCTAAATATGTTTAGACAGAAAGGTAGGAATTTTGGACACACTGTTGTATTTTAGTTAGGACACTTTACCAATCAAGGGGGAATGAGATGTAATTAAATAGCGTTCTAATTTTTTTTTGTTTTTCGTTAGCGGTCCTGAAGCTCTAGGGGAGGAGGCACCTGCAGCGGCACGGTGCGCTGGCCGGCGGCCTGTCGCCGCCGTCGGCCGGGGCAGGGGCGGCCGATCCGCGCAGCGCCCGCGGCACGGCGGGGCGGCTGCGCCGCGGCATCGTTCCGGAGAGACGGAAAATACCAGATTTTCAGGCTGGCGCGGGAGCTGGATGGGTGAGGAGACCTGTAGGTACCGCTGCCGCGGCAGGGACGGCAGGGACGGCAGGTGCGCACCGTGCGGCCGTTAGCAGGCGAGCGGGGCGAGCTCCGCGCCGCCAGCTGCGTCGGCCGGTCCCCGGCAGCGCAGCGCTGCTGGGCGGAGCAGAGAGGGTCTGAGAGAAGCCGGGTCGTCCTCTGTTCATCCTAGAGGCTGGCGGTTCTGTAAAACTTCTAGGGAAGAAACTGTCCTCTGGTTCGGCCTCTTGCGCAGTAGCTCGTGCGGCAGGACCCCGCTCCGCGAGGATTTCCCTCCRCGCAGCGAGTGTGGCTCGGGCCAGCTGCCTCCCGCCTGGCGGAGGCGGCTCCGCCGGCTCGTCTGGGCTGCGCGAAGAGAAAGTTTGTGGTAACTTCTCTCGACGTTAAGAGGAGTTATTTCTTCGCGTTACTGAGGTAAGCGACTTCTCTCTGCATTTGCATAAAAAAGATAATTCTGATGAGCAGACTGGTTAGTTGTTCTTGTGCGTTTTGGGGGCTCACGGTGTGCTTTATAATACAAACTGAATGCAAGAAAAAATCCCCAGAGTTTAAACCAGTAGAGGACAGTTCCTTTATTACTGTTTTTTCTGTCTGCAGCCGTACCTCTTTATAGGCTCGCCTGTCTATATCTGTGGAAACCTAGCAAATATTGCATTGACTGTCTGTCTGGTGGATGGGGACGTTTGCCAGTGCCATGCTGTTTCTCCTGCCAACTTTCTATCTGGCGTTGCTTTCTGTTTTTAATCATAAGCTGATGTGTTTTGTTCCTCTCTCACACAGGAAAACTTCCCTACTCTAGCATGTTGTTCTTGTATCGTGAAGCAGTATCTTTTGATCCCCAATATTCTGGCTTTTTGGGGGTAAGGATGGGGTGGGGGTCACATGGAGGCAGATAGCATACCTTTTGTATGTATGCACTGGTTCAAGGAACATTATCTCTTCGGGTACAAAGGTAATAATTTATATTATTAATGACTTAATATTGGGAAATAACTTCCCCAAGTTGTGGTTGAAAAGCAAGGGAAAATTATCTCCTCAAGATCTTTTAATAGAGCAGTTATCAGATTAGCAATCTGTTACCAGCCTGGACTGTCATGAGCARGAACCTACGCACAATATGAGCTGACATTTAATTTTAGAAATAGAAAGAAAATGAAGAAGAAAAAAAATTTTCAGGTGTCAAATAGCACCAGTATTGTAAGGTAACTTTATTACTATGCTCCTTCAACACCAGTATCCAGCCTTCAGCAAAGGTGATGGGTAAATGCATTGTAACAAAGGGAAAAACTAAAACAGGAACAAAAATACAACCAGAAAATCCTACCAAAGGAAAACAAGCAGTTAATGTMTTTTAGCTACTGCAGACAGAATAAGAAAACAAACAACATATAATGGATGTTAGCCACTTAATGTGTTGTYGCTGATCCTACTGCGATGTGGGATCCACATAGGATTGAGCAGAACAGAGAGACAAAGCACTAAGCATTTGTAGTTAGTTCATTTTGCTTTAAATATGAGCCTTTGAAATGCAGGCACCTTGCTATTAATACTCTCCCCTTTTTCAAGCTAATCTCATATTTCCAGTAATCTTTCTGATAAAATAATGACTGTAGTCTTTCTGAAATGCTGACTTGTTGATTTTGCRTCACAGCTGTTAGTTCATTGTGGTCTGATTTGGATAAAACTTGATGTTATACTGCTGGGATAATCAGGTGGAGGGAGTCAAACAGCATCTTCCATGGCACAGTTCAGCTGAGGTGTTGCCAAATACCTGAAGTACTGGATACTGTCTGTAACAAAAGCTATAGAAATTGGAGGTTTGTAGTTATAACTTAAGGCAAAGCAAACTTCCCCTTGTTGTTTCTGTATTTCTGTATCTCCAGCCTTGAAACTATCTCTGCAAAATTAGAAGCTCAGTAAGTGGGGCCCGTTCACTTGTTATCCTCTTCGATATGCTGTTTCTGTACRTGCCAGGGGTTTCTCCTTTCTGTCCATAAGGCTGCTGAGGACAACTCGCCTTCACCAGCAGCCACCAGGTTTCTGCAGCTCTTGGAAGAGAGAACTATCTATCCCCTTCCAGTTTTGTCCCCAAGGTTACCTTTGTTTTCTGTTTCTAGAAATTAACTTTCACAAGTCATCTCATGTTTTATCCAAACTGTAGTCAATCTTGGCTTTTTCATCCAGGAGCAATTAAAATAGTTACGTTGCACTGTAGAATGTAGTTTATTCCTACATAGTCAATGTGAAAAAATAATTTTATTAACCACTTGCAGAGATAATACAACAGGTTTTACACTATCCACAATTTAAAATAATTAAATATAGTGAATTTTGATCTGTTCAAAACTATATTCGATCTCCTTTTTTAATTGCTATGGGAAGTGTCCCACAGATTGTGTGACTGATCTTTCTTTCTGTTTCCTTAGCTGATAGCTTACACTGTTTCATTTCAGAATTGCTTTGCAGTTGGATAAACTCAGTGGGAACCTGTAATTTTTAAATACCTTTTTTCTAAAAAGTACTTTTAAAGAACTTTTACAAGAAGCTTTTTTTCTTCTTTAAAATCCTATTGCCTAAATGGTATCATTTGCATTCCCCCAGCGTGTGGTAGTGCATTTCCTGCAGCACATTGGTGATTCTTGATTGCTTTTGAGCAGTGTCAGAGTGGATGTGCACTGCCAGGAGTGACTGTATGCAGCTGTGTGTGCAGTTGAGCACTGCTTGAAAAGTCAATTTGCCATGCTCACTCATAGTTGGATGATTTTTCCATATTAATGGGAACTACTGATATGATAGAATGGGAGTGAGATGAAGCAGCTCATATTAATACTTAAATCTATTGTTTCTTTAGCCAGTTGCAGAGGCTTTCATGTTAGGTTGCTCTCGGTGGCMTCCTGAGCATTACTTCCACTGTTTTCCAGACTGTGTGAGTGAGGTCAAGAGCCCAACTGCTGCAGACTGGAGGGGAGCTGAAGGGATGAGTTAGACACCTGGCTAGCCTTATAGAGACAAAAGTGCCTAAGATATGAGACTGAAAATCAAGGCAAATGGAAAATATTGAGTCTCTTCCAGAGCAAGAGGAACAGAGCTTGAAGGAAAGAATTTCTTTTTGAAACTGTTCACTTGTATTTAAAATGAATACTGTAAAGCAATGTACTAAAGCTTTTTTTTTTTTGGTTTTGATTTCTGCAAAGCTTCCTTCCCCCTCCTCCGCAGCATGGCCAGGAGACAGCCAAATGAACAGCCAAGACTAGGACTGGGAATACTCACAAATGAGCAGTTTCTGGGAGAGCTTTGTCATGCGCTAGTGGGCCGCAGTGTCTCTCACCTCAGTGTTCAGGACCTGTCCTTCTGAGCTTTGTGAGGGCAATAGAATAAAACTTTGCTATTCTTATGCTGGCTTTTCTCTCTAACCCCTGAATATAAGGGATTTCAAACTATAAGGGTTTCCAAGTGAGAAATAAACTATATCTACTCTTTTGATTCTTTTAAACTCCTATAGGTTTTGAAAATATATAAACCATTCTCCTGCTGAGACCTGTATGCCAAGTTCAGCCTACAATGGATGTTACAGTTGAATTATAAAACTGAAAAATAGTGTATTTTGCCACAAGATAACCTTTACTCCAGTAATGCAAATGGTTATCAGAACAATATTTCATGCTTATGATAGCATTTGTTAATGTACCAGATGTCTATTCCAAAATTACAGGCAAAGTGAATCTCCGTGTTCACAAACAGATTGATGCCAAAGGCTGAGGGCCAGAGACAGAGTAATTTTGATGCCTGCCTGTCTTTTTAAAGTAACCAAGGTACAGGTTTAGGCAAAGATGTAAAGCAGTGGTGGAAGAAGCTACTCCCCTGTACTGTCCTCAGCTGTTAAGATGGATCCTTGCATGGGAAGTGTAGCAAAGGCTCCTAGAGTATGAGTGAAGGATGGGGGAAGTCATAGCTCAAGTCTACTGCTGTGTGGCAGTGCTCTGACCTCCTTGTACTGCTGTGAGTCTGTGCATTTGTTCTTGTCCCTTTAGAGTCTGCCACAAGTCCCCAGATGGTTAAGAAGTGCAAGGGAGACTAAGAAATTGAAGTCTCCTGGGCTGGGGACTAAAAATTCAGTGTATTCTCTTTCCAAAGCAGTGTTCATCTGGCATCATATTGAAAGGGCTGAGGGGCTTGACAWGCTACATGCAATCGTCTAATGATCGCCAAATCCTTCATTAAATGTCAATATRGAAAATTTTGATGGAGAGGGAAGAAGGACAAACTGATCAGGCAGCAGTGTGCTTCTGCTGTGTTGCCCGTGGCGACAACATTACCCACATTCTATGACTGATGATTTAATTATAATACTAATGACTTCTCATCACAGAATTAGGAAACTTTTTTGATTATGAATAGCTATATATAATGTTCTTTAAAATATCACATATTTTAAGCCTTTACATTGAGAATTTGGTTTCCCTAAATTATTGTAGGCTTACAAAATAAGGCATGGCAGAGGAGTGAGTAATTGTCTCTGTGTGTACATACATTTCTATGCAAATCAGCTTTTTTGCTTTCAATTCAGTATTCTCAAACTGTATTTTTCTTAACAAATACATGAAAAGATATCTTAAGGAAACAGACATTAATTATTGATGTCAGTATACTTTTAGGATTTTTAAAATACCTATTGGTGCAGAATTTTACAAAAGAATTTACTCTCTTATTTTTCTCTACACAAATGCTAATACCTACTAATAGTAGCTTTTCTGAACATTAGTGTTATTTGTAGGTATGTTAGCAACTATTTAATTGAGATAAAATACATTCTGGCAAAAACATTAGTCCTTAATGGAGAAGAAGAAAAAACCCTTTACAATAAATAAAACCCCAAATGTTAGGTAAATATGTGAGATAAAATGCCAGTTTTAAGGAAAACATTTCTCATGAAACTGCGGAGGGGCTGAAGAGAGATTTGAGCCCAAATAGGTTAAGTGACTTAATTAAAACAAAAAGCTACAGCTTCTGAATGCCTATCTATAAATCTTATAGATTTGTACTAGTTTCCACATTACCTATGAGCTTCACCGTCAGGATACTGTAATAAATTTCTGATTAAACTGCTATACTGCCTAGTAGCACATAAACTGACTGTAATGGAACTAAGTAATGTACAAATGTGTCAAGAACAGATTGTTGTGTATAAACTTATTCTTTCTTGATCTGATCATAACTTCCTGTTATACATTTTACATTCTCTTTTCACCTTGATAGGCCTGAAAGTGAAAAGAAAAAACCCTCTCAGTTTCACATTAAATGAAAATAGAGCCCTTTAGAAATATGAATATAGCCATTTAGAGAAATTTCCTTTTTTATGGTTGAAGTCTTTAATGTTATTGTTTCAACTCTTGCAATATGATTATTATAATCAAAACAATAAAGTAGAAACAAAATATCTCAGTCATAACAATGAATGTTTATATTTCTACTGTGAAAATGTCAAAAAAATAATACATTTGTGTGAAACATTCATTTTCACCAAGTCAGCATTTCTGTCAGAAATGCTRTCTCCTAACATGGTAAGCTAACCTGCTTTTCCACAAATACTGCCAAAGATACTCGGATCAGACAGACATACAGCAGTAACGACTGACCTATTGCCGACTTCTCAATCTTTGGCCCTTGAACAGCAAAACCTGTGGTCATTTTAGACAGGTARCTTAGTGACACTGTAAGGGCACAAGACTGTCATGCTGAAATTCTCACGTTAGTTTAGAACCAGTTAAATCAGAAGCATAGACTCAATGTGGTGTGGCTCAGGCTGCTCAGGTGTTTTAATTTAAACTTACTGCAATGCAGACATAACTGAAGTTGGATAAATTCTGCATTTAGGTCAGATTTAAATCATGAGCTTAATCCTAGGATCCTAGGTTCTTGAGCCTTGTAGTGTGACTCAGTGTTTTTTTTTTTTTTTTGAGTGTACGTTTAAGAAAGCCTCAGTAGTGAGTTGGGTTTTTTTATATGCTGATTTCTTGCATTTTTGACTGGTATTCATTTAACACCAAAAATATTTATAAATACTATGGAGGGAAGAGGAATGGAAAATTGTATTTTGTGCTAAATATTTCTTTGGAGTCATTTTCTAGATCGAAAATTACATGATTCTTTAACCTGTAGTCATTTGCTGAGCAAATTAAATAGGACTTTCAATATGAATTTTCGTGAGCAAGTATTTCAAAATGTGTGGGGTTCCTTGGATGGAAGTTCCTTCGGAAGGAARGGATGGAAGGGGACTCCTGTCCCGCAATGCCTCTAGCAGGGAAACCAGAGTAAACCACTCAACGTCTTGAAACGAGGGAACGCAGTGCYGGTAGGAGCTGCTGATACCGGGCGCTTGTAGCTGGTGCCCTGAGCGTYCAGCCCTCTCTCCCACTGTTTGGTGACTTCCTGTTTTCCAGTGCAGGTGGAAAAAACATTCTCCTCCTTTGCACTGCTTTCTGCAGGAAGGCATTTCATTCGTGGGGTTCACTTCCTGTTAGGTATATAATGAGTCAATTGTCTTGGTAGATGCTTTCCAAACTTTTATGGTATTATAATTCAGTCACTTAGTGACTGAAAAATTCCGGCAGTAGGCTCGTTTCATTACTGTAGGCATAGAAGAAATTAAATGAGATATGTCAGGCTTTCACTGAAACGTGTAAAATATGCATATGCGTACTGAATTTAGGAAGTATGAAAATTTAACCAAGTCAAATTGAAATGGCATGTCTTGATGTTTGTTTTAATGGTCTTTTTAAATATGTTCGTGTATGACACTGAATGAGTTTGTGATAGGCTGTGTCATGCACAAGACTGTTAGAGAGTTCTGATTAAATGCTTGTAAAATGTGATTCATTTTGTTTATTTCCTGTTCTCTTAATGTGTTCTTGTTGTGGGCACTGGGACTATTGTGGTTCTGTTTAACATCAGTAAAAACATTTTGATCTCTACCTGTTTGATACTCTCTTGACAATTAATTTTATTTTGTTTCCTGTAACCATTTCTGATGCTTCTGGGAGATGTTTGCCAAACATGTATCACATATTTATAGCATTTTCAGTGTAAATGAGGCAGGTCAGTAGGAGGCTCCTGCTGAGGCTGGCAATGCGACTCTTTGCTTCAAGTTGCCAGTGTCAGGATCTGCCTCTGTCAGGACTTCGAAGAGCCATCTATGTGCCATAAGTATCTGAAAAGGAGTCAGTAACTACATTCAAGGAGAGAAAAAGAAGAGAAAAACCCCCACCTCCTCACCCCCCAAAAACAAAAAAACAACCCCCCCCCCAAAACATAGAATGACAATGTGCAGCCCCGGGCGTGTTGTTGCTTTCCCACAGGAGTGTGAGCTTTGGAGCACTTTCTTTCAGCTATATGCACATATATCTATGTGTGTGCACGTGGTTACAAGCAGCATCGGTTTCATGGAGTGGTTGTAATCTAGAGGGGCAGGAAGCACCTACTGGTATCTTCTGGTTATTGGAGGTGTAGGCGATGATTCATTAGTTATTTTGCTCGATGGTGGGAGTAAAGTTTGTGGGAGCCAGCCGTGTCTGGTACGTGGTTGTCTCCCACATTCTCTCCTGGTGCAAGACTTGAGCCAAGAAGCTGGAAGTCTACTTTGGGGGCAGATTAATGGATTTTAGCATCTYCTCAAATATCCCGTATGGTGTATTTATGTGCTGATGGCGTGCAAGATGGAAAGTAGGTGTTGTCAGGAGGTCATTCAACTGCAAACCGTACATATAAGAAGTGATCCTTTACACGACAATTGCTGTTTTACTTACTGACTTGGATATTCATTTAAATATTTTCAAGTGTTTTTTCTCTAAGTGGGTGAGCAGGAAAATAAATGAAGAGTGAAATACAGATGTTCAAATATGCATGCCTCATTAATTAGGTGTATAATAGCAGATTTCAATGGGTCTCTGATGTGCGAATAGCCATTTAAAATGAAGATTATATTTTAAAACAAAGTTTCCTGTTCTTTAAACATGGCAGTATTCTGTTTTAGGTCATTTAATTCAGTAATCAAAAATCTGTATTTTAAAATTTTTGCTCATCTCACTTCTCATGAGCAGCATGCCTGATATTTTTTCAGTTTAAATCATTTAATAAGCTATACTGCAAATGTAATACTGTTTTTTGATTCCAAATGAATTGATCCCTAGTTTATCCCAACTTTCAGTTAGAAGGTACTCTGAATTTTGACAGGAAAATTTGAGTGTGAATGTAAGCTTAGAGAAGAAAAAAAGACTAAATGAGAAGGTCAGAGTAATCTCATCAAGTTTCTCATTAAGTCTTGAAGTCCAAAATACTGGCTGCATTTAAGCTGTCTGAATTTGGTTATAAAATCCAAACTAGGCTGGTCAAAGTGTGCTCTCAAGAGTAGGGGAGTCCCCATATTTCTGAGCACAGCTGGAGGGTTCGTTGTGCACCAAGTCTCAAGGCAGACTACGAGTCCGCTTTGGCGGAGGCAGGAGACAGGAGTGCGGGAGACTCTTGGCCTCTTGCAATAGCACTGAGAGAAGTCAGCGATGTTACTGCCAATGTCTTTCTAATGATTTGCTCCGTAATAGCAGGGTCATTGTCAATACACCTGTTACTTTGGGTATATGGATTGCATTTGTTTCATATATTTGAATTGCCTGTGTTACGGATCTTCCTTTATTCTAGTAGACAGACATAGCTATCATGTTGTGTTACTGCATTAATGCGTTATCACTTTTCCAAACAAGGAGAGGTGAGGAAGTCAGTTTTTAGAGGAACTTACTGTGTTTGCTGTCAAAATGCACACTATATAGCAAAGAACTCTTTCTGCAGTTGTTGTTATACTTGAAGCTTCAATAAGAAGAAAACTTAACTGACGTGCTTGCTTCTATCTGGAATGAATTTTCTTATATTCACAGTTAGAGTATATAAAGCCAACCGAGCTAACTGGTGATCTTCCTGGTGAAGAGAAAGCCTTACACTATATGTTTTTAAAACTGCAGGTGAAGGGAAGGAACTGGTGCTCATTGTTACATATTCAGGAAATGAAAATGTAACCGAAAAAAATACACAGTGTCAAGGACAGAAATAAATGTCTACCTACTACACTTTTTGAGAGCACAGTTCTATTGAGTTGGGGATTTCTATTCTACTATAACATTAAATTGAATAACTTGTTGGGGATCTCACTAAATTCTTTTTACTGCTCGTGCTAAAGTTTACACAACAGAATAGAGAGCTAAAATCACAAAGTAAATTCATTTTGAATCCTACCAGATTTTCTCCTTTGTTTCACCATGAAACAAGCCCCAAGGCAAAGGAAGTTTCTTCTCATTAGCTACTTTTTTGTCCATCGTTATATCAAATTCAGCCGTCATGCCCCCAGATTTGAGGTTCAGCGGCTCTTTGTTTATCTGGTCTTGTTAACTGTTGTGTTTTTTCCATGGTGTTATAGAGGATTGCACAACTTTTCTGGGAGGTAGGACATAGCTGTGAGCCTTTTCTCACTCAGGTTCTCTAGGACCCAAAATAAGCCTGCTCCACCTGATGGCCAAATTCAGCACCTAAAGGTATGGAACAGCTGGTAGGCTGTGAAAAGGGAGTAGCAATTTCTTAAAAAGAGAGTCAATGTTTTCAAAACCAACCCCCTACAGATAATATTTGTAAGTCACCCCGGACATGTTTTAAATGCACCCAGAAATAACTTTTTGAAGTATTAACATGAAGAATTTACGCAAATGCTCCATTTATTATTATTTCTTTCTTTTTTATTGAGCTGTTGTCAGGGTATAGTCTAGTTTTGTTTGGTGTTGTCACAGTGACACTGAAGTCTGGCTTCAATGATCATACTGTTGTTTTCCGATCCTGCTAGTTCTTGCAAGGGGAAGGATTTCTRTGACAGCACCTAAATCTTTTGACTTTAGTAAAGGCTGCAACACTTCCAAAGTCTGCTTGTCCAGGATAAATTGTGGAGTTGTGTCCCTTTCTAAGCCCTAGCCTCGTAGTTTACGTGTCTGCATGTTTGGATTATGCTGAACATATTGTAAAAGCTGTCAGGATACAGCCACTAAATGATAATCGTGTTATTTCCACCCTGAATACCTCCAGAAAAAAGCAATTTGTTTTYCCTTCTTAATGCAATGCAGAATGCCTTAGTTTTCTGTGAAGTAACCTCTTAAAAGTACTTCAGTTTTAGTGTTACTGGTATCTCTCAACTCAAACTATCAAAATACCAAAGTATTTCACTTTTAGTAGTATCTTAAAAAAAAAAAACTTTTACAGACTATAAAAGAATTTCTTGACATTTGTAGTTAACGTAGAAAAGAAGTAGTTTCGTTTTCATTTGAAAAGGAAAACTGTGCCCGTATTACGAGAATGTTACCTTAGTTTCAGAGACTTATCAAAATTATGTTGCTTAAGGAGTAGTATGCCTACAATCCAACTGTTTTGATTGTGAATCTGAATTAATACTGAAGCCGTTTAATTTGTTAGGCAGTTCTTGTTCCTATTTAGGAAGTGAAAAAAGCACATCATTTGATTCTCTTAAAATTTTATTTCCTGTATTTTGAGAATTAAAAACACAAATTAGTACTATCTTTCTTCTCATTACTTGGCGTTGAGAGTACGTGTGGTGATTCTGAGAGAGGCGGCAGCCGGGCTCCCGCGCCACGGGGGCCTGCGCTCGGGAGCCCCGTGCCTGCCCGGGACTTGGTGGCGCTGCCTGCTCGAGCGCCTCTGCGCTACCCGGAGGAAGGCGATCGGTCCAATGCACGCTGGTTGTAATGACTGTCTCACTGAATTTTCTTTTTCTGAAGATTTGTTTCCTTGACTAGCATTATTATTATTTTTTTTTTTTGTAACAACAACTTTTAAGGTGGAGGGTGTTCAACTGACTAATTATTTGAACTTCATAACTGTTTTGCTTTAACTTAGGAAACAAAAGAACTCAAAGTAGTTCTCTAATGATTGTACAGAGTCACGCATCCAGTAAGGAAAAAGTTAAGAAAATGCATGAGAAAGATGAAAAATAGATCCTTCACATGCACTTGATTAGCATGAACATGCACTGGTAGAAGCTGCATATTCAATTAAAACAGTACAATATTTTTGTTATCTTTTTTGAAAGTAATTGTAAGGGTTTTTTCCTCCATCTTTATGAACAGTTAGCCTTAAAACAGTGGGTGAAGTCCATGCTCAGCTTTAACCTTGTCTAAGGAATTTGGCCTGTGTTAATTTGGCTTTATGCATCAAAGTGTTAAAATAAGAATGTATGAGGCATTTCTTAATCCAGTTCACTTTTTTTACCTGCATGAACTGTCAGAAAATCTGCTTTTAATGTATTATTTTTTTCCCTTGGCTCTACATGCATTAAGAGCAGCATTGCAGATAAACTGGGAGCTGTAGAAGTGCTGCTGATAGGTCAGTGCTAATGAAACAAAAGACCTYGGATAATATGCTTAAATTAGGTTGACATATATGCCTTTATTTCCATGTTTCAGCTGACCTGAAACATATGCTGTATGGAAACAGCAAATATCTCAAAGGGAGGTATTTATACAGCAAGAAAGCAAGCAACGCTTTCTTGTTGCTAGACAAACTCAGCTGTTCTCTTAATATGGAATTGAACAAGACAACAGATTTATGCAGTTTGATAACTTTAGAAAAGAGTCTTCTTAAAGAAGAGAAAAAATCTAGAACATTACCTAGTTTGTGGCTAACAAAGTTATTAAATTTCCCTTGTGTAATATCTATTGTGTGCAAGCAGGACATTTAAAGTCATAAATAGCATATTAAGGATATGTCACAAAGTTATTGGTGTGTGTGCAGTCCTATGTTGCATTTTATTTTAGTATTTGGCCAGTCAGAAATGCACTTATGTACAAAGGTTTTTCAATATGTATTTTAAAGTCTCACCAGTACTCTCATGTAAAATTTATTATGTTTCATATTCAGTTACATGAGGAAGAAGCAGAGTGGTACTAAGCACCACTAGTGATATATGAGAACTCAAGCAGACCTTACCAAATTCAAATGCAAGTTAGRGATTGTAAGAGAAATAGTTATGGGAGAATTAACACTATTAGAAGACCACAGGAGTGTTGATACGTAAATGGTGAGGCTATGTAGACTCTAGCACTGACCGTATGAGTCAGAAGACTTGTTTCTGATGGGAGACTTTCTGAACCCTGCTGTCAGGCGAGGCGGTAGCCGGTCCAGCAGCAGCTGACAGGGCGCTGCGGCGCTCGGTGCTGAGGCAGTGCTGCCTCCGCTGCCTTCAGTCGTGATAGCTGCCCTGGGCAGCCTTCCATCAGCCGTGTCAGAAGTGTGTCACGGGAGTAGGTCGTCGGTCCGTTCAGTGCCGCGTTGGATCTACAGTGATCAGCGTTAGCTGTTTCAGGGGAGGGTGCAGAGCTGAGAGGTAGCTATCGTTCTCTCCTGGGTGTYTAGGACAGGATTCACGGTATACATGTATGGTATGCACATTCATATCTCACCTAGTCATTCTTCACTGTAAAAAGTATTATTTCATAAAGTTATAATATATACATTATGGGCTATGAATGAAATAACACTCCATTTATAATTGGTAGAGAGGAAAAGATACTGAGTGCACAGTCTGGCTGTGAATGTYGGCCTCTTTTGGCAGCGGTTAGTTATGGGCAGGGTTCGGCTGACTAGATCTCCGTTGACTATGCAGAGCCGGGAGCAAAGATGCGTGCATTTACCTTTTGATTGGAGAAATTCCTGCCATCAAGGCCAATCTGTACACATGCGGTAGTGTTTTTTCTTTTCACTATCTGTGCGAATAATCTATTGGCATATTTCATAAAAATTCTGCTTTTAATCCTATGTATTCCGGTTCAGTCTAATTCCTTCCAATCCAGTGTATGCCATTGACTTATCTACTTTGCAAGAATTATTGCCTATTACCTCTTCATCTATATTCATTTTGTTCTCTGTTTCATTGGATAACCTCAGGCTCTGGAAAAAGCCAAAATAAATTTGCCTTTTTTTCAGTCTTTTCTGCACTATTTGTGTTTTCAACCTTTTCAATTGCTACCCATCCCTGTTAATAGGATTTTCTCTCCCCCCCCATCCCCCCGCTTATGCTGTCCTATTTTCTGTGATATTTCCAGGGCAGAAAGTAAACTGAAAGGGCGGTAATTTGATATTCAACTCATGCTTTTCGGTAGGCATTTAAAAATCTATCTACAACCCACTAGATTCCCTAAATTCAATCAGTCCTGTCAAGCCTTGTTCTGTTAGATTATTGTTTAATCAATGACAATCTACCTCTCCCTTGCAAAAGAAATGCAAAACGCTGTATAGAAGATCAGTTGTGTATATTGATTAATGCATAGGCTGGACTTCATTTAGTTGTGGGACTTGACAAGGTCAAATATTTATTCACAGTAGGAATAGGTGAATGTATCTATGCTAGATTCTTCCAAAGAAAAGTGGAGCTGTGGTGATTTGGGGGCTTTATTGGCTCACTGTTATATTGGTTTCGCACTGATTTAGTCCACTGAATTGGGCTGAGATATACTGATTTGCATAGATATTAATGAGATCTGAGGGAGACACCTTTAATAAAAAGGGTTTCCGAGAATTTAAAAATGACCTGCAAATGACCAAATGTATCTCCAGAGAATTGCATTGTCAGTCTGTGATCCATTTCTGAATCATGGCAGAGAGAAACTACAGCAGAGCTATCATTTTACAACATA
This sequence comes from Rhea americana, assembly GCF_003343005.1. Classification (NCBI taxonomy): domain Eukaryota; kingdom Metazoa; phylum Chordata; class Aves; order Rheiformes; family Rheidae; genus Rhea; species Rhea americana. Next base: position 263,119 of record NW_028186657.1, read on the forward strand.
AAATACTGATCCAATTTATCTGTGTGATAGGGACAGAATCTAAATGCAGTACTGCTGTTCATACATGATGTTGATGTATTGCATCTATCCAGCATAATCCAGAAAAAATAYTCTCAGAAGCCATAATCTGCAGACTGTTGAAACTGAACTGGGGAGCTCGTATGCCATTCTTCACGTGAAGTAATCCCAGTAACTTTCTCCGGTTGAATTGCAAAATCAGCARTTTTCCAGCTATTTATCTGTAGCATAGTGTATTTTTATGTGGGTAGACAAGGTGCAACAAAGGCAAGAAACATTTCTTACAACYCACCGAATATCTTTTATGAATGCATAGTTTCTTACTCTATTTGCAGAGTTCCCATGAATGTCAGTGGAAGTTGCACTGATGTTGGCTAATGTAATGTAATTCCTTCCCTCGTTTTGCACAGGGTTCAGATTTATCAGTGTKAATGCCACATGCAGCATTATAGTAGTATGTTATCTTAGGATCATTTAGGAAAATATTTTTCTTGTGTCTTTTAGAGGAAGTTTTGATTTCCTTGTTCTTCTTAGACATCAATTCATATTTTGTACAGTTTTGAGACTGATGATGTTGCATAAAATACATTTTGTGTGTAAGAATAATGTAAGTATGTATAAGACTGGCAAAGAGGTACATATGGACAGGTTTAATGTATGTGTAGAAAATACCTTTGCCAATTTCAATAACATTTCTGTTTGCTAACTCTACTTTATGGTAACTACCTTATGTCACGTTAATATCCCTGCTGCTCATCTGGGTAGTAAAGCCAAGTCTTGGCATTGCCATGTCTGGTTTTTATCATATCACTTGGCTGGAGTCATACCMGCTGGTCAGACCAGTCACCTAAGATTGCTCATGCTTTTTGTAAATAATTTAGTGGGTTGTGTAGTACTAGGCTGTATTTCTGATGTCCTCTTGCATCCACAGGGCAGTATTATCTGAATGCTTCCCAACGGGGCAGTTGCCTGAGCTCCGTCAGGTCTGCAGCCRTGATGGGACCAGGGGCAAGGGCTGATGTCGCAATATTCTTGAGCCAGCTCTGCTCTGAAGGAAGACAGCTGGTTCCCTGACCCTAATGATCATCTAGGGTGAAGTAGCATATGCCCTTAATCAGTGGAAATATTCTAATTAACATAATTTAATAAATGATTCCCATGAGCATGTTCAGAAGCTCTGAACCTGTGCTGTTTTCAGGTGGATGCTATTTTCTGACTTCTGCATTATCAGCAGAAGTGGTTACTAAGCAGCAGAGCTGCAAAAAGGAACTTAGTCAAATTAGCTCGGGCTCTGTCTTTGGTCGCAGCGGAGGAATAGGCTTCTCCGGAGCTGCGAGTCAGAGCCGCAGCCTCTCCCGGGTTGTGCTGTGAGGCACGTTAGGGCGCTCTGTCGATTGTGGAGGAAGACTAGAGAAATCACCTCATTATCCTGAAGTTAACATTTGCAAATGTGTTTCTAAATTCCTGTTAAATAGCAATTACTCAGCTCTGCTTTCCTCACAGCTCCAGCTGTGCCCAGTGGCTCCTGGGCTGCAGCGTGGGGGTGGTGGTTGTGGGGTGTCAGCCAGGCAGATCTCAGCTTGGCTCTCGGCTCTTGGGAAGAATTTTTTGACTGTCAGGTAGGAAGAAGGTGGCAGTGGAGGGAAACAATGTTTTGTCTGTAACCTGAGCAAATATGATATGAGCTGCTGGATCACAATGTAATGTAGAACCCCAATGATGTTTTTATAAAGTTACTTCTCAAAGCAGAGCCATACTTTACAAAATACATCACTGTTTGAGACATAAGGAGGACACATCATTTCAGCTGACATTATGTGCTGTAACATTTAATTTAACTTTTAAAACTTATATATAGTTATTGCAGTGTATCAGGACACTAACCCTTCACATTAATAGACACTGCAGACAAGTAAAGGCATTTGCACTAACAAATGCTGCATGTTTGGGGAATAAATTCCATAGTGACTTGTGAAGTTCAGAAATRTCAAATATATAGTTTACCTTAGCACGCTGTGACATTAACTCAGGAGCTGGTAGTGAGTATTGGAAGTAAAGAGCAGTCACCTTTCTCTGWCTTTGCAGCACTGCTTCTTGAGTGCTGGCACAATGGGGCAACCCTGTTAGTTACTCACCCTCTGTAGATCCTACTGCAAAAGGAGTAGAGGTCTGTTCAAGGCTGTAAGACTTTGTAATTAATGAAGAATATTTAATTTCAGAACAGTATGTACTTGCCTTTTCTTTTCTTTTTTCTTTTTCCTTTTTTTTTTTTTTTCTTTTTAACCTGTGGTGTATATTTGCTCCTGATATACCATAGTGAGCGTGGTGGTTGTTTTCTGTTCTTCTCTCCTCAGTTTCTAATAATATCATGGGCTAATAAAACTGTCCTGCTACGCCCCAAAAGGCAATAATTCAGACAGATAGAGCTGACACATTTGTTCTTCACCTGGAGGTGGTGGTAGAGCAAATCACAAGGAAAGCTGTGCAGCATTTACAGGATCATAAAATAATAGTCAAGTCAAAAAATATTGTCACCACCCAGACACCAAGTAATTCTGTCTTCTCTTAGCCTGTCTATGGCTAGTGGTTTACTGTATATAAAGATGGCAATTATTCTAATGCAGCAAATGGAAATTTTGCCAAAATAAAAAACCAGTGAAGCTAATAAGGGACTTGAAAATAATTTAGATGCTGAACTTTGGGGAGCTTGGTAGTATTGATCCATCAGAAACACAAAGCTGAGAGTCGTGTATTTTGCATGCTGAGAAAGTAGCTAGATAATTACTGGTTGAAAGTGAGCCGAGGCTGAGCCGGCAGAGGCGATGCTCCAGCCGGAGCACTGCAGCATACAGCAGAGCTGTACACACAGCATGTTGATGGGATGATGATGAGACGAAAGGAAAGCAAAGCAAATGCTGCCATTGCTCTATTGCAGGCTACGCTCCAGATGCGAAGCAGTKTAAATACGGTGGCAGACCCAAGGGATCCGCTTCCCAAAGCTCCTTCACAGCTTAGTCCCTGTACTGCCATTTAGGACGAGATCCTATTTACTTGCCGCTTGAAGTTTATCAGATGAGATATTTCTGTTTTGAGCAAAATCTTTACACTTTAAGCCTCTGTTAGTCTGTTAGTGCTAGTGCTCTGGAGTGAAAGTAACCTTATCCCACTCTGTCCAACACAGTCTGAAYGTGTCCAGGGCCCTCTTGTCTGTTCACTTTGTGCTTCAGTGGAGGAGGTCTGCTCTGCAGGAGCGATGCTTTAGCAAGGTGTGAGAAGTGCTTGCTTCAAAAGGAATTCAGAATTAAATATGATGAATATATGATGAAAAACTAATTTCAGCAGCTCAGTAACAGAGGCTGCAGGAAGGCAAGAGAGGAGGTTTCAGGAGAGGAAAGGTGCTGGATGGGTGCGCGATACAGGGCTGGGGGAATGGCTTTGTGCACTGATGCTGCAAGATGAAACAGTAGTGRAAATAATAGTTCTTTGCCTATGTAATGCTGATAATGAGGAGCTGTAGCTAGTAGAATAAAAAAAATACTGAGTAGACTAGACATGAATCTAGAGCATAGTTCCTGTCTGGATTATAAAACAACCACATTGTATTGGAGAAGTAAAGAAAACCACTTTTGGAGGATTTGAGGAGGTGGTTTTGTTTTCAGCTTGCTAATTCATGAGAAAGCCTGTGTGATAGTTGCTTTCTACCTTTTTTTTTTTTTTTTTTTTTCCAAAAAAGTTGAGGAGGGTCTCTAGTGCTTCCAATATAATCTCATGGCAATACTTGCTTAATTTAATAATTGAGTAGTAAAAATGTCAGATTTTAACATACTGTTTGGACTTGTAGATGTTTCTTTAAAGAAGGCCAGGAAAACCCTTCAGCAGGAGATAACTTCAGCCATGTGCTTAAACCTGACTGAATTAGGAAGAGATGATCATCACTTCCAGATTAGTCATTTATAGAAATGCTACTCTGAAATAAGGTTCTTCTCAAAATCAGGGTCATAACTGCACATACAACAGCAGTCTTTATAAAGCTGCGCTCACAAATAATTCAAGCAGTGTGTCCAGTCTGTTGCTTCCTGACTGATATTTGGAGGAATAGGTARAAAGCATTTTCCGGCTTTCACTTGATCAAATTTGATAAGTGAATCGGGGAATTGGAAAATATGTGGACCTCTAGTTACATGTTCACAAAGCTTGAATGTAATTTTAATGGATATAAGCATTCACTGAGATATACGCAGACTTTCACAAAGAGGGATGTAATAATACTCCTAAAGAAGTTCACTGCAGTGACTATAGAGTGCTCGTGTCTAGTCGGTGACTCAGTGCCAGCCTCGGTCAGTGTTGTTGGCTGGGATGTTTCCGAGTACTGATGACTCAGTATATGCTGACTTGATATGCTTTGTATTAATAATAATAACAAAAAAGAAATCTAGTTTCAGTGGGCAAATAGCCCTCACAGAAATTATCAGCTGTAGGAGTAATTGCTAGTCATATGGCAATTTTACTGCATGGGGAAAAAAATAAATAGAAGCAGAGATTGAAATGTTCTTTCAGTTGAGAAAGTGTTAGCTACAGGTTATAGTTCAGATATGCTGTACCAGGTCTCTGGATAAATAGTTTCCAGAGTTGTTCCCATGGGCAGTAAATTCATGCTGAGAAATAGATTAGTGAAATGCAAGGGAGGGAGACAGTGCACAGAAAGAGCCAGGCGGGCTCGAAGCCGATGAAGGCTGGGGTTGGTGCCCTTCCTCAGGGAGCCTGGCACGGAGCAGCGTGCTGGACAGTGACGCTCGGCTTTGCCCCTAAGCCAGTTTCCTTTCTSCCTTTGGGACTAAGATTGAGGGGGGAAAAAAGAAAGTTGTGACAGGTGAGTAAGCAATCCTGGAAAGTGTTTGAATCCCACAGCAAGGAAATTGGAACATATATAGAATAGAAACAAGTAGTAAGTAGTAGTAGTGAGTACTGTAGTATTTACGTTTGTGTTCTGSCTAGTAGGGCAATAAACTGACTAAATCAATAAATAAAATCAGTTTTACATTGGTTGGAGTAATTTATAAGGTATTTTATTATTCTCGAGATAATGTCGTTTCTGTAGAGAGTGACTATAAATGCTCTTTTCCTACCCCTCTTTTTTTTTAATAATGGTCCAGTAGGCCAAGTAATGGCATAACGTGCTGCTTTGGAGGAGGGAAGGATAGAAAGCGGCTGAATGGGTGCAAGAAGTTTCCTAAGCGCCACTGATGCTCTCGGGCATGCAGGAGCCTCTTCTAGACCCTGCAGCAGTCCCTGAGTGTTCAGCCAACAGCCCTAGGATCCTACTGAGGGCAGCAAGACCTGGAGTCTTTATATGTGATCCCAAAGAGTTTGTTTTAGGGAGAATTACATGTTGCACCTGAAGGATGAGCATAGCCCGCTGCCCGCTGCCCGCTGCGAGGCTCTGCGGATGGCAGGCACCACCTGCGCCTGCTCTCAGCTGTGCCTCCGATGCACAGTTCAGCAGGGGACCCTTTCTCTCGTTCAGTCTGTGTCATGGTTTCTAGCCCAAAGACATTGGAATAGTTTTTAAACCCCATTTAGTGCTTTTGAGAATCTCCTAATTGCACACATGGTCCTCCTTAAATATGACATTTATTTACCAGACATGCTGTTTTCTTCTGTCTGCTCACAAACCGTATGTTGCAAAACAAGCATTAGAAAATGTGTTTTGGAAGCCCCTGACTTCCCGTGAGAGTATGCCTGAAACGAGACCATGTAAAATCGCATTTCTCTGCTTGCCATTAGCTGCTCTATGCCCCTTGATTTGTGAATCTACCTGGCAGGTAGTGGTATAATAACTGTTAGGTCCTAGACATTTCTTTGCTGGAATTGTACTTTGTGAATTTATCTTCTGGCTTCTGGGCATATTCGAAGTGTAACTTGCTTGTAGTTTCTTGCAATGGTGCCAACTTTCAAAAAAAAGGAGCAAAAGAAATTTAATTTAAATGCCATTTCTTTTGGATGTTTCTAAATTCCTCTTGAACTGAGCGCATGTCTAAAATATTGGAAAGTTTTTTCTGAAGCACAGAAGGCATTTAAAAATTTTTTTTGCAGCACTCCAGCTATTGTCTTAGTAAGTAATACTAATAATTAGAACTCCCTGTAATACTGTAGCTTAATTTTGCTTCAGAATTACCAAGGGTGGTCCTGGAAAAAGACTATTTATATTAAGAGTATCATTTGCATTGTCAACAGTATTATAAAGTGAATTTAATTCTACTTCATTTCTCTGTATATATAGTTTTTGAAGTACCAACTCCTTTTTAATTACAAAGGAAAAATATCTAGTAAAAACACACATGGCAATTAATCTTGTGCCATCATATGACTACTTATCAGACTTTTCATTTCTCTAGTATATGATGTTACAAAATTATTTTTCTCTACTTGGTTGGTTTTGCGGCCTTTTTTTGATTTCCCAGGATTTGTATGGAAATGTCTATAGCACATTTACAAGACTAATTTCTTGGCACAGCAAACACGTTTACCTATCAAATTAATTAGTAAGTGGAGTCTTTTTACTATGGAAAGCAAAGGGAGAGATTAATAAGTTTTCCTCATGAGAAAAGTAAAGAGAAAATGTATTGAATCAGTTACTTGTGGCAGAGGTGAAATGTTTTAAAACATACACGTTAGTTTTGTTTTTATTAAAAAAAGAAGTTAGAAATTGAAAAGATAGGCATTAAGCATGACCTATGATGTCCTTCAGACAGGTTTGCAAAATGTTCACTGATTTCTGGTGCTAATGGCGCAGACTGCGTGAACCCCAAGCACAGTGCTAGGTTAGTTGCCGCTGCGCTGGCTCTGCGAGCGCCGTCGTGCGGGTTCCTGATGTGCTGCCGCAGATTTAGCTCGGCACACGCCTTGGGAGCGCTGCTGAACGCAGGCAAACAGTTCGGAGAAGAAATGACAACTGCGATGCCTCTTCCTAATTTTCACATCTGTGGTCCCGTAATAACGCTCCCCGAACACACCCAGGGCAGAATTCACACTGTTGCTCCCGTTACGGATGTTACAGCCCAGAGAGCTCTGCTGCGGCGGGCGGGCAGCGCGTGCAAACGCAGGCTGGCAAGGAGACCCTGCTGTGAAGGGGCTCCCGGCTCAATACATAAAAAAGGACATACTATTATCTGCTTTGCTGCACTGGCAGTTGAGTGGCTCTGTTATTTGCCTCAATATTTAGGAAATCCATCTGCGAGGCAGGATTTGAATTCAGCTGTCCTTTGGGGTCACAATCTGGGGTTTTTATAGGGGATATTTGCACGTATTGAATATGGTGTGCAGGTGGATCCATTGGATGGAGTGAAATTCAGTGTAAAAGCAGAGCCTGTGCGGTGTAAGAACCGGGATTGTGGCTGACCACATGCCCACATTGTGTCTGTGCTTTCTGGACTTCCGGTCTTAATAATAGTGATAAAAATTGTGCAAGCAATGTTTACCTTCAGGAAAAGCCATTCCTTCAATTTCAAATCCCATTCCCTACACCAGAAAACACAGTAAACTCTTATAAAAGTGAATTGCCTCATATTTCTAATAGCAGCAGGGATTTATTTTCTTGCTTTTGTTAATCTTTTTGTCCTTTTTTTTCCTTTTTTCCCCTGTATTTGGCAAAGCACCAAGATGTTTCTTCTCAATGAGCCAGAAATAGAGTGAGACAGATGCATTGACCATGTGAATGCAAAGGGGATGATTTCTCTAATGAAAGATAATATACTTGGGAGAAAGAGTATTTGAACAATGTGAAGAGCAGATGTTGTGGCAGTGTTCCCTTTTAAGCATACCTGTGTCAGCTTAACAATTCCTTCCCAAGCAGCAGCAATTACCAACCGGATGAGACAGTTATGAAAATGGCATTTTAAACACTGGGAAGGTGGCATGTTGAGCCATGTAGTACATGACTTCACGTATCAGCTAACCCCAACACTTCTAAATAAGAAAAGCTAATAAATTCATGTTTTCTCCAAATCTTGATGGGAGTTCATTGGAACTATCTAAACCTGAGTGCAGTGAACTCCATAAATGTTCAAATTCAGCACCCACGGAGCCATAAAATTCCTCCGTGGATTTTATGGGGGAAAATATCATTAGGCTAAGTGATGCAGTGGTTCTCGGACTATAGGCTGTGAACCACTGATGGTCCAAAGTTTAAATGTGATGCTGGGAAGTTTGTTACAAGTTGTTAATGCAGTGCACTTTGCCCCCAGTTGTAGTGTAACCATGTAAGTCCATATTTGCATTGAAAAATACGGACTACTACCATTTATGAGTAATAATTGTAGCATCTATTATGAATTTAATGAGTAAATTAATATTTATTAATATTTGTCTTAATAAAAGCAGTGTTGTTTCTTGTCATTTTATTTCTTAGAAAATCTCTTCAGATGGACAGTTGAGGATTTGCTATTCACTTGAAAGTCATATATCACTTGTATTTATCTGCAATAATTGTGTAAAGGAAAGAGGATAAGATTTTTTTTTAAAAGAATTATTTATGAATCTACTAAATGTATTTTTATAGAATAAGGCTTTACAGTAATTCTTCCAGAAAGCCAGCAAGAATTCTCCTGTCCTGCATGTTTTCAAGGGACCTGTACTGAATCTGTCTCCTTTCTAGGTTGCCATTTTGTAGTAATCGGAGAAATTCCAGAGCTGCTGTTACTTAGGCCAGTGAGTGACCTCTGAAGTGCAGCATGTACTGCTAACCTCAACTAGACACAGGAGAAAAAAATCCAGGAAAACACTTCTGGCAGTGTTTTCGACTTCCTGTTTAGTCACTATCTTATTTTAGTCTATTTTTCTTAAAGGTGAACATTGCTGGCACACGCAGAAAACCATTTCTCTTCAGATGCTCCCACATTTGAGCAAAGTCTTCTCCAATTGCAATTGTGCAGTGGTCACTGCGTGTTTGTGTGTGTGACATGTGCTATGATGGGGGGGGAAGCCAGGGAGCTACAGCTCAGCCTTTCTTTCCACCTTCTCCTAGCAGCAGGGCAGCCTTTACAGCAAATTTTTTTTGAATACATTGTTTAATTTCTTGCTTTTGTCTCTGTTAGGTGTCTCTGTGTGTGTCTGTATCATTGCCTGCATTCCTGTTGAAATATCTACCTCTCCTTGTCATTAACATAGTTTGTGAGCTACTTTCAATATTATATATACGAGCAACATCCTAGAAAGCCTTCAAGCATAAGCATGTAAACCATTTACAAGTTTAAATGATGCAAGCATACATTCTAATATAATGGGACAGGGAAGACAGGTGGATATGGATAYGGAAAAGGGACAGAAAATGGTTCCAATAAAAGGCAGCAGCACAGAAAGTGAGCATAGAACAGAAGCAAGAATCAATAAATATCTGGCAAGATCCTTCTCGGGTAAATGTTGGAACATATTATGAAAATATTTTCTTGCTGTGTCTTCTAAAGCATTCTATAATTTTACCGTGTTAAAGCAAAGATAACAAGCTTATTTATACAGGGGGCAGTGTAGTCCATAAAAATAGATCATGGTGAATGAGAACCATTTAAAAATCACAAACGTACTCTCAAGAGATCTCCCCCAGACAGCTCWTTTTGCTTTTTCAATTGAAAAACAATGTGCAGCAATTCCAAATGTTGCATTAACCCTCTCTCCCTCCCTTTTTACATTTTGTACCGTTTTGTTTTTCAGTGCACACAGTTCTCACTGAGGGATTTGACCCTCCTGGTCACAGGATCACTGAGCAAAGAACCCTCTTTAGTCATTAAAAGCCTATTAAACCTGGGAATTCTCCTACTGCAAGGAACATTAGAAGAAATTTGGCCAGAGAGGCAAAGAAAAAAATCAGGGAGCATTGTGCAGGGATGTAAATATTAGTAAAGACACCTAGAAAAGGGCTTACAGCTGACACAAGTGAGAGAGATGACAAAAATCCGGTCTTGTTCACAAATGTTGAGGTTATTGCTTGCTCTGGTTTGTCAGTAAAATACTGCACCATTTTCTACCCTATTGAGTGGTTCCAGTGAAGACTAATCTATCTTGATAAATGGATCACTGCCGGGTTTCACTGTTTATCAAGCATATTTCTAGTAGTGTTTGAAAGAGCTGGCTTCAGCTGCTACCTAGTTGCAATTAAAGGCTCATTTTCTAACTGCTACAAGTGTACTCCTTAATTCCCTTTATAGTTATCAAAATATTTCTTTTCCGTATTCTATACTGCTAACAGAAATTTATCTTGCATATCTCTTTCTTTGTACATTGACCAAGGAAACTTTAATGTTTAGCACAATTATTGCTTTGGCTGTTTTGCTGTTTGTAGTGTCCTACTAGCACATTTGTTCCCAAGATCACACTTGCAAAGTTTTCCCTAGACCAGCTGATGACATCTATTTCCAGCTCAGGCTTCTCAGCACACAAACTTTTATTCATATTTCTGTCATTCTCATTTTTATGACGATGGGTGGAGATGAAGGGAAAATGGGGTCACATTGCAGAGCTTCATTTGTGTAAAACCAGAGGTTTCTGCATACACGCAGGGTCCAGCTTCCTGCATGCAAACTCAGGGGCTGGATAAATAACTCTGTTCTGGAAGCATGATGAATAAATCTGTCTTTGCTGTCCTTTTGCTGCAATACTTCCGAGTAGTTGGAATACTCTTTTCCTTTCTAAAGTAGGTCTTATCTCTCTCTGTTCTCTATCCCCTGTGGAGTAATTCTCCTGTCACTGTGTCTGGCAGGTTGYTTCCAGCTCCCTTGATTCAAGGCTCATCCTCTCATCCAGACATGTGTCGTCAGCAGCAGCAAAGTATTTTTGTTGTGGCCTCCAGCCTCTCTTGTGTCCTGTGTCCTACCAAGTGTAGGCACAGCCTCTGTAGTGTGGGGGCAGGACACTCCTCCCTGCATAACCAGCGGCATCATTTCACGTCTCAGAGTTTGTTGTAAGCCAGCCCTTCACAATACCAGAACGCCAACAAGTAAGATGATGTACCTCTCCCCGAAACGCTTAGTGGTTTTGAGAGAGAGTTCACTCACACCCTGTAAAACACTGATATGATTTAAACCGATAATTAGACTCGAATTCTTGTAATGTCTTAAAGACTTACTGAAAGGTGCTGTGTTGACTTAATCTGTCTGAAAGACCAGCATTTTTATAAGTGATAATTTCCATGTGTCATAAATTTCCTGGAAAATGTTCAAGCTTCRTTCTTAGAAAAGATCATACAGAAGAAAAGGATATGAGCAGATTTAAATTTAAGATGTATTTATATAAACAACATTTGTTGTAAAAATCTATACATTTAAAACGTAAAGAGAAAATATGAAAACAAATAATAAAAAGATATAACCTATTTTGTATAAAAAAAACTAATGTGAACACAAAAGTCAAATCTGCCAATTAATCTCATGCCTCTCATTTCTTACTCAAGTAACCCTTTTGAAGTCAAGGAAATTACTCAACAGGTGGAAACAAAGAGTATTAGTCAATTCCTAAGCATGTTGGAAATTTCAGTGTAAAATATACTGTGGGCTTCAGTCCTGTAAAAGAGCAGTTACTAGCTCTTACACTTTTTCCTGCCTATTTCYGTATAATGTATCTGTTAAACATGTTAGCCAGGTTCTCAGATGACTGTAGAAATTGTCCTTAGGCTTATACATGTAGCTCAGTGCTTATCTGTGGAAAACACTTCTTTGCCGTGCTTTTGCTGCCCTTTCCTTGGAGGGGGCATGCCTGTGGGTTGGGTCAGGTGTAACGAGAGGCTGGAGCTTTGCGTTTCTTCCCCCCATCCATTCTTGCCGTGCTTCTCACTATGGCTCGTCTTACACGTTGCTTGTTCACAAGCTTCCTGCAAAGARTGAGAAAATAAAGGATAAATGATCAATCTCTTCATCTCACTTTACTAAGTCATCCCTAGTAACTTACTTAATGCAAGAGATCGTGTTAATGAAAGAGCTTGCTGCAATGGCCTTGTGCGTGGCAGGCCTTCTGAAGCAATTCTGAAGTCGTAGTCGTTAGGAAACTGTATAAATTCTATTGTTTTCTAATTACCTGGATTTGGAGGAAGTTTCTGGTACATGACAAACCAAGGCCACACAGACCAAAAATGGATGAGGGGAGAGTGCCCTCTGACATGTGAAGGAAAAATGGCATTCAAGTGGCTATGCGGGAGTGACCTGTGACTTTCAGAAATGATTATGTATCATTATGAAAAAATGGATGGATAACTTTGTTTTGAAAAGTAGATTCCCAGAAGATTACTGCAGTGCCTCACGTTGCGGATTACCAAAGAACCAGGTGCRTCAGTTATTCTAGTCATTTTCTGTTTCACTCGTTCTTACAAAGAAGYGAKTAGAGCACTACTGTATCTAATCCTTTAAACATATGTCCCACGTCTAAAACAAATAATCAGAGATCTCCATAYRCTCACCTCTTGGCCTCTCAGGCTCTGAAATGATGTTATAAACCCTTTCTTCCTCAATAAGAGTTAGGTTTAGGAAAGTAGTAAGTAGAAAATACAGACAGTGATTTTAAAAGTGATCAGTTGTTCCAGAAGCATTTATATTTGGGGAGGACAGAGAAGGGCTGAGGTTTCTGTCTGCTGTACGATTGTCATTTACTGTCCACTTCCCCATAGCTGAAGTACTTAAAACTCAAAAGTTTATCATACCTCTTGGTTGAGATTATTTTCACATTATTTAAGAATTATATCTATCTCAGTAGTACACTTGTAACCTRTTCCTTTCTTCAAAGGATATGAAAATATTCAGCAATTATTCACTGAAATTGTAGGAGGGAAATGTTGCAAATGCAAAGGCATCTTCAGAATGTCCTGGAGGTATTCGTTATTTCTTTATTCTGTTATAACTTCAGGGTCAGCTCTTATTAAAGTCTGTAAATTGTAAGAACTTTATTGGCATATATTTCTGATGGCTTTTTTTTTTTTTTTTTTTTTTTCCATTTTTCTGTGTGGCTTCATTTCCATCTCAGTTCTGTGCTAAGCTGCCTTTTTGCTGAAGCAACGAATTTCTCCTCCTCTGGACTCACTGGAACGATGCGGGCTCCATTTCACTTCAGTGTATTGTACAACACAGGTTGATTGAACGACACAGTTCCCTGGGGAAGTGCAAACACTATGTTTCAACCCCAGTCAAGGAAAATCTTTTATTTTTCAGATTTTTTTTTTCAGACACAAGTTGTTCTGTGAGCAGTGGAATTAATGAAACCTGTTTTTCAATGCCTCTGTGACCCAGGCTCTGTGTCTCACAGTGGCATACTCTGATGTCTAATAAAATTAAAGCTSCTATTCAAACTTCTTGCAGAGTCAGACACTCCTAACATCTATTTTCAGTGCAGATCCTTTGGTGCGTAGAAAGGAGTGTTTTGGGGTTTCACCCTTTGGATAGAGAATTTTAGCATTTCCTTTTCTCTACCTGGTTACCCATCTAATAAATCCCTAGGAAGTTACTAGCTTTCCTAGTATTGCTATTATTTGCCATTTTTGAAATTAAATTTGATTGAAAACAGCCAACAGGATCATAAGAGAGCGTGCTAGTAGAGACATGGACACAAATTATATGATGACACAGGCCTTGTTGACTTAGAAAAGTARGTAAACAAATGCTTTTCAGAGGGAGTAAAATTTGTACTGCCTAGTGTCTCAGCCATCAACAGAATTTATCCACACAACRTTATTAATACCAGACAAAAGGGAAAAGAGAAGAATTACGGTAATAAAAATGTGACAGGGAATAATTCATCTTGTGGAATTGAGAAGTGGAGACATCTTTAAAATTATGATTTTACATATTGGGGTTCTTGGGAGCTATATTTATTGTGTGGGTAGACTCAGTCTCTAGAGAAGTCTGCTAGCAGAAATCCTRGGAGATCAAGATTTTTTGCATTGCAACAATTTTTACAGCTGAGTACTTCTGAAAGTGCTATATAGGAAAAAGGAACTGCTTTAATGAGAGACAAGTATATAAAACTAGATATAAATAGGAAGAGAAACAGGTACAGCTTGAATGTTTTGKGACATGGTTTCAGTTCTGGAAAGATCTGGACATAGATTTGAAATTTTAGGAACCTCTGGTAGATGTCAGAGCAGTAGCCTTTTCTTTCCATTTTGTGGTTGTCAGGAGAAGGAGAAAGAGGAAAATAAACAAAGTAATGCTACACACTTCAAGGGAGAAGTTTGGGTGTAAAAAAAATTAGCGTGTTTTCCTTTCAGGTAGTTTTCAAAGCTGGAATGAACATTGTTATTCCCATTTTAAAGGCAGAAAAACTGAATTACAGAGAAAAATAGCAGCAGATCCAGGAACATAGCAAAGATCTAGTTTCTTGTGTAATGTCCTGATCATTAACTATCGCACACCACAGACTACCACACGTTATTAAATGTAAGAAAATTAATGCCAAAACTGGGCATAGATTGTAATTTGCTAATAGAATTTGTCAATAACTTAGACTTCTAGAAAAAATTAGTCTGAAAGCAAGTACAGATTATCTGAAAGTAAGAGAACTCAAAGATAGKTTTTGTTTTTTCTAGATTTGAAATATTCTATGTGAAAATACTACCATGTTTCCCTAGAGTTGTTGCACTTTGTAGGCCTCAAGTTCCCTTTCTGGCCTAAGAACAACAGATGGCCTAACGTACTTGGCAAAGAGGTGACTTCCATTATGTATTGCCTTTTTCCCAAGAATTAAGACCTCTTGATACAACAATCATTGCAGATGTTTTAGAGCAAACATCAACTATATGCTTCTTGCTCCTTAATCTATTTTCCCATTGCCAACATTGCTGTCTGCARTGGATGCTACTAAAATTGTATTTGAAATTTAGTTACACTGCTGAAATCTGGTTCCAATAGTGGCCTTAAAAGCAACAGAAGTACTCAAGCAAGTAATCAGTAATGACATCTTAAGGAACAAGGAAAAGATGAATTATTAGAACAGGAACAAGAAGAGGACAGACTGTGGGAATGTTAAGAGAATTCAAAAGGAGCAAGAACAAAACAGTTGTGATATCAACATAAAACCAGACAGCAACCTCTTTGGCCGTGGTATCAGCTCTGTTAACCAACAAGTCATTATAAAAGAGCATTTTTACTTCTGGACATTCAGTCAAAAAAAAAAAAAAAAAAAAAGACTGTGAGTATACCAATTAATTAGCTGTATGTTATTTTTTTTAATAAAAAGCCTAAATAATCCTCTGCTATTATCTTTTCAGCTCTAGAGCAATTTCAGGTTTACTCTGTTTTCAAGTATTTCACATTTCATTTAGCTAAGCATTCATGAGAGGCTTTTTGTTGCTTAAATAATTCATGAGTAGTTATAAAATGTAGTTAATTCATCCAGTTTTAATGGAGGAATTATTTGAAATTATTTACTCAAAACTCAACCCTAAGAGTATTATGTTAAAAAAAAGAGTTAAYGAAGCTGATGTTCTAGTAACCATCACAATGCTTTTCTGAGTTTTATTCTGTAGGTGTTCCTGACCTATATGAAAAAACTATTTCTATGATTACCCAGCTATTGTCAAATTCARTGTCTACTCTTCTGCCTCAAATTGTTTTGGAGAAAACAGAAAATAGCATTCAAGCAGAACAGATACAATACAGTGAATTGTGTCGACATTCAGAAAACCAACTGCAAACACARGCAGCACACAGTCCGTACACTTATCTTTTAATAACTGTGGGGAACATATTGGGTATTTATGACTTTGATTTACACAACTTTGTTAACTGAATGAGCTGTTGCCTACTAGAGATGGTCAAAGCTTTTCACATGGGATGGAAAATCTGCTGAATCCAAACGTACCCTGGCAGCCTGTCAGTGTGGCATCTCACTAACCCACAGTGAATCTACAGCAATCCCGCAGCAAAGATCAAGTTTTGCCTGTAAACTATGTTTCTCCAGAGCTCACTCAAGCTAAGGTAAACTGGTAATATTTTAGTTGTCTGTTGCCAACCTTTACAGGCACCCAGGCCAGAGTTTATTCAGTTGCATCAGTCAGTAAAATGGAAAATAGTGTGTGAACTAAGAAGTTTTAAGGACATGAACTCTGAACTACTGCATAGTCAGTGAAAATAACAGTGCTTCCCAATAAGGGTGAGAGATCATTTTTCCAAGAACGATGATGTTAAAATTGAGGAGTCAATCTCATGGCATTAGTACTTCTTTATATTGTTTAAAGACCTCAGTGTTGTGCCCTGGGGAAGTCCACCACTGCAGGTCCAAACAGTGGCAATGTTGGGAGCAGACAGTGGAAGACCAAGAACGATGATATGAACCAGAGGTGGGAAATAAGTATTACTGTGATGAGCTATTCTGTCTGTTATGGCTAATAGGAATCACAGCTTAAAGTAAAGCAGCGTGAGCCTGCTTTAACATCATGGTTACCCCTCACAAAACTCTCCTGTGGCCCCAGGAAGAAGGACTCTGCTCGGTTTTATAGCTCTCTTCATGCCCTAGGTAAAGGATTAATCCTATGAGATATATAGTGCACTGTTGAATATTCATAAATGAGAGTACTTTATTTGGTTTTGCTCCTTTCCTTTCAGATGCAGCTGAATGACTCTATTTTTCACAAAATCCCTACTCAGGATGTCTGGCAGAGCTGCAGTCTTTTCTAGCCAACACCTCTGTTGTTGATGGCCTTTTCCTCCAATAATTCTAGCTAAGAACTCTTGCGATGTCTCTTGAGTACCACCAAAGCCAAGGAAAATAACTCTTCCCATTTGGCCAGTAGGAATCTTTTAGTGGTGTCTCTAGTAGTCTATTATCTTGCAGTCTGGTGACATATTGCAGAGGACAGCATGAGAAAAAAAAAGATGCAAGTCTCTCACATTTACCATTAAGCATGTGCTCAATTTCTAGCAGCAGAAACCTATGGCACTTTGCAGCATGGCTGATTCCCTCTGTGGAATGGAAATAGTCACAGCATCAGCCACCCTTTGAAACTGTTGATGTGCACCTATTGTCTTATGTTACAGAGTTCACAAAATTATATGTGATCATATTACTAAAAGCTACAGGGTGACCATTTGCCTCTATAATCTCACTCTTTGGGAGTAGGAAGAGTTTTTTTTTTTTTTTTTTTTTTATTTTTTTTTTTTTTTTTTTAATCATGGTTGTGCTTACTGACTAATGTTAAAGGATGGCAGCAATTTCTTTTCTAGTAGATCTCCTATTTCTTGTGGCATCTGGTACTCTGGCCTTTTTCAAGGCTTCCATTTGTTGTTTCATTTTGCATATAAGTATAAACGTTTTAAAATTCTAAAATAGACTGTTTTGCATTGTTTCTCTCTAGTTTTTACTTGATCTGTTTGGGTTTCCTCTTTCACCTTTTTTTTTTTTTAACCTTTTGACAAGATGCATTTGGGCCTCTAGCCTGGGGAAGAGCAGACTGAGGGGGGATCTTATCCATGTGTACAAGTACCTGAAGGGAGGGTGTCAAGGGGACGGGGACAAACTCTTTTCAGCAACATCCAAACCATCGCAAGCCCCACGCAATGGCACACAATCAAGTGTCACCGTCCCAGACGGAGTGCGCTTGGCGTGGCATTTGTAGGAGATGCTGCTCACAGTGAAAAGTGGTCCTGACCCCTGTGAGACACCAGCCTCCTAGCAGACATATCTTTTCTGCCAGTTCTTTCATGTAAGGTCTCTGTTGCACATAGCACCTCTGAACCAAATTTGCAGATCTGAGCTGCTTTAGTCAGAAGGTGAAATCAAATATCTGAGGATAGAGTTATTAGCAGCTAAAAATAAAGTTACTGAAAAGAGGATTCACCAGTCATCACTAGTTGTTGCTGAAAGTGCTTGATATAGAAACTGCCTTAAGAAGAAGGTTTTGATTGTGTGAGACAGGATATAATAAAACATTGTACTAACTACTGGAATCTTTCTGGATTYGCTCTGAAAGTGCAGCGTATGAGGTAAACAGAGGATTTTGTTCTATTTGTATGTTTATATTTTGGAGTTCTAAAAATTTGGCTAGATGCTTTGGTTCTGAATGAACAAATCTTGATAGTACTTTCTCTTGGTTTCRCTATATACTTCTAAATTATGACACTTGTCACTCAACTATAACATGGTCAGCCTGATGCTGTTGTTCCTCAAGGTCCTGCTTCCATTCCCTGGAAAGCCTGATTATTTTCGCTGTTACTTCTCATGACTTTCACTGTTGTTAATTGTTGTTAATTTATTTCCATGGCACCAGAAATAACTGTAAACTGTAGTAGGCAAATAAAAGAACGAGCTGTTGCCAAGATGTTCTATCATCCAATAACCTGAGGAAACAGGATGGCYTTCCTGAGGATCTTACCCTAAAATTAGATGTAATTTGAAAAATGAGGCATAGAAACAGTAGGGGAAGGGAAAGAAATGTCTCTAAACCAGGAGTGGGGAATCCTGAGAAGCTCTACCTTTACAATATTGTGATGAAATAACATGAAAATAAAATATGGGCCATGGTAATTTCTATTTGTCAAATAACCTCACCCACCTGCTTTAGAAATTTTTATTTTCATATCTAAGCTAATAAAAAAGCCCAAATCTTGAGAAGAGCCACATCAACATCATCTCTTATTTTGGGTCAAATATCCTATGTTCATTTGCAATGAAAGCATGTACTTCTGAACAACCTTTGGTTTGTTAGGAGCATGTTAGGAAGCAGCCAGTAGCTCTCTGAGCTGTGGGGGAAATCTCCACGTCGGTGCGGTTGCGGGTGCCTGTCTCACACGTTGTTGCCGTTGCCCGTCTCTGTCCACGCACAGAAATGCTCAGGACTCCACTGGACTTCATTCCTGTGCTGCAGCTGTAGGAATTAGTTACAGCCAGTGGGTCAGGGTAGTGTATCTGTTGTTAATAGTTTAAAGATAATTCCCTGATAAGGACCCTGCATTACTGCAAGTGATGAATGCCTGTGTGATCTGCATAGAGATAAGAGAGCATCCTATCTTCAGACTTCTACGCTATATGGAAGTATGTCCTTGCAAAACAGGAAAAACTACCCTTTTCCTTCTGTGGTTGATTCCTGGGTTTGTGACTGTTAAATGGCTTATCTTTGAAACTACTGTATGCTAGTTCACTGGACAAGACATATCTCTGTTCTCAAATCTTCTGTAGAAAATTCATGTGTTTGCTAATAAGTTCAAGTYACGCAGTCACAGAGCGCCTTGCCTTCTCGCAGAGTGATTAGACGAGGTTCTGGTCCTTGCTGTGCAGGGTGGTGTGATCTAACCGTAACTCCCGAGCATATTTCCAAAGCACATCAAASTAGACTGTAAAGCTCCCTCCCTGGTCATGGGAATGATAACACATGACGAATGGAACTAAGCAAGATGATGATACTGGAAAGCCGAAGGAATGCTCCTGGTGAAGCGCCCTGTAACGATTACCCACGCAATTACTGCAGTCAGTGCTGTTGCACTTGCAGCCCGTTTTGTCTGCGCCCTGCTTGGAGGCCTACCCCGACAGATCGTCCAAGGCTAGTCTGATATACTTACCTCCTCAGAGAACCGATTAGCAAGGCAGTAAGATAGGTCAGGTTTAGGTGGACTCCAGTATTAGATTAACCAGAGACTGTAGGGATTAACAGTAGTGTTTGTGGGATGGATACAGAGGTAGTCTGCTAAAGCACTGTGTCAGAAGGAAAACTCGGGGCTGRCTGGCTACAGCTTTGCAAGAATTAGTGTGGGAACTGTCTTGCAATGTTTTCACCTGTAGTTGTGCCAAGAGATGGAGGAGTGGGCTCATGAAGTTCGCTGGTCGCACATACCCACTGTACTAGATACGAGGGCACCGTTTAGCAATGCGTTAATTGTTTCTCCGCTAGAGAAGACAACAGAAGCTTGAATCACTCTGAACAATTTTGTGTTAAATGAGTTTTTCTTTATAGCTGTTGACCTTTTGATAGAGTACACGGAGAGATATAACTACCAGATTCACTAATACTTCTAAACAGTCGGGCAATAGTGATGAGAATACTAAAGATTTGAAAGTAAAAAAATAAAAATAAAGTGAAATCTTACGTAAAAAAWTTTTTTTAAATTGCGTGTTAGTATTCATATATTGCCCCTCCAAAATGTCTTTTCATTTTCAGAGTGGGTTCTCGTTTATTGCTACACGTGTTTTGATACAGTTTAGGTAGTAAGGAATGTAAATACGAATGCATTTAATTACCAGCTTTCTGGTTTTGCTTCACATCAACAGATGCAGGAAAAGAGTTTAATCCTGCTTAGTCTACTGTTTGATATAAATCAATCAAAACAAAAAAAGAGGAGAAGAGAAACAAAGAATGCAGAGGAGAATAAATGAAAGAGACTGGTAAATTAGCAGACATAGTTGAGAGTTGAAAGGAAATGCAACTGTACTGCGTGCATAATCAGATGGCTCATGGTAACCAGTTAAGATTTTCTCTTCTGCATTTTAAACCCTTTGGTGGTATTGCTTTAGACCTAGGGCTTTATTCTGATTCCACACTGATGTATGTATGGATTAAATACGTATGTCTTCACGTCTGGAGTAAATAAATGATATAATGGTACTGATTAAGTCATGTCAGCTCCTATAAGCTCCTAGTTCATTTCTGACTTTTGAATTTTCCTAGCACCAGCTACTTCCTCCCTTTTTTTTCCTTTCCCAGCTCATTTTTTTTCTCTGATTTATACCACCCAGGGCATATCCATCTGTCATTCTGCTCAAACATGTAAAACTCAGATACATTTTCTRTGCTGTAGTGGTGAGGCTGTATGTTAAATTTTAATACATAATATAACTAAGTGTTTTGGAATACAGAGTCTGTGCAACATCCTATATAAAATACAGCCCACTGTGCTGTAAACTGAGAAACTAGTTCATAGTTATTCCTGTATCTTCATCTCACATATCTTAACTAATCTTATCAGACTTCAGTTCAGTTTCAAGTAATAATATTTTCTGTATGTGCTTGCACTTACCAATGTTATTTTTCATCAAAATGCCTGTCCATAATATTTTGATATACCTGTTGAGGCTATTTTTATTCATTTGGCTGTATCGTTCTGGGTCTGACCAGATTAGCTTGAATTTCTTCTCATATATATTTTTGAAATTTAGAAGCCATTTATACATTTGGAAGCTTTGCAAATGATTTCAGTACTGTGCAGCACTTACTTGAGAATAGCATTTATGGAGATAGGCTAAAATAAAAGGTTAAAATGTAGACATTATGTGGTTTAATCACACAATGGATTTAGGTCAACTATTTTTAATATTGGAAATCAATGCTTAGCATTTATTTTTGAAAGACATTAGTGTAATTCTCCTGAGTAAAGATCTGGAGATTTCTGACAAGCTATAAAAATTTAATAGTGATTACTTTTAGGGGTGATTTCCAGGTATTGTAACATTAGTCCATAAGCCACTAAAAACTCAATTCATATTTTACAACTCTTTAAATATCCACCTGATGTCACTGAAAGATCTTGAACTTAAGTGTAAATGTGCACACTGGCATGCTCGGAGATGTGTATGGCTTCTTTGCCCTTAAGTTTARGAAAGCAAGGCGTTAAGGAAACCAAAGCTTACACTGATCCGGTTATGTGGCTAAAGCAGTGCTTCTTAGGGCTGCCACGCTGGGCATGCCTTCAAGGATTCATCATTTTGGGTTTTGGGACATCTTGGAGCTCCTGCACAGAAGTGAATCTGCATGGCTAAATAAYGAGGTGGCAGCAAAGGTCACCCAGAACATTAGGACATGTTCTGGAAAGCAGCCTTAAATTATAAAGAGAAAACGATGAGAAAGAGAAGTCAGGTTAGGGGAGGGGAGAGACTTGTTTTGAAAAATAAGGCTCCCTCCTTGAGAGGGAATTTAATTTCTACAAAACATATTGCTGTCTTCTTTAGACATTGTTCTTTTTCTCAAATTAAGAAGTGGTTATGATTTCTTTTTAGACTTTCTCTCACCTTTCCTCTTTCATACATATCTTCGTCATCCATTTCTGAAGCTATGGGGCGATTAACTCCTAGCTGCAGATACATCTGAATAACATTACTTATTCTGATCTAACTGGAAGATGGCTTTCCTCCTGGTGTGAAACAATGTAAACTAAGAATTTTATACAAATATTTCATTTTCTTTTTCAAAAAGGAGAGAAAATTTAATAAAGAAGGTCTGTTCAGTTTTGGGAGGGGTTTTAGAAGAAAAGCTATACTTAAAGTGCTATATTGAAGTACATTTAGTACTCAAATAGTTTTGAGGGGAGTATAAGCCTTTTTAAAGATAAAGATAAAGTGAATGTGTACTTGGATGTGACATTTAGGAAGGAAAACACTGAAAACCAATAACCAGCATTTGATTCTCATTGCACTGGAAGTTTGACCTTCTGGGGGAATGGTTTCTAAGAATTTGACATGACAGAAGTGAAATGAAAGAAAATCTTTTACGATTCCTTTGTCAGCTCTGAAAATATGGGAGTTTTGTCAGCAGCAATCATTCAGTGGATGAAGCAGGCTCTGGGAGGTGTGACATTTATTACTCTCCTAATAATTAAGGATAGAAGATGACAGTTTACCTATTATTTCATACACGAGCTGCCTCTCAGCTGTTACAGGACACACCATTACATTTTATAGGCAGGCAGGTCTTTGGGTTGCACTGACTGATAAAGACCTTACTACTGTCAGCGGTAAATTTGTGATAAACTCATGTTGTTACCTTTATGAATTTCTGCTRCTTGCCAACAATAGGGTAATGTAGGCTGTATGTGTTACATATTTTTTTCTTTTACTATCAATTCTTAATCCTCTATAGTCCTGCAAAATGAAAAGGGCTGTGCAGCTGACAAAGAACTAGTGCTTGCCAAAAATCAGCGCTTATGATTCACCGGTGATTCATGTGTTTAATATGGTTTTAGCCTAACAAAATCAAACCTGAACTCTTCAAAAATTTCTGGGGAAAAAAAAGAAATGCAGCCTGCCTGGAACCTGTGCTYGCTCTGAGACAGTGGCGTGTGGGGAACATGGCACGCGTTGGGGTGCTGCTGCCCCCGCAGCCCCGTGCAGCTCCCGCAGCCACCTCGGGGCACCGTCTCGGGCTCCGCAAAACATCGCTGTCCTCGAAACCTTTGGGGGGAAACAGTGTGCAGCAGAAGCTGAAAGCAGCCTGCAGATGTTTTGCAGAACTGTATCATGTTGTCACCAATATCTCTGGCTTTTGCTCGCTACCTGCTTCTAGTGCACTTTTGCAGTGTGGAAAGTCCCCCACTCTCCTGTTGCCCCCGAGCCGTCACTAGCTTGCTCAGTGCTCTTGTGTCCATCTAAAGAAGTTCAGTRGATCCTTCTACTGGATTTTAGAGAGCAGGACACGTACTGGACTTGAACAACACTTAGAACTGCCTTTCGTCAAAGACACTGTTAAATATCTGCTATTAGCACCTTCCAGTATAATAGAGGGCTGGTCCTAGGAGATTATTAACTATTCTTTAGTAAAATTTTGCATTTATTATCAAAGTCTTACTGCTACTTATATGTGTTTAGCACTAAATCTGTATTATATTTGAAAACTATCGTAGCAAAAATACAGTTTTACATTGGCAAAAAGTTCTTTGAGAGGAACGTGTGACAGTAACTCCTCAAGCTGACTAAGTGTAATTAGCAAAAGGGCTTCTGCTGCAGCGGGCTATAGGAGCGTTGAGCACAGGCATGCTAGGGATAAACTCTTGTGAGTTAAAYGTAACAAGTCTTTTTTTCACCATGCTGCTGCGTCACTAACATTTTCTGAAGAGGAGCGTATCACTGGCGTTTTACACGCATACTAATACAATGACGACRCATACCTGCTCTGATATAGGCAAAGTTTTATTTCGTTCAAGGAAATCTTTTGAAAACCGAGTATGCACGACTCTTCTTTCTGGTGACATTTAATTTATGGGAGATAACAAGGAGCCTGACAATGTGAAATGAGCTCACAGTACATCAGTGCTCAGATTCTGGATGACCTTCATTCTCTGAAGTAATTGTTCACTAACTTGTATTATTCTTTTTTTTTTTTTTTTTTTTTTTTTT
>NW_028186657.1:287247-301572 GCF_003343005.1 Rhea americana
GCTTTGGAGTCCCTAAAACTGTTTGCTGAACATAAAGTCTGTTTTGTTTTTTGTTTTTTGTAGTTGGTTTTTTTAATATAAAATCAATTTATATTCCTGTGTACAGCACTGTCTGCAAATTGGTTACTGGAAAATGTCCCTTTTAAAAAAGAGCCTCATAAAATGACTCTCTGTTCCTCWTTTTCCCTGTGTTTGGATCCTGCATCTTAGTTTCATTGGAGATTAGTGACTTCTTCTAGGAGCTTGCTGCTGATCTTCGCCTGCCAGCCCTAGGGAARTTTGGACTTTAGACTTCCGCCCATTTAAAATCTATGATTCCAGGAAAAGCGCTTGTGAGAACAGGACTTAGACACAAGAAGTATTTACTAAATGTTCTCTGTTTTCAAATACTATGTTTTCTTTCCCAGCAGGTAGAACAGAGACAGTAATAGTCGTAAGGCCTTTCTTTTTATGCTTTGCCCTGTTACTCCTGCCCCTAAGGGCGCTGTGTGCTGTGGGAGCCGGAGGACTTCGCACACTGCAAAAGTGCACTAGAAGCAGGTAGCGTGCACCGCTCCCTGCACAGGGAGCTTGGAGCACGAATCAAACTCCCCGTGTGCCAAGATGATGCARGTGTAATTTATTTTTGGTGGAAACACTTCGTTGAGGGAAGAGGTTTTACTTTGTTCAGCGGTTTGCAAACGTGCTTTACGCATGCTCTTAATCCTGTTGCCACTAGTTCTGGGCTTAGTAGCTGTGTGATTTTAAAACTACATTTGGTGATATATATTTTATTAATATGTAATTCAAAGTGATGCTTTTTTCCTATTAAATTATGACCTCCATCCACAAGACTATAGGTCTAATAGCAATCTCAGAAAGAACACTTAGTCCTGAGTCCTGCTCTGAGCAAAAGTACCCGGATCATAATTTACAATCTGATTTAGAAATCTTCATAGTCTAGGCTAAAAAATGTAATGGGCCTTTTATAATGACCCTTAACAAGTATGCTCTGAGTCTTCCRGATGTATTCCACACGTTCCCCTATTAAATATCATCTTGGTGATTAAGAACCGTTAATCAATATCAATTTGAAACCTAATCCTGTCTTTCAAAGTGCTTTCCACCCCTCTCATACTGGTATGTATAAACTGCAAATTTAAATGTGCTCTTTTATAAATACAACTTCATCCAAGTCTAAATGGAAATATTAAAAAGAACTGGTCTTGGGGCAGGCAGTCTGGGACTTTTGCTAGCAAATCCCTAATTACTGTTCTTTGAATGCCATTTTGCGTACAGTTGAGTACCCATATTGCAGTGAGTTTCGCTAGCCTCTTTTTCACTAGTATGCCTTTTAGATTACATATCAAGATGTAACACATCAAACATTTTTCCCTTATCCAATAGGCTAGTTACCCCAAAGGAAATTAAATTTATTTCATACAGTCTGTCCTTATCAAATTCATGTCAGCTGCTTTTTTTATTCTCTCATTATTTCTCTTTGCCTCAGAAATGTTTAGTATATTTGTTAGCATCTTTCAAATATTGCAGCTGGAGTAACTGGTCATTAATTTCCTGGGGCTTCTATTCTCCTTTTTTCAGAATAAACATGATGTGTGACGTTCTGTAGCCTTCTGGGCCATCCTTCATTCTCTATATGTCCCTTGGATGATACAGAGATTTTTTTTTTTGCTAGTCCCTCAAGTAGTCTGTAGTGAAATTCCTGCCACATTKTTGAATTGAAAATGTCTAAATTTTATAAATATTCTTTAACTAGTTCTTTCCCTGCTTCAGCCTAATATCTCATTAAATGAGGTTTTATTACTACTAATTACTTTCTTGTGACAACTGGAGTAAATAAGGCATAGACTACACCAGCTTTTCCTGCGTGATCCCTGGTTTCCTCTCCTTCTCTGTTTGGAATCTATATTTTCTTTTGACCTTTTCTTACAATGCGCTGTAGGGCTCAGTCTTTTTACTTTCTRTCACTAGGTATTTGGTACGTATTTGGTGTCTTGAAGTTACTGGTGTTGCCCTGTATGTGGGTGCTAGTTTCTTACATTTGTCTTTAATCATGAATTTGCTTTCTGTTTTTGTACTCCTCTTTGGGGTTTTGGAGTCATCAGGAGGTCCTCAGTGCTACCATACTGGCCTGGTGTGGTACTTCATCAGTGTGCTTCTCYGGGTGCAACAGCTGCCCTTGGCCTCTGCCGTCGTAGACTGTCTTTCTGAAATTGCCCGTTCTTCTTGTTTTCAGGTCTGATTTTGGAAGTCCATTAGCCTCATTCTCCTCAGGCACAGATGTTTTCTACCGAGAAATGCCTTGTAGTTACCCTATTACCTTCTCATGTTTCAGTTATTTTTTTTCTGAAGGACTTCATAAGTAGCCACACCTCTGTCGTCTTCATCCAAAACCAGGCTGCTGGTAAAGGTCTTTATGTTCAGATTTTTCTCTCTGCCCTTTCTTGTCAGCATCCACCAAGCTAGCATCTGCCACCAGGCAGAAGAAAGGCCATAAGAAAATGTGACGTGTTTTTGTTTTTTTGTTTTTTTTCATTTCTGATGAATGATTGTTGCTGAGGTATTCAGAACAGTAAAAGAAAAACCAGTGCCTCCATACTGCTTTTTGCTGGAGAGCACTATTTCCTCTGTTAATAGTCAAGTTACTGTAGTTTCTTCAGCTACAGATTGCCTGCACAAAGAAGTGAAACACCTTTTATGTTCTGAGTTAGTGGCTTGATAAAAAAACAAACAAACAAACAAACACRCATTGCTTTCTGGAAATGCACCGCAGATATCAAATGCTTTTTATCCATCATGAAATATGTGAAATATAATAAAAATACACTGTGTTATAGAATGGATTAACACACATTGGCATGTGTGTCTTCATCTCTGTGATTCAGAGTTAATGAGGTATAAGACCCTACGGCTCCACAAATGTTCAGGCCTAACTGATTTGCCAAAAATTGTATTAAAAGAAGGAAATAGAACAGGTTTTCRTTTAGATGGAAGCCTATTATTTTTCTGTAACAACATCTATTCCTCATTATTTTAAGTTCTTTACAGCACCAGCAACGTTGCTGAACCTGTTTTATTAACAGTTGATAGGTTCAATTTGGACAATTCCAAAATGCTGATGACCATTGTTAAGAAAATTATCCTAAATCCATTAGCAGGGTAGATTAATTGTATTTATTTTACTACTAACAGGCTTACATGCAACTTAGTGCTGATTAAAGTGAGTTATAAAGTACCCTGCATTATCTGACTATTTTTCTTCCCTTAATCCCTCCCTGTGTGCTAGTGCCTTCTGGCACTCTGTCAGCAGCATCTCCAGTGCAGGATCCCTTCATCCTCCACCATGAGCAGAGTAAGACAGAGCTAGATCTGCGGGAGTGCCATTATGATGGTTCTGATGAGCTTGCTGGTAGTCAACAGCATTTAGTGTCTGTTGCGAATATGTGCCATGCTTGGTGGGGGTGGGACGGGAGGGAGCTCAGGAAGGGAGAGGGATAATATAAGCAATTAAAAGTGAAAAGAGGTATCATCCATATATCTCCATGAATTGCSTCCTATAGTATTTGTTAGAAGACATTTGTATGCTGTCTGCAGTAGCTACATCTTGAGATTTCTCAAAGCATTTTATGTACTTTTTCTCACAGTTTATGYATTCGCCAAGACATAAAAACACTGAACATTGATTCCTTATCATAACAGACATTTAACAGAATGATGTTCTTTATACAAATTTGTTTTCTGTTATGCAGTGTATTTTGGAGCTGATGTATGAAGCATTCAGGAAGACAGATAAATTGTTGAGTTGTGTTGTCTCAACAATGCCAAAAAGAGAGGGGGGAAAAAAAAGAGCTTCCCTTTTCACAAATAAGCTGAGCTGACATATCAAAACCATAAGCAGCATAAGGGAGCTTAAAACAAATTCATCATTACTGTATAGTTTTGTTCACCTGGAATCCTTATTTAGAACTCATGCACTGAAGATGCAAAATTTTCACAATTATTTGCTGGTCCAATATTTTAAGGAGTTTTTACATAGACTCTTAGAATTCAGGTTTCAAAATATTTTTATTTAATTTATGTTTTCATATATTTTTAGTGAGCCAAAGATGTATTCTATTTCTTCATATTGTTGTCTGATGTTGAATCTCTTGGAAGACTTTGAACAAACTTGTTTAGCTATTTTTGAGTTTCAAGAGAGTCAAAACATATCGTCTTTCTTTAGAAAATCCTTTCCCACTTCTCTTTTACATAGATGACTCTTGAATGCTACATTTTCATGGAACAGCTGGTCTAAACATTGCCTGGATAAAGTTGAGAACACTTGTAGTTGGCTGTACACATACTGTGGATGATGTTGCCAAAACGACAGTTTGCCTCTGAGAACATCCAGGGCCTCTGAAATGTGAATTTGTTCTACTCTCTCTTTTTTTTTTTTTTTTGATTTTTTTTCCTCTTTTCGTTAGATACATATTAAGCATGCACCTTGCAATACAGATACTGTGATTAAGAGTCAGTTTTAAGAACAATGCATCAAATTTCCACTGTCCTCTCAGATCTATTAGGCTAAGCAGGTGGTAGGATGAGAAATGTAGACCACCAAGAGTCAGGTAAAGTGCTGCACTTTCTCTGATAGATGAGGTCTGAGTTGTGCATGGACTGTATCACAGTGGGCCATGGGACACCRGTGTGGACCCACAAACTGGGCTTCTCTCCACTGCTGCACAGRCAATATGAGAATATGGCAGTAGCTTTGAATTTACAAGCAGACTCGGGTTTCCTGGGATAGCTGTATGGTCCTGATGGCCTTTACTAGGCACAGTACTTGGGTTTATTTCTCTGAGCAGCTTTAGTTGKTTTGGTTTGTTTCTTCTCCTCCCCCACCCTCACTATTTCTTGCAAGCAGGTGYTCTTGAAAGTACCTATTTTACAGGTACTGCTTGGTATCTAGGTGGCTTAAGTGCTTAGGCTGCAGTAGGGCTTAGATTCAGATCTTTCTCACATGTGAGCGGATGAGTTCCAAAAAAGTAAATGGAATAATACTGTAAAAGTAGTTATAGAAGCAGAATCAACACTAATCAGCTAATTTGTATTAAAAGATTATGGGTCAATACTCTAAGGGTGGATCAGCAGCATTTCACTGAAGATAATGGGGCTGCAGTGAGCTGGACTAGCTGAAGATATGGTCCTAGGTCGCACGTGAAAATTTGATATATGCTTATTTTACCTGAAGATTTTACACTGCTTTGAGGCTTCTAACTGTAAAGGATTTTAGGTGACTTATCAGTAAGTACTTTTTCACTGTGAATATGTGCAGTGGTTTGAAAGTTCGTGACTTTTTCAAGTATTTAAACCTGCTTCATACTTGTTGCACATTTCAGAGAATTTTTACTCATACTTTTATTTTCTGTTCTTTTTTGAAAGCATAAGAATGTGAATATCAGAAAGATTCATTATGACAAGCTTGATATATCTTGAATCTAGTCAACAAGTGAACAAGACAACACTTCAGTAGCCATGGTAGCCTGACAACATTGCAACATTTTCTTGTCTATTCTTGCTTTTCTTGCTAGTTGTGACATTATCTGTAATGTGAAATATATTATGTTGGCCATACTGTACAAAATTAAATGATCTCTAATGTTAGYATCCACCAACATTCAGCAACTTGAACTAAGAAATCTGAATAAGGTCTTAGTACAGTATTTCATTATTGTAGTCGTTGCTCAGRTTCATTCTTTAATGAAGAGAACAAAATACAAATAACTTTAAATCCCCATAAGACAAATTTATAGTGGATTTTACAGTTGAGGCAAACTTTTTTAGCCCATAAATAAAAATAGACTATCAAATTAGGGCATAATAGTTGTAGCCATAATGGTAGTGTCTGCTGAGAAAAGTAATGTTTTTTAATTAGATCGAGAGAGGTACCTGAAGAAAACAGACARCCTTTGGAATTGATAATCCTTCTTCATCTGAGCAGCTGAGTGATAGCTTAAGAAATACCCAGGCACTTTAAGGTGGCCTATTGAGAGATAAAAACATTATTACTGCTACTACAACTATTAGTATTATTAACACACATCACATTAATACAAATACCTTTCACTAAAGGAGGTTAGAAAGCCGTAACTGTATCCATTTAATTAATAATTCCTTTATTCAAGAAAAAATATGCAAAAAAAAGTTAAACCTCATAATTTATTGATCTTACAGCAGTAGTAAGAATTGGAATACTATTGTACTATTTCCTACATGCATGTTTCAGGTTTTGGGAAAGCGTAGATTTACCAAATAGTTTATTAAAGTGTATATAATTTGCTGTAATTAGACAAAGTCTACTGTCAGTATGTTTTGAAAGAGAATTTGGACCATATTTTATAACTGGCAAGCCTGGGCATAACTAGTTGAGTTTCTATGTTTTTCTCTGAATGTGATAGAAATTTGTAGTGTCCCATACTGTGGGATCAGTGCAAGGCTTTGAGGACTTGTGGGAGCTATTTAATATTGGCAGCCTTTAGTATGGCACAAAATCACAGAACGGTTTGGTGTTGGAAGGTCTGGAGATCATCTATTCCATGTATAGGCTGCGTGGCTGCATCTGTAGACTACAGGTAGGTTATTCCCCCTGCTAGCTTGATGTGCTAGTCTTCCAAGCCTCAGCGAGTAGAAGAGAAGGGGAAGCAGAAGGGACTCGGTTTACCTTAGTTATGGTTATTCAGTTGCCTGAATGTTATATAAGGAATAATGTAAAGAAATATATTTCCTACTTCTATCTCTAGTTTTTATTAATGTAATTGAAGGGAACTCTCTACAGAAAATACTGTTTATAGTCTAAGAAGGAAAGCAAATGCAAACTAACGCATACCGAGAAAGGAATCGCGACAGGTAGATTCACCTTGCAGCATGCACGCTGCGATAGGGACCGAACGCYTGGCTCGGTGCCACAGACCCGGGTGCGCGGACGTGTGCCTAGCGCTGCCGGGCAGCTGGCTCTGCCCGGTGTCCGCACACCACGCAGCCTGTCGTGCTGGTGCACAGCCCCTGTCACTGGGCTCTGCCTACCTGCTCCGCGCAGCAGCCCACATGCTCTGGTGGCGGCTGGCTGTCGTGTCGGTGGCAGAGCCAGGGAGGTGGCGCGTCCTCAAGAAAGTCTCGAGGAGCTCGGTCAACATCAGCGCGACGCGGTTGTCGGCGGGTGGGACGGGTGGAGGCAGGTACGTGAGCAAGGCGCTGCGGGGAGCACCCGCCTGTCGGTCCACACCTCGCGGCGGGTGCGTTACAGCACAGGCTGCCCTCGAGGGCTCCTCTCCCCGAACACCAGCCCCCCAGGTGTCCTAGCAGGAGCGCAGTGTGGCGAGTGGCCTCAGCCGGGCAAGACAGATGCTTCTGCCCGGCTGTGTTGACACAGCCGTTGCGTCTTCCCTTTGTGCTGTTTCCACAGTTGTTCTGGGGGAAGAGTGGTTTAGTGCGCAGACTCTTAAAGGCAGTGGGAGCTGCATATGCCAATACTTTGCCCGTCCCTGTACAGGCTCTGTACCCGGCGCTTTGGAGCGTTCTCTGCCTTCCAGTCTCCRCTGGCCAATACTGGACTCTCGCAGAAAAAACGAGTCTGGAAGGGACCTCTGGAGGTGGTGTCAACTGTCAACTCTGGTGTCAACCCCTGCTTAAGGCAGGGTCAGTTCTTTGGGGGAACCTGAGTTTCACTGCCAGTTTCAGAAATGTTGCTCACAATGAAAAAACAGAAAGATTCCTGTGCATATATAAGTTGATATCCATTTTATGACAGAAAGGAAAAAAGCAATAGATATTTGTGTGTTTGTTCCAGAAAAATGTCTTTTATTGCAAGGATGTAGACCTTGTAAGCTTACTTTTCTTTTTCATCMTGATAAGTTGCTGATCACTCTCTTTTTGGTAGCAGAGCAGTGTAAAGTCATTTTGTACAGATTCATTCCGTAGATTTTACTTTTGGGATTCAAGATTGAATATTTCCGTAGAACTCAGTCCTTGCTTTCTCCTACCTTACCTAAATAAGAAAACATTTACTCCAAGGGCACTGCTTGTCATAGAGCAGTCTGTAAAGTAGAACACTGTGAAGAGCTCTTAATGATATCTATACATAATTTATTGAAATTTTAATACAGAACCATTTCTTTTTGAGATAAAACTCTGGCTGGAATTTGAGTATCTTATCTGAAGAACTGGTAGCATTCAATTTTTTAACTAAAATGTATACTACAGTCCATATCAGAAAGCTCTGTGCAATGAAATACTTGAATCCTTGTTTTGCAAAGAGTACCATGGAAGAATACCTCCACTGTGTAGCAAGAATAGATTTCTGCCATCTTCCCTACTAGCCATTTCTAATTGTATTAATTTCTGCAAAATGAATATTAATGTTTCTATTGTATTTAATAAAGTTTGTTCCTGACTGATTTTCCCTTAAAATTAATTTCCCTTTTCATTTAATTAATTTGTAGAGATTTTTCTTCATATAAGTTAATTATGATTTTTCCCTTTTAGAAGGAAAAATGTTCATACAATAAATGTGATTATTTTAACAAGTATAATGAGGGCACACAATAGGTTGAAGATGGGTTTCATTATCCTTTTAGCGCTCTGAGTGTTGTGGACAAGCTTCTTTTATACTGTAATGCTTCAGATTTTCCATCAGCCGAGGTGTGAGTTATTTACATATCCAATGAATTTACATATCCTGATCAGATATGTCATGCATTGCTAATTAAATAATGTTGGCACTAGAGACAAATATAATTTATTTCCTAGATTCAGTGGTTTTAGTTATTAAGCTCAATGAAAAGAAGTTGAGATGAGTATAGAGATAAGTGTAGAAGATAAGACATTTAAAAATGACCTAAATAGTTTTCAGCAGCAGTATGAAATAGAGGTCTCAATTTACCGGTTTATAATCCCATAGAGGTCAAACTGAAATTTATAAAATAGGTTCAACCACTGACATAGCAACTCTAAATTCACACGAGGCGACTTAATGGGAGGCACACAGGTCCACTACAGACTTATAAATTAACAATGTACTAATGCAAATGACATGAGTAATTAATGATACTGATGATGACAGAMATTCAAGATGAGTTTTTTTTATATATATATATTTTGCTTTTATCTGAACTAAATTTTCTGAGATTTTCTTTCAAGTTCAGTGAAGCTGATGAAGAGAACCAGGGGACGGCGGGTCTCTGCTGGGCTGCCCGAGCTCCTGCAAGAGCCGCTGCACCTCGCTGAGGGGCCGAGCTCGTCTTACGGGCTGCTGCCCTGAAGCCTCCCTGCCTGCAAGCACCTGCACATCTGGGACGCAAGGGCTGGGGAGCAGAGGGTCACAAGGATTTCAGGGCTTCAGGCACCTGCCAGGGTTTCAGTCTCTGGTTTGCTTGAATCCTCCCTTAGATGAGTTACTGAAACTGCCTGGACTAGGTCAGGTTGAGATTCGGACTCTTTGGCTGCGGCTGCTACAGCTATGGGGTGTTATCTCAGAGAAGAAAGGATTCTGGAGATTGGTTAACAGTGGTGGTGGTGATGTCTGAGGATGAGGATCCTGTAAAGATGAGGAAAATACTGTTTCCTACAGTAGGCACCTACTGTTGCCCTATTTGCCCAAAATACTAGTGCTCTGAGTCTTCCACCCAGCATGTTTACAGAAGGAAAGTCCTTTGAAATTGTGCTGAAAAGTCCTGCTGTAGAAAAMTGCTATTATGGAGAGCAGAGGCTTCTCCATTTCTGTATTATATGGTACGGCCAGCTTTTCAAAGTATTTCTTCTTCCCAATATTTATACTACCAACATAGACAAAACCAACAGCTTAAAACAGCAAAAACTTAGAGCTTTGGTTTACATGAGTGTGAATCAGGAAGAGCTATACTACTGTTACTGAGGTTGTACTTAAATTTTTATAAGTTCAAAATCAATCTCATTGTATCTTTCAATTTCCTACAGAACAATAGGAATTTTTGTTGTTTAGTGAAGATAACTCCTGAAGTAATTTTATTTGCATACCTTTATTGGAAAATGGAAAGAACTATGAACAACAAAAAATTAGCAACACTTAATAGCCATTCTCTACTACAGATATTAAAAACCATTTATTCTTCTCCTTGGTGATAATCATATTCCTGTCCTTTTCCTATAATTACTGAGAAGATGTGCACTGTGAATTTGTGCCAGTTTAAGAAACAATGACCTACGAAAAGGCAGCTATAACAGGACAAATTCAGATATAGAGAGGAATGACTTCAGTTTGTACCAGTAGAACTGACCTCAGCTTTGGGTAAGTGTAGGCTCCACGAATATAAATGATGGCTGTTCCTTGGAGTTTTCACTAATGTAGCTACATCAATACCTGACTCTGACAAATTCCCAGTGAAAGGCAAGGCCTGTGGTCTCAATCAATAAAATGCAAGTTCTTCTCGAAGATTAGAATGTTGTGAACCATAAAACAAAACCTCAGAACACAGAAAAGTTTGTTTTTAAGAAAATATAATGGTCTAGATATTTCCAAAGGCATCTTTTACTTTTATTACAGAACTGAGACCTTTTATAATACTATTGTTTGTTCCTTTTTTGAGATTGACTCTACTTAGAATTTATACAATGTCATGTCGTATCATCTTTAACTGTTATTTTTCCTCTTTTTTTTCTTTCAGCCCTAGAAAATGATACTTTTTTTTACTAAATAGCTGTTGTATGAATACATGCTACAAAAGGATTTTTTCTGCAAAGAATGACAATGCAGTATACAGATGAAACAAATRCTTTCTCTCCCTAGTTTCACTGTGCTGATGGTTCAATTTGTATTTAAAGGCCGATATCTAGGCAGCTACTCTTTGCAATTACCTTTTAACTTTGGAAAGCCAAAATCTACTTATTTAGTAGAAACAGTTTTCTTCTTTACGCATACACATTAGTTTATCTGTAAAACACAATGTGAAGGCTGGATTAGTGGCAATAAAATTAAAGAGGATTTAAGATTTTGCCATAGTATATGTCATGAAAATGGATCATTGCTGAATTCTCAAATGCTACTTAGGATTTTATAAGA
Organism: Rhea americana; assembly: GCF_003343005.1. Taxonomy (NCBI): domain Eukaryota; kingdom Metazoa; phylum Chordata; class Aves; order Rheiformes; family Rheidae; genus Rhea; species Rhea americana. The sequence continues at coordinate 298,319 of NW_028186657.1, forward strand.
GACATTTTGCAGTATCAGCATTTAGAATATTTCCTCCAGGCTTACKTTTTCTTTCTTCTTCTTCTTTAAACTGGCTTTATACAGCCAAACTATCCTGTAGAAAGACAGCAGGAAAGATTCCGTGCACACACCTCAGCTGATGGGCTCTCAGACATCATTCTCTCTAAAGAAATATCACTAAATTCCTCCYAGGCATATGATACAAAATATGAAGTGTCTTTCAGAGGAAGAGAGGTAACTTCAGAGGTTTGCAGAACATGCCCTAGGACCCAGATGGTGCATAGTCAGCATCATGTAGTTAAGACAAAAACCATTCCTCTACCTCAGATTGCAGTTGTATGTCTTCCCCCAGTGCCAAGTTTATTCACAGCCCAACAGTGCTACTGCTGTCAGAGCAGTCAGCTCAGATATCCCCCACACACCCGTGACGGGTTAAATGGTCAGTTTATATGGTCATGTGCTGTGTAATATTTGGAGGGGCTGGGAGGGATGGAATAAAGATACAATTACTGACCAGCATGTATAAATCTTGAATGATTTCAGTGCAGAACAGGGAGCAGGCAGAGAGCTATTTCATATATATATATAAAATAAAAACATACATATATATGTAATAGCTAGAAAGCTACTACATATATATATAAAATACATATATATATTTATATGTAACAGCTCTCTGCCTGCATATATATAATATAGTATGTATGTATATATGTCACAGAGGCATATATAGACAGACATTTGAGAACTGACAGCACCTCTGTTATTTCTTACCTGGTCACATGGCAAAATGGGCAAGTTATCAGTATGTCTACAACCTGCTTCTGGGCTTTTGCCTGTATTCTCAGGAAGCCTCCACAAACCCAAGATAACGGGAAAATTGTGTTCAGTGTGTTCAGCTTAGAGGTACTGGGTGAGAGCTGTTGGTGAGAGAGGCCAAGAGCAGCTGAATGAGATCCTAGGGCATCTCYGACTTCAAGATGTGTATCTAAATGTAGGGACCTTAATATCTCACAGCTGCTTTTCTGGTTCTTTGATAGGAAAAGAGGAAAGGCCAGGGAACACTGTTTGCTGTGGAAATTACTGCTTTAATTGTCAAGAAGATTAAGAGGCAGAGGGATGAGAAAATTGAAAATGAAAATTTTAGTACAGTCTGTCCTATTGCGTTTCATCTGCTAGACAGGCATGTAGAACTGTTTCTCAAGGAGAGGAAAAATTTTTCAAAGAAAAGGGAGACAAATAAGAGAGACAGCAAGACCAGCCAAAAAGAATGATAAGATTTTGTTAGGAGATATGATTGATTGACTTGTTTTGAAATCTTCGAAGGACCATCAAGAAAGTCATCAAAATCACCACAGAGAAAATTGTCACTAGGAGCTCCAGCACTGACATAGGTCAATGTGGCTGTTATAAGATCAGTGCTTGTTTTAATACCTTTCTAGTCTTATCTGCCCTAGGAAAAAGTGCTGTACTGCAACAGTGGCGTTTGCTGCACCAGCTTTTGGTAAAAGAACTACAAATGGCCCATAAAATTTGCTAAATGGTCTCCTGCAGGATGTGGCTGGTTCTGTTGTCACTGTGCTAAAAACTTAAGTAAAAAGGACTGAGAAAATCCTCCATATAGGCATAACTGTCTACAGTTTTTGTGGAGGAAGAAGGAAGAGAGGAGAGTGTGAAATGTTATTTTGTCTCTCTCTCTGGTTTTGTAATGCTTCCTGACATCCCAGTGATTTATTGAAGCAGCAACAATCATCAGGAATTGGCAACAGTACAGGGAGAATAAGCTGATGAAAGATGAAATTAATAGCAGTCATATATGCTGAAGGGATCAATGATATATCAGTGCTATTTCTTTTTCAATGTCATGTGTTGTGCTAGTGCAGTAGGCCAGATGATATCTAAAGACACTGACCTGTAATCTACTCTGTTTCCTCAATGCTTTGTAAATATTTTAGTGGACTATGCTGCAGCTTAAAACAGAACTTTGCCAACTGCAGGAAAAAGATGCAAAGACCATTTCTGCTGCTTTTTACAAAGAAAAAGAGGCTGCTGGATTTAATCATTACTCATAATCCTCTCAAACCAGTGGAGCTCAAACACAGTGGTGAGAGAAAATGAGAGACCTTGCCTTGGTGAAGGATTATAGTCATCACGGTGTAGTGGATGAAACCCTGGATACAGCCCCTTCCCTTTCCTGCTGCCCTTGGGCAGGGATCATGTACCATGACAGGCAAAGCTGCAGCAGGTACCAGGTAGGGGTCCATATTAGTGCTACTTAACATTAAATGGGGATGCTTGCTCTGCTCCACAGTGGAATGCCTTTCCAGAGCATTTTTAGTGCAGGAGACTCCATTCATCTTGTAAAATCTGATTAATTACTTCTATTGGGTTATTGTGCTTCTTGCCAAGGAATTGTTTCTGGTTTTGGATCCTTTTTTGTGCCTGATGGGCTGCATATGCTGTCTGATCCCAGCCCTGTCCAGTCAGCTCCTCCTGCTGTCTGATGCCACACTGTCCAGCCCTGCTGCTGTCAGATCCTATTGCTTCTATAATCAATTTGTTTTCTTTTCCATTCTCTTTATGATATGGTATTTTCTGTTCTTACTGCCTGGTCCTGGGGCTTTTATATAGCTTCTTGTTGCCTAATTTCAATGTTGTCTAATGCTGTAGTTGTCCCACAGTTATGCTTGCTTAGTCCTTATGTCATACTGCAAACAACTGTATGACCTCCTGTTTCTAGATCCCAGCTGTGCTGGTGGCTGGTCAGCTATTTCTTCCATTATATCCTTTCCGTGGTCAAATCCTATTGTCTGGCTCAGTCACTGTGGAACAGTTCTCTTTGCCCAGATCTTCTGGTTGTGTAATTAGATATTTCATATGTCATCTGGTTAATGCTTTATGTTCAGATTGTTCCAAAGATCTGAATATCTTTATCTCTCTCCTTTCTTGCCTTTCTTGTGTTTGATGTCGATGTGCCCTGGTCACACTTCATTTATCCAACAGATTCCTCTTTCCTTTCTGATTTCTTATCAGCTGCTCTTTAGCATCTATTTTTACTTTCACAGCTCCTGCTAGCCAGAGATTCTGATGTGAGTTGCTATTCCTGCAGCCCCATGTCTCCCACCATTAGTTTAATCATCCCTATTGTCTGCTTCCGCTGCTGCCCGGTCAGGAGTGATTTTTTTTCCTTTGTACAGACCTGCTATGATCTGATCAGCGCTTTCTGTCATATGATTGCCTTTGGGTTATCATTC
>NW_028186657.1:301617-387563 GCF_003343005.1 Rhea americana
TTTTTTTCCCCTCAGGTTTGGATAATTATCTGCCCTCTCTGCCTTTGGTAACTCTTTTCCAGCCTACCGAGTGGAGTTAAACAATTCTTGGAAGCACACACTTAGCCTACAGACTGCAATAATGATGATGATGGACTTCGTGGAGTTGGTATTCTGGATTTAAGTATGTGCATGGAGAATGTTAGCTAAAAGCTTTGGAAATTTCACTGTGCAGTAGTTAATACAAAAGTGCCCATCGTCTCCCTTCATATTGTTGTATTGTTCCTTTGCCATATTGTTCCTTTTCAAATAAACCTCTATTTATTTGGTAAATGTGCAGTAGTTCATCATTAGCCAAGAACATGTACATCAAGGCTAAGACTCATCTTTTTATCTTCTGTTTTCTTCTATATACCTATCTACCCAGCACAGCTAGACTGATTCCTGGTTTGCTGCTGTACTATAATATAAAATAATAGGACTGTGCTCATATGATGTAAATTATCATAGTTCATTGACTTCAGGGGACCCCAATAATTAGAGAGTCAGCTCAAAGTCTCTGGAGGAGAAGACACTTGCTGTGATTAAAGAGTACTGTCTCCTAGTGCTAGCTGAGAAAAGTAGATTGATTATCTTTGCTTTCCAGAAGAGGATTAGGAATTCGTTGTGAAGAATAAAAGCACTTTATGGACTAACTAAGAGCTTTAAAAGATATTAGACAGGGAGATGTGTTTTTCACAGCAAAATGTCTGAAGTTCTGTATAGGGGCAATCTACTTTTCCTTCCTTAAAGACCTTTTTTCTTCCACATAGATCTTGGGAGAAAGGCTAAGGTTACATTTTGTGCTTGTTCTCTGAAGGTTTGAATACCTGGGCTATGATGCTGATTTATTCTTGGAAAATGAAAGTCAACCTGAATTGCTAAATTTGCCCTCCCCCCATCCCACATCAAACTGGTATGTCATAACCTGTCTCACCTTGCGATTGCTCAGACAGAAATCCTCTTTGTCCGAAAATAAGAAAGGCCAGAACTACAAGAAAGCAAACAAACAGAAAAAAAAAGCCATGGCTGTGTTTTTGGCAAAATCTAGGGAATTTATTTTCCCTATCAGACACTGTTGAACAAATGACATCTAATATTTTTTCTCTTAATGGAAACCACTTCCTGAAAAGGAAGAATAAGGTTTATCAAAAATTTGCATGTCATAAGTCAACAATAAATCCTTTTGTCATTGACACAAAATAATGTTTTTACTTCAAAGTATTCTGAAATTACAAAAAAGTAGTCACTGTGAAAACTGAACTGTGTTTCATTCTTATTAAATATTTTTAAACTCTTTTCAACTGCATTGCTCTTTGCAAATCTTGCAGCATGGTGTTACTGGGAGCATTCTACATAACTGAGGAGGAGCAGGAGGACTTGGATGGAGGGTGAAAGAAAAATAGATTGCGGTAGAGATGATCACTGAGTATAAGCCTGCTGTAACAGGGTAGAAATAAAGACAGTCCTAAGTCTGTGGGAACAGAAGGGAATGCCAGAGGCAGATGGGTCTTTTCCATCGTTTGAGACTGCTTTTCTTTCCGGAAGCATTCATTAACTCCCATAGAGGCCTTTCCTCCTCGCTTATCCAAATAATGCACATCTCATAGCAGAATGCTCTTAGTCGATCCGTATTCATTTAGCAGTTAGGTAAAATGTGAAAGTCTTCTGTGTAAACACAGAGCGGTCTGGGTTTTGTCTGCACATTCAACCAATGGCGCTGTTGCTGTAGAACTGTACTGTCCCTATAGACCAAGCTTTAGAAATATTTTATTTAATCTTGAGGATAAGTTCTCAATCTGATACTCTCTTTCTATATCCACATAACAGATTTTTAATTATTCTTTTTTCCCTTTCATTTGATCTAATAAAACAGTTTCAGTACTTGCCCCTTTCTTTTCCTTGTTTTCTACAATCTTTCCACTGTGTACAATGAAATCAATGAAAATTGTAATAGCTTTCTTCATTTAGACGACTTTGTTCTAAGCCTTATGATGTTTTTATCTTCTGCACTGAAGATAACAAAATGACAGACACTTCATCTCTAGTAGAAAATAAGATGATAGCTTTTTGCAAGTTGTCTTAAATAGACCTGACAAAATATGCATGGATATTATACTGCTTATTACTGCCATGTTCATTAAAATAATGACCAGCCTCAGTCACAGAAAAACCATTGAACAAAATATGCCTTCACCAACTCAGGTGAAAAAACAAACTCCAGTATTATTTATTGAAAAGCACAAGGGTTTGTAGATTTTTCTCACTTGAGATTCTAACATTTTAAGTTGATATTCTCTGTGAAAAATAGAACTCTGCGATCTTTAAAATATATTCTCTTGTTAGTATAGAATTGCCCTCTCTTTGTTTTGGATTCTCTAGTGTCTGGGAGAAGAAAAGGTCAGAACTTTCCTGAATCTGGGCAGATTTTCAAAGCATTTCACATAAGAAATAAAAAATATTCTTTCAGACTGTTTCCTTAATCCTAGTTTCCTTTTCCCAAGTATTGAAAATATAAAAGAAATAGATCTGCTGAAATTAATTAACTCTGGAGGGTTGCAAAAATCAGAGTCGGTAGGCAGTGGGAGGATGGAAGAGATGGTCTCCTGAAGTACCTTCCAGCCACTTTTTTTAATAATTGCCTTCAAACTGAGTAAACTGTCATTTATAAATTTTAGACAGATATATTGAATTTTTCAGGTAGCCTCCCACATGTTCATATATTTACCCAAATCTTTCAAGAAATTTACTGAATCTGAAAAATTAGAAGCATGTAAAAACATGTAGAAATTTATTTTATGCCATACCCGTATTTCATAATTTAGAACGTAGGTGGTTTTCCCAAATGCAAGGATAGATAGAATGAAAAGCAGGCAGGGAGGCTTCGGGGCAGCAGCCCGTAAGACGAGCTCGGCCCCTCAGCGAGGTGCAGCGGCTCTCGCAGGAGCTCGGGCAGCCCAGCAGAGACCCGCCGTCCCCTCTCTGTGTGCCTGGTTCTCTTCGTCAGGAGCTGCGTAGTGCTGTGAGGTTTTTTTTAAAGACAAACGCATGATTTGTAAATACAAAACATGACTTTGTGTTATCAGCATATTCTTATATTGAAGCAGAAGCTAAACTAACTATTCTAATATCAGTTAATAGAATCCTTCACTGCATCGAGAACACCACCCTATGCTTGTTTTATCATTTGCTACCATTTATTTTGTCTGATAACAACACTGTGCTTACATCCAGTTGTGTATTCTCATCATATAATCTTCACGTCAGTATGATCACAGTAGATAATTCATATTTTTCCATTAGCGTCCAGACAAAGCACGAGGCATACACATGAATATAAATAATATGCATATAAATGTTAATGATATTTAGGTTTCAAATATGTCTTAAATTCCAAGGCATACTACAGTATGAAATCTCTAGCCTTTCCATCTTACAAAATCTTAGTATGTTACAGACTCTTATTACTGCTTTAGATATTTTTCTTCTTGATACTATGTTTTTATCAGTTTTTATTGTCTTTGCATGTCTTTCCCTCCATATGTTTAGGTGCTCTGATTGCAAAATTCTTGTAGCCTGGTTGTACAAAGTATAAAGCACGATTTCCTGAAGTTCAAGACTTCTGGCCTTTGGGTGTTAACTTTTCTTTGCAAAAACCTTAAAAGTGTCAGATAAAGTCATCTTCTATGCTTGATGTTTTTTGTATTCTTGACATTCATTCTAAGGAAACCTAAAACCAGAAGAATGCTACCATGCAGTTCTCTTTCTTGCTCGGTTCAGTGATGTTAAAAAATCCTTTTACTTCACACTCCTATTTTGTCATTATGATTCTTGCACCTTTTTAGGTGAATATAAATGTCTCGTGTTAAATTTAATGGTGTTTGAGAACGACAGTTCAGAGTGTCCGTCTGGAGTCTGGTCAAGTAATCCTGCTGTTAAAGCCCTGCAAATGATGCAGGTAAYGAGCTGCAGTGAACCCTTTCATTTCTTGGATTCCCAGGACCAGATATAAGAACCATCTACTACTGATTTCTTCAACATACTAAAAACATTCAAAATTCCAAGGTGAACTATGAAAAGGGGCATTTCAGACCTGACTGTGCCAATAAGCCTTTGCACCTTTTATTACTTCTTCCAGTTCCCGTTGGACCCTGAGGTAGGCATGGGAGCACCCACAGGCAGATGCTCTCTGCTGATACTGCTTTCCACGTCGCWCCACCTAGCCTCACTCTGCACAGCTGTGAATGCTGAATGCTGCTGTGGAAGATCTGGACATGGGAGAGCTTTTTGTTGAGCAGCGCTGTATTTAACTATTATAAACACGGTATTCTGAGCAAATCCTCTTTTTCTTGCTATATTTACCTGGGATCATTTATCATTAGACTGAAAAAAAAGTAGTGAAAGTAACGGAATACAGTAAAAACTATAATAATGATGTAAGCCTTCTAATCTGCTTCGTGAGCTTGATCCAGAACRCTCAGCCATTCACGGGAATGGGATTTTTCTGTTAGCTTTACTGGACTCTTTGAAAGACTGACAGGCCACCACAGAGCTGRCATGATCTTTTCTAATGTACGCTTAGATATTAATTAACCAGAATAGAAGAGCAATTTTTCTTGTGCATATAAAAATATTTTGAAGCAAATATTGTATCATATTATAGAAGCCATTTACTAGTATAAAGAAAAATAACATGGTATTTATATTTACTAATCTATTTGCAATCGAATAAAACCAGTCAGCCACATACCAATCTAATTTACTCCATATGAATTAGGTGTGGATACAGTTAAATCAATATAATAATCCAGGAAAAATGTTTTTGTAGGCATTTCAGGGGAAACATTTGTTGGAATGTACTTTTAAATTTGTAAAGCAGTTTCTGATAGGCTTAATATGTCTGTATTAGACCTAAATCTTTGCTTAATGCCCACAGAAATCACAGTAGAAAGTGTTGGTGAGGATTTATTGCGCTCATTAATGATTAGAATTACTTAGCAGGATAACAAGGTGAAAAGAAATCCACAGGTTTCTTCAGAGAGTCTTCAAGCTAAGTTCCTTATTAACAACAGGGAAAAAAAGAAATTACTTATATTTTCTTCTCCTTCTTTCTCTCTCTCTTTATTTAAATCAACTAATTCAAAGTGAGGCTGTTAATTAACACCCAGAGTACAATTTTCAGTTACTGGATTAATTACAGAAGACTTGCTGTGGATTTTAAATTCCCTTGAGATATTTTAAAATCTGGTGGGTAGTAATACTGCCATCTGTTCTGTGAGCTGATGGTTAGTTTCTGCTGAAATYATTATAATCTTGAAGACTGTGTTGCTTTTTATCAAGATTCATAAATAGGTGCTTTTTAAAAAATAATATGTGCCTATGCTCTACYGTTCACATCTGAAACAACATTCAGTGTACCTCCCACACGTGCCACGGGGAAACAGCTGGTCTGGGAACCCCGAACGAGCAGCCTACCTATCCGGATCACATACAGCTTTCAGAAAGCTAGATGAAAGTTACAGCTTTAGATCTTTGTGCTATAGAAAATTTCTGGCAAATATAGCCTGTAACATAGAAGTCTTTAAATGGTAYAGTTCTAAAAAGTCATCAATTTTCTGGAAAAATAATTCATCAGAATTTGTTGTCTCTGTTCAACTCTTAGCATTCTCTGTAGCCTGAGAGACTCACTTGCATTCAGCGCACTAAATAAATAAAACTTTTTTTACTGGGAATGCTGTTGAACGCATACTTCTCAAGAACTGCCTTAGGCGGAAAAAACCTCCAAACATGGACTAATTGTAGCTTACTCAGTCCTCTCTTGTTCTGAAAGAGCTGTCTTTTCATTTCTTTTAAAAAACCTCTTGGATGAGGTTATTTTCATCTGTATTGCTGGCAGGAGTCAGACAGACTTGCAAAGATCAGAATCGTTTCCAGACAAATTTGCATGAAGTATTTAATTTAGTATTTTCAATCAATAGAATTATCAGGATGTGGCTGATGGTGCCTGTAAATACAATTAGTTCAAACCATATGCTTGTTGGTTTGGGATATTTCATCTTTCTACTTCATTTCATGTACTTTTTCAGTGATCTCAATGGTCTCCTATTTTTTCATCTCAGAACACATGCCTCAGCTGCTGGCTATGCTAAACATTTTGGCATGTATTAATTTAGAGCTTTGAAAGAGGAAAAGCCATGCAAAATCAGACCAAGAATCTTTGCAGTCTGAAGTCATTGTCTGTCATTAGCTCTACTCAAAACCCTTGTACTAAATAATTATATGTTAACGAGCCATGGAGGTATTCTTTCCCCTTTACTTCCTTCAAATTCATATTTGGTTTATGTCCAAAACATAAATACTTCTGGTTTTTGAGAAAGAAGATCTTTTGAAACTCTTCTAATGATCCTGAAGTTCAGTGGTGATAGATTTCACAGCTGATTCATCTCTATCATCTACTGCAGTGTCTCTCTGTCTGGAAAAGCAGGTCAAATGATATTTTACCTAAAGAGAAACAGAGAATRTAAAAGGCAAAAAAATATTCTGTGGTGCCAAGAAAGACTGATCCCTTTTTTTTAATGATAATGAGCAACTGTGATGAAAACTCTCTGACTTTCTATAGATGGAACAAATCTGGAGAACTATGATTGCAGGAGGAAACACATGCAAGAATTACTGGTTGTGGTTRTCTTTAATGTTTCTAGTCTTGCTGGAGGATTCGGTATTACCTGTGATAGCAGAAGTGTCACCAGGAATCCATACAGGCTAAAAAAAAATAATAAGAAAGGCTGAGAAAAAGGTAATATTCAGTTCTCCTATCCTATAGGTTTTTAATACATCTGTTACTTAAAATATGATCTTTTTATTTGCTCTGTACTTAAAAATGTGCCTTTTCTGCCATTTAATTAAAGGAAAAAGAACAATCATGAATGCTCAATAGTGTAGCAGATACTAAATGGCTGTCTTGGTTCTTCAGCCCACTATGGTATTTTCAGATTCTGCTTGCAGAAGCAACACAGAGTGAAATGCTTCTCTGCTGTTGTATTATATTTCTGTACCACTGCTGCAGTGTGAACATACTTTCCCACCCTCACTAGAGAAGGAGCTCTGAGATGGTGCTATACCAGCTGGTGTGCTCAGGGCCCACTGACATGACTGAAAGAACTGCTGGTGAAAACAATTTGACTGCACATGAAGAAGAGAAAAATGGATGTGATTTTTTCCACACTCCTTTTTCTCACTACTTTGAGATTAATTTCAAATCTGACCTTTAAAAGCTTAGATACCAAAAGATTAGATTTCATTTACCCAGAGTAGGAAAGTTGTTGTCAGTACATTTCCACTGGGCAGAGCTTTGCAATTTCCCCCAAATCAAATCCCTGAATATATTGATTACCACTGAATCTGGTCCTTTTCATTTTGTGAAATGAAAAGCTTTAATTTTCCTGAGATGATTCAACCTGGTATTTGGATATGTGCAAGTGATATCAGCAGCTTATGATATAACTCACACGGGAATATCCTCATGCAATTGCAACATTGGCAATTCAATAAAGATAGGCCAGTTAAATACTCGTTCTTTAATATGTTTGCTCCTAAACCTTCAGATGAAAGTTATAGAAGTTGAAACTTTGTAGTAGGAATTAAGTTATCAATTTAGCACACGCTAATTCTAATACTATACAGAATTCTTGTAGTTATAGTCACATATACAGTGAKTAACAGAGGGATCTCTTCAGAAAGGTGAGTTCTCTAACCAAACTGCTAAGCATACTGTTTTTATCCTGAAGCCATGACGTTTACATGTGCATTTATAACTGTATCCATTGTCTATGTGCCTTACAACCACTTGATATACCTTACTCCATGGGTTTCCCTGTCTAACACGCTCTAGGTGACCCTGCTTGAGCAGGGGGTTGGACTAGATGGTCTCCAGAGGTCCCTTCCAACCTKACTGATTCTGTGATACCCCTATATGCACTGCTGACATGTTGTAGTCACTCCCACAGCATTCTTCAAACTTTGAAATGTCTCAAAAAGCACTGCTTGACTTTGCTGAAATGTTAAAAGGATGGTTGTTGTTGAAACAGCTTTTTACCTGGTTTACATGCTTCTAAGCTCTAACACCTAACACAATACTTAATCCATTAACAAAAACAAACACCTTTGCCACATACTCACACCAATAGTAATATACTAATTTCACCATTATTTCCAAAATCCAAATGCTCATACATACCTGCTATAAGAAACAACAAATATTTGCCCGTGTCTCCTCAAATCCTAATTYGCTTAAGTGTTCGTGCTCCTGTAAAAGTCTCAGTTTTCGGAACAAGCCCCRGCTTTGTGATGAGCCCCGTTTGCCCCAGCAGTGTTGGTGCTCCCTCTCCCAGCTCAGCCGGGAAGGCTGCCCACCAGGCAGGGCATTACAGCTTGCATCCTCAAAGCTGTTACATCATGTTAGCACTGGATCTCTTAACAACAGTCATCTAGGAGAGCCAAGCGATGATTGAAGACCATGTTTCTCTTTCTATTTTATTACTCTTTCTTACTTTAAAAAAACATTTTAACCTGTGTATTTAGCGGTTTACAGTTGTTTTTAACCCCTGAAGGTCAAATCACTGATGGGCTGGATGGAGTGGAAAGAGAACAGCTTAGATGTCTTGGCTTTCAAGTGCTATAGGCAAGATGACTAGCTGGTTCTGTCCTGCAGAGATCTTTGATATTTTGAATTTTTTTTAGTACCCTGTCAGGCAAGAGAATGTTAGAAAATCTCTCCCTAAAAAAAAAAAAATTATTTGAAATCAATACATACCTATGACACATTTTCTCTGTCATTTAATTAAACTTTTACAAGAATTGTACTCAGCTAAAAATGCACATTTCTTCTTTCCTAGCCCATTTGTTTCATGCCTGCTTTGTTGATCTTTTCTTTTTAGACCTTTCAGCTGTGATGGGCAGCAATATTACTAACATTTCTACAGATTTTAACCTTTAAAGTTATTGCTGCCCTATGCCAAAGTATCCTTACACTAGCTAATATCATTTTGAGCTTTCTTTTGAAAAGCTTCTGGTATTGGAAGGGAGGCACTTTATGGGATTAAATAGAAAATCAATAGGATAAACATCCCTTTAGCTGGCACGTTTATTTTTATTTCCTGATTGTATCCCTTTTTCTGAGAATTGCCTGTGGCTGAAAAAGTGATGCCTTTAAGACTAAAGGCAGCTGTACCGTAAAGATTTTGCAAGAGTGAATTATAAAATAGTAAGGAAATCACTGGCCTGCTCTTTCAATCTCAAATTAATCTCTGTGCTAGGAACAATTACTTTGTACTTCAATGTTATAAAATGCATATGTGAAGAAGAAACAAGTAATGTAATTTATTTGAAATTAGACTARTTATTTTTTACTTTTTGAATATAATACAGTCTACATAAACCTGAGATCTGGATTATATTTATTCAGCTGCTTTGATGGGTGGATGTCTTCCTTCCTTTCAGAACAATCTAGAGTTGGTGAAATTTCCTGTGAAGCATTTATGAGTCACCTTGAGTAAGAAAGAAATAAAAGGTGAATTCTCTGTTCTCCTCCCCTGTAGAGATACATAAGTAAATACTGTATTGTTTTTTTACCCAGTTTTCTATTAGTAGGTTTTAAATCTTTCTTACAGCAGAAATTTAATCCACAGAAAAAAATATCTTCCCTTCTTTGTATCTTATCCCTCAATATTTTCCTAAAATTTATTCTGGAGTAATGAGTCTGATTTGTCCTCCATGGGGGCTATTCAGGAATTTCAGAATAACTGCAGAATAGTTATGGCATAATMATCAAAATGACCAACTCTTCTATATGGTCACATCTTAATATACTATTAAAGAACTACTGAAATACCTATTTGGATTACTTTACTTTACCTGTGCTGGCACCTTTACTTCCCAGAAATACTGGAACTGTGTTCCAGACTTACAATAACGTGTCSCAAAGAACAGAAGACTAGAATGCTTGTGAAAAGTCTTTGGGAGACCAAGAGCTCAGAATTTTTGAGGCAGAAACATAAATCTTGAATGTCAGGTCTAAAACTAGTACGCTAAGTGGAGTAAGTGCACACTTCACGTTAAGGGTGTGCATGTGGAGCCCAAAGACAGAGTGCTTTAATTTTCCAGTTTCTAGAAGTGGGAAAGACTCTGGAGCTAAAGGCTAGCCATGGAGAAATCGGGCACATGTGTGTTTCCACCCTGCAGGTTTAAGACAGTACTCAGAGATGCAAAAATTATCATGGACTTGACAGTTGCGAGAGTAGCTGCTAATTTCTGATTGAGTGATATAAAACTCAGTTGACTGTACTGTTTTTTAATTCAAGCTTTTTTTAGCAGCCTTTTCATGATTTTTGAAACAAAGTTTGGAGAGTTCTTGTTCCAGGATTTTTATTGTTTTCGTTTGATTTTTTCATCAGCTGCAGAAAATGTATTTTTCTTCTACCAAACTATAATTGAGTCCTTTTCTTGCTTACAGTTGTTTAGTGCTAGAGAAGCCAAATAATTCAATATAAATAATTTACTAGGCAAAACTTGGCTAGCTTTCTTTACCCTCTACATTAAAAGCTCTCAAACTGTTTATAGTTCTTCAATGAAAAATTYTGTGTGAGTTAGACTGAGCCAGTGGGCAGCTCACAAATGCGGTGTATTCATTATGAGTGACCTCCTTTTCAAGCTGTTGTAAGGGGTCACCCAAGTCATATTGTATTAGTTTTGTTGTTTCAGTTCCATGGTCGTTCACTATAAGACGTATACCTTGCTCTTCCAACAGTGAATTTTGTTTGGAAACTAGTTCTGTTATGCATACTCTGTAAATGCAACCACTTCCACTTGCACTAACGGGGCTGTGCTTGTGCTGACGAGTCCATTAGAGAGTCAAAACTTAATAGCTCAGGTGGAGGAACACCCTAATACTTAATCTGCTCTGAGCCTAAATCTGGTTCTTCTGCTTCAGCTAAAGCACCATGGAGAAATGCCCATCAAGGAGTGATTTGAGAGCAGTCAGTCAGATCCATACCRCCAAGTCTCGTCACAGTAAAGTGTTGCACAGGGCACTGGCCTCGATCTCGTGGCTCCCGTGTCCTGGCCTGCAGAAAATGCAGCACACATCAGCACTGCCACAGTAAGGACCAGATTGCCCTCCGCCCCACCCCGCCCTGGTCAATGGGATTTACGCAAATTTTCAAGATTTTCGGATGAGTGACTGCTTTTCTTATAGTCATGGGTGGTGTTTGAATTGGGCTGTTTCCCTGTAAATGAACAWGGTGTGCTGCTTTTGTTTTCTGTTTTGTCTCAAATTTGATCAGGCATGCTGGTGTTCTTTGCAAATGTGTCGTAAGTAAGAAGGAACCCTAGGTTGAAAGACTATGGAAAAGGGTTTTTTGGAAGTTACTGAATCTGTTTTGGAAAAGTTAGCCCAGTTCATTCAATACATTTTTTTGACATAACAATTGATGATCTGATATTTTGTTACCAGAAATCAATACGCTTAGCTCAGAAAAGTACTAACATTAAAATTCTTTTCTTCACAATGGTCAAACAGCAGAAAATTCCCAGATGGGAAAAAAAAAGTGTATTGGAAGAATTTATATTAATTTCYCAAGATGATAGTTTTCTGTATATTATAAGAAATGATGTATTCTTTGCTTAAAACTTGTGGAAAATTGAGGTTTTCTACTCTTCATGTCCCATTTTATCATCCTTTAAAAGACAGATCTTCTATATCTTCTTACATTTTTCAGTCAATCTGAATTTACTTGCAGCAGGCAAGTCTTGTATTTTGTTGAGAAAAGAACAAAAAATTAATTCATTTTCCAGATTAATAGCATGATTAAAATAATTACTAAGTCTTAATAAAAGTGATTGCTAAAATCTATGTCTATGTGAGGGCTCTTAGAAAAAAAATTAAATGTAAGAGCAATTGTACTTTTTTTTTTTTTTTTTAACCTATATGGTATCAAAACATGGATATAAGAGCTCACGGTCTGGGTATCATACCTCAAGAAAGAATTCATGTATGCCTTCTATAAACACGGTTTCTTATTTATCCTGGAGAAGATCTCTTCATCTTCTTCCCTTACAAACTTTCTTCTTAATAGTCTGGACTTGAAATCAGAAAACTTAAAATCTACCCTTGTTTCTTCAATCAGCCTTCAGGTTTCATGCAAACTATTGAAAGCCAAGAAAACATGCACTTATACTCTTTCTATTCAGTCGTCTCTTCTAGCAGAAACAAGATACTGGCTTGGATGGCATTTTTGAAGAGAATCAATACAATATTCTTATGATTGCAGATAATCTTTCCCTTTTTCCTCTGCTATTTCATTTGTCAAAAAACAAAATGATAATGATATCTGTTGTAAAGTGCTTTGAGATATGTGAGTAAAGGGGATTACAAGAGTATTAGATGTTATTAATATTTATTTTTAAAAAGAAATRGCTACCTGGAACAAGAATACAAATAACTTATCTGTAGGAAGATCTTTCACCACATTTCAAGCCCCAAATAAAACTAAATCGTTCCTTGTTAATCTTTATTCAACCAATTATTTTCTCCTTAATCATGATCTATTTAGTTTTCTTTTAAGCTTATTTATCTAACGTTGATCTTGGTAATCCCAAGGTGTTTCCTCCAAATCCTGTTTAATATTTAGTAATCTCATTTTTTTCTTCACAGCCTACATGCTCTAAAAATATTGCTTAATAGTGGCCAAATCTTTGATACTTTTCTAACAGATATCTGATAACCAGAGGAAATTTGCAAGCATTGTTATCATTTGTGACAAAACTCCGTATCATTTTATTGTGACATGCTTCATAAAATTTCACTTATCTTGGTAWGAGCGTTAATATTCCTTGAGGATCATACCTTGGAGTTCATAGTTAAGTTTCTTCTGTAAATCTGTGTTGATATAGGATCTACGTTGCCACTAGTCTTCTGTCTTTATATTTAAAGAAGTACTGTATTCATACCATCCTTTGAAAATTAAATATATATTATTATAGTATATAATATAATGCTAATTATAAGTGAATCCTAAGAAAAGTATGAGAAAGTAAATAACACTGAAGGAGTTGTTTTGTACAGTTGTATGAATGGGCCAGTATTTGCCTTAAATTGAGCTTTAATCAATGAAATTGCACCAATTTAAAAGATGCACAAGTGCTACTGCTGAGAACAGGTAACAAAAAATTAAAATTATAAATAGAGGTCTCATACAATAAATAATACATAAATTTTTATGAATTTGAATAGGCAATCCACAGACACTATAAAATAGTATATGTTTGATGAATTATTTTTATTTCAATTTGAAATGGATTTTATACATTATATAAAATATGTAGTAACAAGAAATATTCCAGTGTTTTTTGTAGGTAGGCTTTAAACCCAACATATTTTCCCAATATTTTATATGAAAAATGTTACCAAAGAAATTGAGTTAATCACTGTTTCAGTAAAAAGCAATTCTTTACATTTTATATTATGAGAATGGAAGGTGAATAGTCTTCTGAATTGATATATCAATTTTTATTAGGCACTCTCTTTGTATAATTCCTATACACTTCTTACACGGATCTTACAGACTTGTTTTTTCATGAACTTTAAAATATTAATAGAAGTCATCTGCCTGAACAACAGCAAAGTGAACTCAAGATGATAAGTAAGCTGAATTCTAATAGAATGATGAAGAGATCAGTTCCTAAATGATATAATGAATCATATGCTAATTATGGCTGCCTCTATGTGTAAAGATGTTGACTGGTCAATATCTACTTTGACATCTAATCTTTCATTTAGGGAAGTGTCTCTGAATCATTGCCTGAGAAAGAAAAAGCACTTTTGGAAAGCTGTGTCACTGCAGAACACAACACTGAACAAATCAGCATACGGGGATGTGCAGGCAGAGCGGGTATGGTTATAGCATTGTTTCATTCCTTCGTAGCAGGATGTGTTGCTTTTTTAGCATCCTTCCTTAAATATTTATTTGATCTAGTGCTTCTCTAGAGAACAGTCTACTCTGCAGTAAACTCCAAGAATAACYTCAAGTTTTTGTTTGAAATTTACTTTGTTTTTCCTTGTTTTTTCTCTTTTCCATGATGGCCTTGTGACCTTTATGTACAGTGTTCTTCTTCATGAATGACGACAGTGCGATACTATACTTAGAGCAGGCTTAACCAGATACGGAGGAAGGCACACGTAGGATAGAAAGTATCACGTATCTGAAATGTAAAGATAATTAGTTGCACTATTTCATTAACGTAAGGAACTCACATAACATCTTTCTGCCTTCTTCTAGAACAGACACCAGAATACAAAGCAGACCAAAGTTTAACCTTTATGTTTTATTGAAAGCCAACTCAAGATATAAAAGTGGTTCTGAACTCTAGCCTCTTCACTTCAGGATTGTTAAAAGTATAGTTTAGGAAGCTGCTCTACATGTTTTCTCTGTTATCAGTGAAAAGTGAGAGGCACTTCCATATTCAGGTCTTGCATGGRCTTCTCCTCTTGGGGAGCCAGTTCTCTCCATTGATGGCGGAGGAAGTCTGGGATAACTCGGCTCTAATATCAGCATGTTCCCTTCGAGCRTAGTCTTATTTTTAATTTACCTGTGCAAACCAGCTGGACAGAGAACTGTTCAGATCAATAGCACAAATCTAGCTTGCATCTCTCACTTTCAGTTAGTGTGGATGCTGTTTGTCACAGCAGTCAGCACAACTGTTCTGCTTTGAGAACTCAAGCTGCTATCTCTCTTAGATAAATAGCTGCAGAAAGCTCTCCAACACGGTACCATGTGGCTCTGTATTGAGATGTTTCTTAGTGCCCTTTGAGTCCATCAATTCGAACTGGGGCTCCCAACAGTTGCAGGTTTATGCAGGATACTCACTCATTTACCCCTGTCTTTTAACTATTAATCAAAGAAATGTAATGTGTGAGGAAGACAGATCCAGCTTTAATTCAAATTATTATTCAAGTTTGTAGTGTTACCCTCTATCATTCCTCTTTTTCCATCAAAACAAGTAAATTAGTAAATAAAACAGAAATTGAGCATATAGAAATAAAGTATAAATAAATAAAGTGTTTGCATTTATTACATACACATGAATTTGATAGTGCTATGTCCTTTGGAAGGATCTGATTTTATTAGAACATCAAAGTCATTATACATAAAGGCATCCTGAAAACGCTGTTTAGTGCATAGTTTTTTATGAAGTCTAATTTGTTAACGAGACAGGTAGGGAACACTGGGTTGCACCTTCAGGAATAGGAAGATGTTCCTAGATCCATAAGATTATACCTCAAAAAGCTATGACACAGACTGTCTTGTCTGACAGGTTTTGTTCAGGAAAAGGCCATGGGAAAATTAATAGGAAGGTTAGACGGATACTAGAAAAGCTGTGCAATATGAAAAAAGATAGGATGCTTGCCTGGTCTTTATCTGGCCTTACAACTTGAGTAAATCTGTTTCGTTAGTATTAAAACTCCATACGTTTCAAGAGTAAATTAGATGTAAGGAAGATAAACTGAACAAATATTGTCCTTAGTTATGGCTGAAACTCACAGGCAATTCCACTATGATGCATTTTTAAAGAGCTACAGAAATACATGTTTGAGTGCTTTTTTTCTTCTGAATGCATAGGAATGCTTTATCAGCACTTGCTGGCCATGCATAAAACATTTATATGAAAACATACTGGGATACTCACTTCTTCTGGCTGCAAATTATCTTTGTACCATGAGGGATTAAAAAATACTTCTTTTTTATTACCAAAATTCGTTTCTGTAAAGGAAATACTGCTTTATCAGGGTGGATGCAATTTGAAGCACAGCTGGGCTGGGAACAGTAGAAAGATGCAAATCTTATATGTGTGTGAAGTAAGCTTTCTCTGTAGTTCTGGGGAGCTGAGGGAGATTATTGTTATTTTTCACGATAATGTTACCAAGAGATGGTCAAGTTGAATGGTAGATACATGAACTGTAAGAAGAGAAAAGCTGCTCATTATCCAAGGTCATTAAGAATTTAATAGAAAACTAAAAAATCTCATGAAGATTCATTTTCTTTTGAGCTTTTTGCATATGTTTTGTTTCTAGATATGCTGGCTGAAATTTTTAATTCTGAATTTGTCCTCGTGAAGTTGCTACAAAGGTATAATTTCAAGAGATTCAGAGGTTCATCATCTTTTATTAATGTCCAAACCACCGAATTTCAATAACAAAACTTTGTGAAGTGTTAAGTTTCCAAAATCTGTATAAAGCACCTGAATAACCAGCATTGATAAATATAGTTAACTTACAGTAACTTGAAACTTGCAAAATATACTCAGCCACATTGACTTAAATGAAAGAAAATCTTTACAGAGGCCTAGTAGAAAAAAATTAGACCTGGCAATAATACTGGCTGGCATAAAATTTAGTAAGTTACACAAATTGCTTTCAGAGCAAGCCAGTTTGGATAAAAAATAATAATAAAAGAATGAAGAATTCATATGAAGCTAGAACTTCAGCTGATCAACTTTACCCATAATTCATCTTTAAGGACTTTAACAGGAGAACAAAAAAAAGTATCTCTTCTCTCGTTCTTTTTATTCCCAATTTTGTGTTGATTTTTGCATTATGTTTAGATCCTGCATTTGTTTTGTGAAATTGTCAATGATTTTTTGGAAGTGAACATTGTATCAAGGCTAAGCTGATTCCACGAAGTACATGAATAGACTCTAACATTTCTGTATTAGTCAGGCTTTTAACAATTAATATTTAACAATTTGAATAATTGTGAGAATAATGGCCTTTTATTGAAAACTAGAATAATATTAGTTGTATTTTGTGTAAAAGAAGATGTTACTGTTACAAATTATGGATATGGTCAGACTTTCTGCTGTTAAGAAGCAAAAAGGTTTCTGAAGAGTGTATCTAAGCAGCACAGCATAGATTACTGAAGAGAGAACTCCAGAAGAGCTCTGCAGAACCAGGGTCTGTGTTTGGGAAGTGGCAGCTGTGCATGCACTTAAATGGCCAGTCGATGAAGCTATTCTGATCTTAGTATCAGGCTGAAAATATTGGCAGTCAATTATTTCATCAGTYATTTCGGCATCCAGCAAAAATCTCAGTGAGAAAGGTCTGATGACCAGACAATCTGAGAAAAATAATATTGGTCTTTTACAAGAATCTTGTGCCAAAAGCTCCAAGAAGTTGGCTGCTGTAAGTTGTTCTGACAGAAATGATTCATGAAGACATTTTAGACACTTCCCAAGTGCCTAGGGTTCACGTCCCAAATGCCTAATATGGCTTTATTTGACATTATGTGGGTCTTAAACTGACAGCCAAATTCCTGAAAGTGCTCTTCTCATCTCCCATTTTTGGGTTCTATCAGGCATTCTCCTAACTTTCAAACCTTTGTTTCATAGTCAAAATGCTTTTGTGAGTTTTGTCTTTCTCCTTCCGTAGCTTTATTTAGGTTCCTAAAATTTAGGATTTGATACTAGGATTAGGATTTGCCAGCAATACGCCTTGGAAATCTTGGAAGTCTTTCTATTGTATTTTTTGTCATCACCTTGAACTGAGCTGTCCATCTGAAATTTAAAATGTTTTTCAACTTAAAAATTCCCATAGAACTATAAATTACTGCAAATCCAAAACAACTAAATATTTTAAACCCTTGAGTAAAAACTAATGTATAATCACAAAGTATTTATTAGTTCTCACTGTGTCTACTTTACCAGAAGGCACAATGCCAGATTTGAAGAGGGGCATATGGTCTCCAATTTTGGCCTTCTGTCATAATAAAAAATTCATTCTTTATGTTCTGACCTCTAAGAAATACCATATATTTAAATTAAACCTATATTTAGCCTTTTATACGTCAGTTAGAAACACTTCTGTTTTACATATTTTGTTCTTTCATGGCTGCAAGGATTTGAATTGCTCTTTTTAAGCTGTAGGGACAGGAATTAGATATGGCTTTTTTGTTATTTCATTTCATGGCACTTGGGGAAATGTTTTGAGACTTTAGAACTGTGTGTCCTATGGGACTGAGCTTACTAAAGAGCAGCAAGTCACTCTTGGAAAATGTCTGCTAGTCCTTAAGGATCTTTTCCTATTACCTATCTCTAAATGACTGACTAACATAATGGATTAGTCTTTTCACCCTTGGTACATGACTAGAAGACTTTATGAACTAGCAGGAACATATTTTGATTTCACTGGTGTGCTTCCCCTTTACTGCTGCTGAATTTTGAAATGCTTTAGGTACTCACCAGCATCTAGATGGAGAAGTCTCTGAATTCTTAGAGGCTAACTTTGCTGTTCTGATTCCCTTTTTGCTTAACCTCCATATGTCCCCTGCGTAATTCTGCCTTTTCCCAGCATCAAATCTGTGACAAGATCAAAAATGGATCTAGTCAGATGGTAAAGGTGTTCTCAGCTCAAAAGTGCAACTTGAATTTTAACATGAAAATTCAAAGTGAAAATTCTAAACATGTATATGCATAAATGAAGATAAATGTATCAAGTTGTCTTAAGGTTTATACCATAAGCCTGGGGTATTGATCTTTGTGAAACTCCTTTATATGGCCTTTCAAAAACTTTATACATGCAAGCAATGTATAAAGAGGCTACGTTTCTGAGAGCCCACTCCTACATTCTTAGCAGTTACAAGCTAAGGCTGCGTTTGAATGCGTACGACAATCTTTTTATTTGCATGTTTCATTTAAAGCTTTCAGTTACTATTCAAGTAAAGGTTCAGAGCTTAAGATTTAATTATTATGAATCTCAGAGACTTAGTTGTGATCAATACGTTTAATTAAATCTATAAAATAGCAACTATTTCAAATGATGCAGATTTGAGTTCAGTACTGTGCTTCTGATGAGATTTTCTTGGTACCCAAAATGTGGAGATGAGGYAGTTTGGGGTAGTTGAATGCGCTGATCTTCTCTGTATTGTCTGTAGTGCAGATCAGGGCGATCTCTAGGATCACCTGGAATGTTTTGGACGTTGTTCCCTACAGTTCTGAAACAGCATCTCTGAAACATCTTTTTGGTAGCATCTTGTTTACTGAGCCAAGGCTGGTGGAAGCCTGTTAGGGTTATTTCTGTATCAGCTGAGCATTTTGATCACCCATACGATTTTCAGCTAGCCACTTGTGGCTACCTTCTGGCTAGCTCAACATAGCCAACATATGATTTGAAAGAATAAATCATGGATTGTAATTTTTATGGGGTTTTAATTATTTATAAAAAATAAGGCAGGAAACCCTGTGCTGAAACAAAACGTCACCCTGGACAGCAGTACTAAACATTTCCTAAACCATCGAGTGTATCATTTCCTTTTCTATTCAAATATATTATAATATAATATATATAAATATAACATATATATAATATTATATATTATAATATAATATCTCTTATCTTCTCCTGCCTGATGATTCCTGTGTGTCTTTTGGACAAATTTCCTGGATGGCTGGCTATAGATAGAGAAAAGCAAAACCTTTTAGCTGCCTCCTCTTGTTGTAAGCAGGTATTGTCCACCTGTTTCTCTACTGTAAACCTGATCAAATAGGCATTATTAGTTACAGACCTTCATACTGAAACAGGTTTCTGATATTTAGGTGGTAGCTTCTGTTATCTTTCCCTGAAAAAACAGCTCAGTTCACCAGGTCCGGTTCATCAGGTGCCACTGATGACCCCCTCTATCTTGTCTGCCCTCCAAAGAGAGATGCCTCAGTGCCAATTACTCTTCAAACGCTCTGGTCTTACCAATTCTTTGCTCAATGCTTCTAGCAGTGCCTCTGTTTCTCCTCCTTTTCCAAGAGTGCAAACTGATGATGGCAGTACCTACTGCACCTTACTTCTTATATCTCAGAGCTGTGGAAAATATCTGCTTTGTTTTGACATCATCACAATCACTTTTGGGCAATGGCAGAAGTCAACTGTCTTCACAGGCAAGAACCTGCTTCTCCAATAGCTGGATAGCAAGTTCTGTGATATTCTTTCCATCTCTTAGATATGCAGCTGATTAACATAAAACTAAATAAAAAAGCTAAGAAAAATGCTTAATGCAAAAATGCATGCCTACTTTTATAAAAAGATAAATGCCACTGGGACTTTTGATAATGAGCAGTTTCTGTGAGAACTGCCTACTTCTTAATTAATTGGTATGTAAACTGTACGAAAAACCCTATTAAAAGTCATAGCATATGCTGTGAAACCGTGTCTTTCACAACCACTAGATGAAGTCTGAGGGGAAATAAATCAGAGGTTAGCTGCAAAATGTGTTCTAGTCACTGAACAAACACTCTGCAATTAGAGGTTCAGATGTTGACTTTAGAAAACAACAAACAGGTGATTTGACATTCAGACTACACAATAGAAACACAGATGCCATCTTGAAAAAGAAGACAAATCATAGTCCGATAGTTACGGGGGAATGCTCTTGCTCAGCAGAGATAAGCAAACTGTGAACTAAATAAATTACCGCTAGAATAAGTTATGCTTCACGAAGAGGGAACAAAGAGAAGATCAAAAGGCTTGGAACTCTGCGAGATTGCAACGACTGAGATTGTCCCCTTTCTTCTCGCAGCACCAGCTTTGCTTCCCGTGGCACTGTGCAAGGTCTGGGCAGTGCAAGCCCGGGAGGGTGGCTCTTCTGAGGCAGTGCTCTCAGTATCAGACRCTGGAGTTTGTTCTTCCTTCAGATGGCTATAGCCATCAACATAGTGATCAACAGAGGCCTTGGACGTGCTCATACACATTCCTGTATCGTATGCTGGCAAATACAAAATAATAGTTTAAAACATAAGGAGACGCAGTGCTAAAATAGCACACTTTGTTTTCACAAGAAGTTGCTTTCTTCCTTTCATTTCTTTCCTCCTCTCATCTCTGAGATCGCATTCAAAACACTAAAATTACCTTTTATTTGAGAAAAGCAGAACCTGGGAATTATATAGAKTCTTACCTCTTAGTCTTCCTAGCTAGTTATTTTAGGGAAATTAAAATCTAGTTCTTGTTTCATCGTCATCCATTTTATTTCAAATTTATAGATATTTTTTCAGTTGTCCAGTGTATCAGAATATTTATATAATCGAATCTCCATCCTAGCTGAGCACCCATTCATGGCTTCTAATCATGAATACAACTCAGTCTTCAGAAGAGAACAAGCTTATAGAGCAGTCTCACTACAAATTTATTGAATAGTATAACTTTCATAAAGGTAATGTTGAACAGAAAATTGTTGACTTTCAGTTCAAAACTATTAGATATTTCAGACTAGAATTTGCTGATTGAGTTTTTTAGTTTTTTAGTAGGATTTTCAGAAGGTGAGGACTGTTCATGAAAACCTCATTTTGTCAAGATCCCGGCATGCTGGTGCATAGTTTTTTCATTAGAAAAAATGATAGTGCTCTCCTTGGATATATCCTACCACAGTAAGGGCCTGGTAAGGTGCTGAAAATCCTACTGAGAATTCTACTTCCAGTTTAAATAGGAAAACATAGCAAAAGACATGAGACATAACAAATAATTCTAGTTCTTCATGTCTCAGGTATGAAAGTCACAGTAAAAAGCTGTGACTTTGCTGAATTTTCAGCAAAGGGAAATAAAAAATGACTTTTTGCATGTCACTGTACCTCCTTTCGGTCTAGTTTCTACAGATAAATGAAAGAGGGATCACAGAATCATAGAATCACAGAATCAGTAAGGTTGGAAGGGACCTCTGGAGATCACCTAGTCCAGCCTCCCTGCTCAAGCAGGGTCACCTAGAGCATGTTAGTTGGGGTTGCATCCAGGCGGGCACTGAATATTTCCAGAGAAGGAGACTCCACAGCCTCTCTGGGTAACCCATTCCAATGCTCTGTCACTCTCACAGTAAAGAAATTCCTCCTGATATTCAGGCAGAACCTCCTGTGGTTCAGTTTGTGCCCGCAGCTGTTCCTCATAGGGCAGATGTTCCAGTCCTCTGATCATCTTCATAGCCCTACACTGGACTCTCTCCAGTAGCTCCATGTCTCTCTTGTACTGAGGAGCCCAGAACTGGATGCAGTACCTAGATGAGGCCTCACCAGGGCTGAGTAGAGGGGCAGGATCACCTCCCTTGACCTGCTGGCAGCASTCTTCCTAATGCACCCCAGGAGACCATTGGCCTTCCTGGCCACAAGGGCACATTGCTGGCTCGTAGTCAACTTGTTGTCTACCAGCACTCCCAGGTCCTTCTCTGYAGAGCTGGATCAGTAGCTGAGTATGCTAAGCGATTAGSACTATCAGATAGTAAAACTCTTGTATGACTATTACACAGTTTCAGTAGAAGGTCAAAAACTGTCATTCCACCAAAGTCATTAGAGCTATAAAGGGGATCGACAAGGACCGAAAAAGGGCAGCATTTGCAGTACCAAATCTGTATTATCAGTATGTTATTTTAAATACTAAACTATAATCAGTAGGAACTGTTATTGACTAATGTATCTGAAAATCAAGTATTCTTATTTATATGCTTAAATATGATGATAAGGGCTAGTATATTAAAGGAACTTAAGTGCCAGAATATGCAGGTAGGTTTCCAGTGTGATTTTCAGATGTGCTTATGTAGCGTTTATCTACATCTTCAAATGCCTTTATAAGTCTAGGCTTTACTGTGTAACTTCAGGGATCTTAGTAAATCTCTAGCAGAAAATCTCTGCTCTTTCGGCAAAAGAGAAAGGGAAAAGCCAGCCTGAGCATTTCTAYAGTCACTTCCCTTTAGCTCCTCCCTCTGATATGTGTGTCTTCAATTAGAAATTACATTTTGGTTATATAAGGTATAATAGGTTACTCYACTAACTGAAGGTCACAGAGTTTGAGCATAGTGTGCCTTGAAGTTAGCACACATTTGTGTGGAATCAGTAAGGTTGGAAGGGACCTCTGGGGATCATCTAGTCCAGCCCTCAAACAAGTGGCCCATACGGGGATCAAACCCGTGACCTGTGGCATTATTAGCACCACGCTCTAACCGACTGAGCTAAGAAGACCGACTAATGAATCATTAAATTCAGTATTAGTAAGGGCAGAGGGGAAAGGATTTGCTCTGGAGAGACAGGCAGTTTCAAGAACAGGGCATTTCTTAAAGGATCTTGAAATCTCCTGACTCTCTTGCTAGATGTTGTACACTGTTTTTAACTGGATCTGTGCGAGTGGGCTAGATTAGATCTGCAGAACAGACGGTGTTGTGATGCTTGCCTGGGACTGAAGCGATACCAGCAGCTAGCTGCACAGTGACTTGACAAAATAATGGGATCACTAAGCTACTTCAGAGAGCCCTGTCCCATCAGACCAGTACAACCAGTGAAGTGGATCAAGTGGTTACACAGGACAGTAGAACTAATAGAGTGRCTCTATTTGTACTAGAGCAAAGCCGCCATTGCATGCCCTTTGATTGACTTTAAGTACCTCGGTAACCTTATAGGATATTTTCTGGTCCTAAAGAAGTCAAATAATTATTCTAGTGCTATATATCTCATTTTCTTGTATTTTAATATCCAGAAGAGATTCTTTTTTCTTATGCTTAATTTTATCTTTCAACAAATGGAAAGATAGATGAGTGTCATGTTTCTAAATTCTTAAAGTTCTCGTGAGGTAGGAAGAGACACTTGCAAGGCAGCCTGAGATATTATTTCATTTTCCAGAAATAGGCACGGGGCTGGCACTCAAGACAGAATTCTATGCATTTCTGAAACAAGTAGCAAATTGGACTTTAGCAGAATGATAARCAGGTGGCAGGAGGACACCCACTCTAAATCCCAAATGATATGGGAATGGAGACCAACATGTTCTTTTTTTATTTACAGTTCTTTTCAAACTTTGCAGTCACCCACTAACTTCAGAAATGAGTTTTCAATGATTTTGAAATAAAGGCTATGACTAACTATATCAAAACTCTAAAATTCCAAAAGGCTCACAGTGAAACCTTTTTTTTCGATCATGATGTTGCTGACACCTGAGATAGACAGCTACCTAATAGGATGGCAGAGAGAAGATGAAGCCAGACTTTTCTTGAAGGGGCACAGGAGTAGGACAGGAGGTAATGGACACAAGGTAGAAAAATGGCAAACTGCAATCAGATGTAAGAAGACCTTTTTACCGTAAGGGCGGTCAAATATTGGAAAAGCGTCCGAGAGAAGTTGTGAAATTCATCCTTAAAGATATTCATACCTTGACTGGACAAGGTCTTGAGGCACCTGAACTAACTCACCTGCTTCAGGCAGGAGATTGGACTACAGAAAAAAACATAGCAGATGTGCTGATTTTCTTCTGATGCCAGCAAGTGTAAGGGGATTTGTACAATAACGGTATCGCACATCTTGTGTTAAAAAATAAGGCGTGGAAAAAGAAGAAACTCTATAGGGAAACAATCGTAGTCAATATATCTGAGCAGTGGAAAGTGATCTTTCTTTCCTGAGGTCGTTCCTGGAACGCCTTACAACACTCGGAGTTCGGATTGTGAGGACACTGCGCTGTCTTCCCTCCAGAGGGATGATGCCAACTACTCTATCTRTCTACTGCAGTCACGTTGTATGAATCACCTGCATACCTTCCACATGCAGGTCAGCAGTCCTAATCATTTTAAAGAAGAGAGCCTGATCCTGCTTCCGCTGAAGTCATTCAAGGCTTTGGTCCTTGGAGCAGGGTTGGGTTCCTAACGGAGTAAGGTCAGGGTTAGGAGACATGGAATTGACCTTGTAAAGGCAAATACTCAGTCCTAACCATGAACCTGGGGGTGCTGACRGCAGCTTGTTCCTACTGGGAATTATTCTGTCTGGAACTGTTTTTTTCCCCAGGATACTTCCCAAGGCAATGTCTGACCTCTCTGAGAGCACAGTGATATAGGTGATTTTTAAAAATGATTTTTCCTATGTGSGGAGTCTCTGCTGCATGAATATTGCAGTGGTTAATGTGAAGCAATATTAGAGAAACTTGTTTAAGGAAATGTAAAGCTTAGGTTTTAGTATCCGGTATCTAAGGTGATAGTTAAACAGCATTTATTACCAGGAGAAATAGTGGGTACTAGCTTTTATGTATTTCAATATATTCTTACATATATAATATGTATTTGTATCGAATTAAATATACCCTCTCTCTTCCTGCCATTTTTTAAGTTTACCTTACACTCTTGATTTTTGGTATTATTTTGATTGTTCTTTCTGCATGATCTGTTTTTACCARTGTTGTTGGAACACTGATCTTTGTGATGATATTCCGGGGTATTGGTTATTGTTTCTTTATTCTGTAATATTATACGGTTTTGAAGACATAAACACTATTTTTTCTTTCTCTCTGTTATCACAGGTTTTAGGGGAATCAGATTGTATATGGATGATTTTATTTTTGCTTATTGTAAAAATTTCCACACTACGGTCTTCTAATGTTAACCTGTAAATGTTAAGGGAACAATTTTTATTCATTTCTAAGCTCTGTAAAATGATTCTGAAAAAATACAGTAAACATTCTTGGAAGCAAACTGAGTGTAGCTCTACTCTTTTGAAGTTTAATTTGGACCATAAACCAACCTAATTCTGAAGTTTGACATTGAAATTCAGTCAGAGAAATGTAGTTACTAAATAGCAGGCTTATTAACATCTAACAGCATGCACTGAGAAAGGCTTTATTGGCATAACTCTGCAGAATAAGTTTGCCTATAAGGGGAGCATGTGGATGTCTGTACAGGTGACAAATACTCTGGGAAGCTACATTCATCAGCTGAAATTTAAAAGACGTTTGCTTCTGGCCTTAAACTCCTTGATCTGGAATGGATTGCATTGGAAATCACTCAGACTGAAGTCTTGAACTGACAGAGMGTTTGTGTGAACACTGTTACTGCGCTGTGTAAATCTGTTTCAACATCCATCATTTAAAGGGTCAGCACAAATTTAATTTCTATCAAGCTGTTCTTTCATTAAATAGTGAATCAGTGCATAGGATGATTTTAGAAAGTAGGACTGCTGATAAATATGTATTTTCAAAAGACTCCAGCCAGTGTCAAACATTTTAAGAGCTAGAGCTACTCCTTTTTATCACAAGGATAACTTCCAAGATTGATATTCCTTATTTGACAAAAGTATAATCTGCACATACACCCAGAGGAGAGATTTTAAGAACTCTCATTGTTGCTTCTTTTCATTTAAGTATGTGAATGATGCTGATCAGACTTCAAATCTTGGACAGTCTGTGCTCTAATGCTATGAACTTGGCAACATCTCCAGGAGAAAGTGGCCTTTCAGCTTATTCCATTATTTAGAAAGGGAAAGAGGAAGAAAATTCTTAACCTTTTAAAAATAAATTTTAATAACGTTCTGAAATTCGCCAG
Organism: Rhea americana; assembly: GCF_003343005.1. Classification (NCBI taxonomy): domain Eukaryota; kingdom Metazoa; phylum Chordata; class Aves; order Rheiformes; family Rheidae; genus Rhea; species Rhea americana. The sequence goes on from NW_028186657.1 coordinate 327,999, forward strand.
AGGCCATCAGACCCTGCACCGGCTGCTTTGACCTCTGTTGATCMCTTCCAACAGGAAGATGCACTTAGGTTATAAAAAGGACTGTAGATCATTAAATGATGTAAGTGGGCAAGTTTACTATTCTGAAAGAGCCAAATTCCACCCCTTGTCCCTAAAAGAAACTGAAACAGCAAATCCTTCAGCATAATTAAAGTAATAGTAAAGGAAAAAGAAGGTAATTTTCTTGCTAAAAGGTAGCAAGCATCCCCTTGCTGCTGCATGCTTGTACAGCTTTACTAATTTGGAAGGTTCTATGCCAGATTTTTMTCAGCTGCGAATCTGGCTTGGCAGTGGAATACAATGAATCATCAGTTTAAGGCTCTCCCTGAACACAAGGAGATTCCTTAAAATGCCTGCGTATACAATGGCTTCCTTCATACTGAAGGACACGCTACTAAGTAGTATGCAAGATTTCATGATCTTACCCCTTCTCAGCGACTGGGTTGTTTTTTCCTATGGACTGTAATAAGCTTTGGCTCTCTGCATCCAGCAGACTGAAACAAATTCTGAGATAAAACTAAATGCTACAAGAATTGGTTGTAATAACTTAATATATTAAATTGTTAAGCCATTAATCTAATACAATTATATTGATTTACATACTGACTTTCTCAGCATTAGTTATACATATATCACTGCGATAGTCTATTTTTTCAGTCAGAAACTTAAACCTTTTCATATTTGCATGCTATATTTGCTTTCCGTCTAAATGAGTGAAAATAAGTGATTATTTGGAAAACAAAACTACCCAGAGAAAATAAATAGGCCTTCCAAAGCAGTACGTAGCATGAACAGAAAGTTAACTTCTTGAATATTTTAACAAAAAATTCATTTATGAAGATGGYGTTCTTTTATTCTATTTTGGACACAGAAGTATAAATTCAGATTTCAAACTTCTGTATGACTGTGCTCACAGATGCAGATGGTTGTAGCTAATTTTAGGCTGCATTTCCATTCGGATTAACAGATTCTAATGCTAGAATATTCATGATACATGAAGAGTTGTCTCGAGAAGCAAAAGTTATTTATAAAGATATCAGTATGCTTCAGATGGAAAACTCCAAATGCATTATCTTTTCTCCGCGCTGATACCAACATGCTATGAAACAAGACTGTGTAATACTGATGCCACCAAGCTCTATATCACTGAACATCTGCTTTATACATGGTCTATCTGAAGATTAATTAATTGCCTAYTTTGCAGCAGAAGCTTCTTGCAGGGAAAACCCGGTTATGAACAGTGCTTTTCTGGATCATAACCCTTAACGTAACTAAATATACATCACAATGATTATTGGGCAACCATAATTAAATACTGCCATTTCCAAGTAATTGAAAAAATGACAAATATTCTAATGTATTCATTGTCATGGCTTCACAGCTGACTGCTGAGAGAGTGTTTTTGCCTTTAATCAACTTTMGTTAGTGTCAAGGTACCAATTGTAAGAAAGAGACTATGCGAGTTAAACACTAGGATCGTGCGCAACTCCAGAACATTCTGCGAAAGAAATGCTAACATCTAGGGGGCAAAACAAGGCAGAGGATAATCTTTTTTTGCATTCTGCAGAGGCAGCATACCTGTAAAAGTGAAGCCTTGGTTGCAATGCTCTTCATCAGTTAAGGTCTTTTCATCRTCTAAGGTCTGACAGGATGGTGGGGCTGAGAGAAGAACCGAAGATGCCCKTGCTCAGAACAATCACGAACGCTTCAGGGCTTACAGATGAAATGCAATGATTTTCTTGGCCCCGTCCTCCAAACTGTTTCCCAGAGGAAAACTTCAGCACCTTCAACTAACTCCATGAGCAGTAAGTGTGTGTACAGGCACAAAATCTTTCCCTGTGAGCAACTTAGCAGAATTCAGTCTTCATCAGGATGGCAGGACTCAGTACGACTTTGCAAAGCAGAGCGGTGCAGAACAGGTGGAGAGGGCGTGAAACATTTTTATTTGTGCACATCTAACTGAGGCTTTTATTTATTTTTGTATGTAGGCCAGGAACAGGAGAAGCAAACCTATTCTTGCGTGTTATGTACTATATAATGTGTGACCACTGTCATTGAAAAGACCAGTTTTCTTCTGCAATATTACTTCTATATGCAGCTGCTATACAAGAAAATTTGCCAAAGAACAGCACTGAAACTTTGCCAAATCTTCTTTTCAAATGTGTGTAAAATCTACATTGCTATACACATCAGTTTATAGTACCACTGTGTACATTCGTGACTGAATATCTTTTCTTAGTGGTGATAGTGCATATATTAAATATCTTGGATGAGTAAGTTGCTGTTATCTGTATTTAATAAAGGTATGCAAATATTGAAGTTCCTTAGAAGCATATCCTTTCCTTCTCAGTGTTTGAGTCTAAATAGTTAAATGATATTGCGCATCTCCAGTAGAACATTTTATAAATGGCCTGAACTCCGCAAAATGGAACCTCAAAAAAAAAAAAAAAAAGAGAAAAAAGAAACAAGAAATCCACTACTGGTAAAAAGGATAGGTTTAGTACAGCTGCTGTTTTTACTGACAGGAATTTTGCACTCTGTTAAATAGGGGTTACCTGACAATATTGCCTGTATCAGCAGGAGAGTGAATCAAAGCCTCAGGCAGCCCATTATTGTCCTATACGGTTTATTAAGTCCATCTGATTTTCATCACTATGTGACAATTTCAATGTACATTGCAAGCGTGGTTTTGAAATCCAGCTTATACTGTATTTTAGGTGCTGGTTGTAAAAGTTCAGCCTATTTAAACTCCTTTCACGAGTATCGTAGAAATGTCATTGGTTAAGAAGGGTGAAGAAAAACTTTCAGTCTTTTCTTATTAAAGATTTAATTCAAGTGGGATACTTTTTCTTTTATCTCTTTCATTGTTTGTCTTCCTGACCCTAAAATGTTCAGTCATTTATATTAAATGAACTTTGCTGTGGACCTCTGTTTCAAATGAGTGCTATGGTGTTAAATCATGAATATGAAAGATTGTCATCATGGCTACTACATGATATTGCAATTAAAGTCGTCCTCATCTGTTGGTTGCTTTCTGTTATCATGTAGAAACATGATATTTCAGAAGCTGTTAATTCTCAAAGTCTTTTCTACCACGTTCTTTCTCTAAAACTGCTATAAGTTAGAAGCAAGGCAAGAAAAATTATTGTAACAGGCACAGTTTGAAGGTAGACTTCACAGTTTGAAGGTGTGAACTCCTGTGAAGTTCATAAATCATGGAAGAAGTTTTGATTGAATTTTGGCCATTATTCAGAATGGAAGTGGCTTGAGTGTTTAACTTTCAGTCTAGATCAATAAAGGAGAAACCAAGAATCACTAACCTATATGGACAAAACTCACAGGTTTCCACGTGGCATTTTCAAATTATTAATCCGTGTTAATCTTGAGTCTAGTTACCCTAGACAAAGTCTGCCACTCCAGGTGTTTATCAGATAATTAGCTGTCATAGAGCACTTTTCATCACTACATCTTCAATACAGAAGATGAGAAGAGCTTAAAAGTATGAGAAGTGAAGTGCGTAAATCAAAAGACTTAAGATTATACTTATGAGGTTCTAACATCTATTTAAACAGAATTTTCTTCCTCATTGGAATATCTMGATGGCAACTTGGAACAGAAAAATTGTTAAATCTGGCCTTTAGACTACAGGTGATTTCCCTACTTCTGCTGAAGATCATCTGTGCAAAAGAGATTGTAAAATTTACTGGGTCACAGCAAAACAAAAAAAGCCATGGTCAAGTGCTCTTCTAGGAGTGATGAGTCCTAAACAGAAGATGCTGCTTCCTAGAGTTCTTTCTATTTAGGATTCAAAGGGCATTAGATAAAAATAGAAACTGTCTTGGGGAGGAAGATGGGATAAGATGGTAGCACTGTAAACTCATCATTTTTCAGGTAAATGGCTTAACATTTAAATTACAATCACATTCCTTTGTGTGATTTTTCTCTCAAGCCCATTCTGTCTTGAATTATTTCAAAATGATGCACTGTTTCAACAAGAGATTTCCTCTTTCATTGCTCCTTCTCATCAGCAGTAGGCTGCAATATTTAGGTTGGGACAGTCTGCTGAGTCCAACCCTAAGTATACCTGAGGCAGAGAAGGACCGTTGAAAGCAAGTCTCATTTTCTGCTTAAGGCTCTGGCTTGCCAGCTAGATGCAAAACAGTTCAAATAACGGTGACCTTACTCTGTTCAAGGTGCAAATCTAGGCTCTTGAGAAGCTTTACTGTCATAGAGGGAAGTTTGATGGTGCCAGTGCTGGGTAGCAGCTGTGTAGGCTTTTTATTTTGSATTACAGTATTAGATTTAGTACCTATATTTTGCGTAAGTCCTGTTTTAAACCCCATTTCTAGGGCACAGGCTGTTTCCTCTCTGTAAGAGTCAGGACTGCTGAGAACTTGGCAATTTAGCAAAGTGGAAGGGTTTGGGTTTGATGAGTAACACAGCTGAAACTGTGACAGATAATAAATGAAAAGTGATCGTGTTTAAGCTACAATTTGGCCAGCAATTGCTTTGATTATATAAAAAGGAAAAGGTGGAAAGGGGATTTTTTTGAGGGAGGAACTTTGCTGAATATTAGATTAAGGCTTAGTTTGCAGCAGGAAAGGAAGGTAAAGGCTCTTTCTTTATAAGTAAGAGTGAGAAAGAAAATAAAAAAGATCTAGTTAGCCAGTGGTATTTCAGACAGAAATATTTTTTACCTTATAAATTTGCTATAAGCTGTTCTAGTATGGGTGAAGAAGAGAAACAAGAACTTGTCTGCTCTCTGAACAGCAGAGTGCTTTGCCAAATAGATAAGTTTCAGGATGCCAAGTTTGAAAACTGACAAGTGAAAACAAGTTCAACTTCCTAATACTGGGCTTATGATAGAAGAACATTAGCCCTTAAGATAGCATGCCAGAATGGAAGCAGAGGTTTCTATTGCATATAGCTAATGATGTGCTTTTTTGCTTTGGTTAAGCATGATATAGCTCCCAAGGCTAGTGGGCTTTCTTTGTGGTCTTGTGGAGAGAGCAGGCTTTTTTTCAGCTTTGTTTGGTTCAGAACTATGAAGCCTGTTTATGACTAGAGTCCTTTTATGCTCAAGTTGGTTTTTACTACACGCAAGATCTGTGATGTTTGGTTGCTAAGATGAATAGGTTACTGTTCATAAGAAACCTATGGGGAAAATATCTAATGACTTCTGCTTTCTGAGTACTGCTACTTCGAACTTTAGTGAAAGTGAAAAATGAGTTAATGTATATCTGACTCTTTCTAAAGCCTTCTAGAAGGCCATTGAAGTAACTAAGGGCATAGTAGAGAAAAACATTCTTTCTTCATTTTGCTGTAAGTCAAGCTGCTTCATGTGAGATAATTGGAGAGCTGTTATTATTTCTAATGTCAAGACAATCAATGATTTTTGGAAAGGCAATCATAGAATCAATAGGCAAGTGAACATTATTTCACTTGTGAATTAAATGTTTACTTTTAAGACAGACTTTATATAGAGTGTAGCTTTTCCCCTGTAGGGAAAAATCAGAGTAGGTCTGATAAAGTAATTTCAAATAYGGTCACTTTCATTTTCTATTTTTACTGTTTTATAGATGGATACAGCTGTAATCCTTTCTCGGCAACCATGCTGTCTTCAGCTTCTGGAGAAATGTAAGGTATGATCCAACACACTTTGCAAGCTTCTATACATGAAACGCTTCTGTTCAAATCAAACTTGATTCTTTTTTAATGTAGATGTTATGAGAGCATTGATCATAGAGCCCCTCAAATGGACTATAACACCACAAAGATGAATGAAAACACTTATAAAAGTTTCAGTTAAGTTACTGTGTTTATAAAGTACTTCAAAGTAAATGGTACTGACCATAGCACATGCCATAGCAAAATACGAGTTTAACAACCTAATTGCACAGTGAATAAAGAAATCTGATACGAGTCTTTAAAGCTGGAATAAAAACTACTTGCATAAAAAGGGGCTATTTTAATAAAGTCTAGGTGAAAAAAGGCATACATTTGTTTTGAACTGGTCTACCTGTTCATAATAAGTTACTGTTAAGGGAAAATGGTGAGTATCCACTGGACAATCTGAGTTTTTTATGGAAGTTATATTAAGGTTTATTAGAGTAATAGCATTCTAAGCTTACATGTTTGAATTTTGGTAAAAACAAATATGATTTTGCATATGTTAAAATTTATGCTTGTTGGGAAATTTTACGTGTCACAAATCTTTGCCTGCTACTGTGTGCCTTGCAGTATCTGAACTCTAACAGTGTTCTAGGTCATAAGTAGTTTATTGACTGTGACAAGAAGTTGAAATTAACTTTCCTATATGTAAAAAATATAACACTGAATTGGTAGACAAAATACAGATTTTTTTTTTTTAAGTGGAAATTTCAACTTTTTGAAATTTTAATCTTTTGATGACTGGAAAAGCYTCAAAATAATTAAGAAAGTAAAATTGTACCTTCTACCCACACCAAACCAAACTTAATATTTGGCTTACATTGCATTTTTTCTCTAAAAATGCAGTCTTTCGATAGATACCTTAGTAGTTCTTGTTTCAACATAGCTTTCATGACCAAGGAGAAAAGAGCCAAAAATCTTTTAACCAGTATCAAATAAATACTTGAAAAATAGAATATCAGGTTACTGCAGCAAACTGTCCTAGATCAGTTCACAAGATAGATCACAATTAACTTTGTGCTTTTGGAAAACAAAAGGAAATAGGTGAGGGAAATGCRCACAACTTGCTAGTAATGGATATTTCTTTGCAAAGACTGCTGCTCTTACGTAAGGTGTCCTTTCCTTCTTTATTGATGAAGGAGAAAAGGATGTTAAAACCAGTTGCTTTCTCCTGTCAAATCTGCTTATTATCTTATTTTTTCCCCTTCTGAGTTTCCTCTTTTGGAAGTGTGTTTTATGAAGTGTAATTTCATCTACTACATTGTGCAAGTTGTGGATAACCCAAATGGCTCCAATCTAATTAAGGAACAAAAAGTGAAAAGAACTGGTGCACACTTTTCCTAATAATTAATGATTGAAACTAGATTTTTCTTTCCCAAACACTGATTTCAGCAATTCAACTGGTGTATATATGGTGTATAGCGTGATGTCTAAGGAATGTATATGAAGGATGTTAAATTGGTGCTTTTGAGAATCACTGGTGACAGCTGTAATTGAGACTCAGCATTCAGCATTGCATCTTTGATACACAGACAGCGATTCCTGTCATCTTACATTTGTGTATAGTGTATTGTGTCTTTAAGTATTTTTGGAGGATCCTTTAGTTCTACAAAATTTTTCTCCTGGTTTTCCGGAAATAGGAGGAGAATAAAATATTTTTAGGACAAGTAAATTATGCTTGTTGTAAAGCAAGATGATGCAACTATGCTATCATTAACGGCATTAATACCTTGAGTTTTTTGGAAAAGGCTTGAATCTTCTGAAAATGAAGATGCAAAAAAAAAAAAWAAAWAAATAAGATTCATTGATTGTTACAAAGAGCCCTGTGGACAATGTCAAACAATACTTCTGTGATAGCTAACTGTTTGGTTCTGAGTCATTCATTTCTTTTCTCTGTGGAGGTAAATTTGACAGCTCAGCTGTTATTAGCAGGGCAAAAGGCCCTGAAAAATCCATAACCATATGCAATTATCTTCTCTCCTGTCCTAGATCATTTCTTGTTCAAGTTTCTGTTAGAACATTTTGTTTTTCCTAGTTTCTGATCTGTTGTATACATGAGTTCTGTAGTTCATTCACAAGCTGAAAAAAAGTCCAACATTTAAGCAAGGCTTACTTTATTAGTTTTTACATAAGTCAGTGTTAATAATAACTTCTGCTGTGGAGTTCAGAATCAATCTGAAATATTCATCTTGATAAGAGCAATTTCTAAGATGTGCTCTTCAACACTTAATCTTACTTTGCTAATCCATTTATTTTGCTAATCCATTTATTAATGTAATTTTCTATATTCTAATTAAAACCATCCAACTAAGGCATGGTCAGTTGGTTATCCCAGAAATGCATATGCGCAAATAAACCCTTATCTTAGCTATGTATCCAAGTGGTTCTTGAAAAGCAGGGAAGACAGATTGACCTTTGCAATGTGATTAAAAAATTAACAAATGTTGAGCTCTGGCTGGACACAAGAGGAAGTGAATCTGAAAACTGAAAGCCTATCAGACTGCCCTCATACCAACTTTCTAACTTTCTTACTATCACTATGCTATGTGATGTATCCAGTTGTAAAGGTAAAAAAAAAAWTTTTTTTCCAAACTTCATGCATTAGTATATAAGGGACTGTAATCAAGTACTTTTGCTGCCTGAGTCCAAGTTGATTTGGGTTTCATTAAAAACCAGCATAAAACTGCATCATGGCTGGACTGCTAGGAAATCTTGTTGTCACCCTGTCTGTATTTTTCACTCTAGAGATAGGTATTGTTTGCTTAACAATAATATGTCTTACAGAGTATCAGTTGGTACCTATGAAAAAAGATTATTAAAAGCACTACAATACATGGTTTCCTTTAAGTGACCTTTGAAGTTTCTTTTAATCATGATTCTGGACAGAAAGACTGAAAAGCTGTGTTTTTTTTATTTTTATTTTTATTTTTTTTACTGATTTTTAGGGCCTAGGACATCAAAATTGAGAACTACAATAACTGATAGACCTTATCTCTTCTCTTGATTCTTATCTCTCAGCTYTGCTTGTCTACATGACCTGATATTTGGGTTATCAAGACTTTAAGAATCAATAGCTAATCTGCTGAAACTGATACAAAATGGGCTATGCTGTTGTGTCTACCTCAAACTAAAACTGCATAAATGAGCATAAATTCTTACTCTACATTAGCTGAAGAACATTCCCATCACAGAAAGAACATTGCTCCAGAAGGGTCTCTGAATGGAAGTTGGGCCATAATGCCTTTCCTCTGGGGAAAGGCCTGGTAGACCCTTTTCTCCTCATAAGTTCTGATCCTTCCTTTAACTTTTTTGTCTCAGTAGCAGCCATTACCTAGTCAATACTGTGTATTTTACAGACTGAGCCAGGAATTTTGTCTGCAAGGGACAGAACCACTCTAGTTAGATTGAAAATAGTTAATGAAGAGGAAAATCAGTTCTCCTCACACAATTACCTTTCACCTATTCCCTCCCCCAAAATGCAAAAAATCTAAAGTTTTTCCATCTTTCCATTATTTCTTTAATGGATTGTGATGTTTTTATCTTTACCCACTGTGGTATGAATCCTGAATTGTGTCCTGCAAGAAAATCTTCAGCAATTGCTAAAACATTATTGCTTCATATGCAAACCAAATGTCAGCAACTCTTTCAAAGGAGACAAGTATTGTAATCTAATGAGACACTTGCTGCATGCTTCTGCATGAAGTGACACTGAATTGCTGAGATATTGGCAAACCTGTCCAGTAGCCACTCAACTTGTCTTCCTCTTCTGGTTCTAGTTCACTTCACTTCTGCTGACTTTTCTATTTTCTGTTGTCATTTGAGTTTCCTATGCAATGAAAACCTCCTTTTGAGACTAATTAAAACCAAACTGGGGAGCTGTTCTTTGAAGCAAAAGCACTATAAAGAATTGCACTGTCGTTAGTAATAGAGAATTTTCTCTTTCACTTGGTTATCTTTTGCAGAGATTCCTAGCATATTTCTAATATTCAGCTACTGTATATATTGAAGTTTGCTTTTTTGTTCTCTTCTGTACTACTCTTGCTTGCGTGCATCATTCCACACCATAATTACTGCCTGTTGTGGTAAGGTGATGAACGTGTACCTGGCAAGTATGAGTCTGAAATGAGCTCTTATTAGTGCATATGAACTAAGTTTAAGAAATACAGTGACAATCAAACTATTTTTATAGTCAGATTCYGGGTTTTTGTTGATGCCATTGTACTGCATACTATAGCTTCAGAGCACTTGCAGGTATGGTTGGGATAGACTATACAGTCTGAATGTGGTGCGTAGCCGTGGATCTCTTTAGCTTGTGTGTGCACATCTCAGACTTTAGTTTTACTGTGTATTCTAAGTAAAGGAAGCTCTTAACTTTATGTTCAGATAGGGAGCTGTGAGAAAAAGGAAGTTAGGGTGTGAAGGTCATAAATTTGTATGAAGCTGGACTATGCTTATGTTTGTTCTGCTGTAGACCAAACTGCTTTACCTCCATTGATCTTTGCTCTGGAAATAAAACTACTTGTACCTGAGCTAAGAGATCTGTAGTASTTGTGCAGGAGTTTAGGAAACAAGTGGTTGAATTCTATTGTTCAAATGTTCTCACAAGGTTTGCAGTGCATTCTTTTTCCCTTGCCATTAGTCTAAAGCTGCTTACACCTTTTGACAGTGTGCCGCGAGAGTATGCTTGTTCGGAGTGCAAGACCTTTCATTTACTCTTTCTGGGTATGAATTTTGAGCCTTCTGCTCTTGGGAACTTCTACAGCTATATTATGTTTACCAGCTAGTGTTTCTTAGCAGAAAGAAAACAATCTACATGAGGCAGAGAGTGATTCATAGTTASTTGGAAGTAGTAAAACAAGTAGGAATACATGGTCAGTTTTTACAACAAGAACAAGGAGATGCAATTTTCCATAATGTRTACTTCTACTGTGAAATTCCTTACAGGAGGGTGCTGGAGGTTCTAAGAATGCACAATGTGTTAGAAAAGGCTGYAGCAAGCTCCTGAAGAAAAGGTTTCTCTAAAGCTAGTCAATAGGACATGGCAGGTGAAGTCTTGCCTACAGAAATCCTTACACTGCTGGTTTGCAGGAGTAGYGGTGGTTTGCTAGGCAAGGTATTCTGTACTTGCTCTGGTTTTGTACTCCTCCTTCAGCATGTTTTCATGGCCATTCATTCAATTTTGGGCTAAATGCTGCTTTCTGAARTAGTATAGCTCCTGATAGAGGTGGAACACACTTGCATGCTTAAAATATGAAGTGTCCTCAGATTTGATGTACTATATTAGCCTGCTCTCTGGTCATCTTTCACACAATCTTGCTGATGTTTATGCCTGAGCTAACTTTTCTCTAATGGAGTAACTTACTGTTACCTCTTGCTTACCCTCATCTGTTTTCCAGCTTCCTATCTGTAAATATGACTTGATGCCTTCTGCCTTTTAAATTTTGGAAGTGTGTGTTTAACTTTTCAAACTACTGTGGGACAATGGCTTCTAGAAGAGTGGCTGTTTGACCCATCATGACTGTTTAGGCAGAAGTGGTATTTTTATACAGCTTTCTACATTGCTTTGCAGGTAAAAGCTTAAAACAACTCCAGAGCATTCTGTGTTGTCTTTTCAGTTTAAATTTTGGACAGCTAAACTTATGGAAACTGTATCATAAAATCAGATTATTCTAGTTGTGTTTATATGCTGTACATTTCTAGAGTGAGACTGAATATTTGATTAAGCAATAGAATGAGTTTTATATAACAGATAACTATGAGGAAAGGAAGATTAGCCAAATGTTTGCTTTAGGAATTTCATGCAGAATTTATTATTGTAGTCAAACATTCCACATGTTTTTATAAAACACTCATATTACACACACTAAATCCATCCTATTAAAAAAAAMCACACAATGTGCAGGTTGAGTTCACTTCTAATGACAATGTTTTTAAAAGGTTCTTCCTATGGAGATTACACTGTTAGAGGAAGGATGTGTGTTGGGGGTGTCCAACAAGTTTATGAAGGAGTGGRAGTTTTTACCACAAATCACAAGCTTTTAAATAGACCTGAATCTTCTCTTCCTCTGCCAGTACCCAGATGTGTTCTTCATTAATTTTGCACACAATTTTAGGTAAGAAATATCTTATCAGGGAAGAATAAATACAAGAACCAGCTCATTTGGCATGTATTCTGTGTTTTGCTGCATTAGTATTGCCAACAATCGTTATAACTGACCGATTTAAGAATTACAGTTGGATCTTGCCAAGTTCACAAGTCTGACAGAGCAGCAACCGTTCAGGATTGGAGAAGAATTATTTTTCCTCTCTGAACCTGTTTGGCTTTAACAAATAAATCCGTCCGTCTTGTGATGTTCCGAGCTATAACCCGACCTGTGCTGGCTGACTGCTGCAGGCGAAGCCGTTTGAGGCCGGGGGAAGATGCTGCTGTGTGTGTGTAATAACTGCAAATTCGCACGGTTTGGCGCCGGTGGTGAGAGTATCGTGCTGCAGCGGTCGCCACGCGTGGGCTTGGTGACTGGGGCGTCCGCTGCGAGGGAGCGTGTGGGCGCGCTGGCCGTTCGTGAAGGGTGCAGAAGGGATGCGCCGGTTTATGTGAAACACTGACGGATGAACTGTGTCGGGGTGTTCAGGAGCTGGGATGGGAACTCAAGAAGTGCACTTGTATTGTGAATGTCTTCTGCATTTGGCGGGGGGGGGGGCTGCTTTCTGTAGGCTTCCGTTTATTCCAGCTGGCATCAAACACTAAACATTAACCTTATCTTTCTGGAATTTAGGACTACTGACAAATATGTTTCAAATTAAGTTGCCGAGTGAGGCATCGCTGGCAGCAGAGGCTCGTTATTAATGCTCTGAACCCACACGGGGCTCTTGAAGATCCTCCTGCAGGGCTACACTGTGCTCACCACAGGGAGGAGAAAAACCTGCCACTTCGAAGCGCTTTTGATCACTGTGTCCAGCCTTGCAGCGTCTTAAGCGCCATCTCTTTTAATTTGTGTTTCCGTTCTGCCCGAGGGGTGATGCGTGTTATTATTCAATGTCCTAATGCTGAACAAGTAACTGGCATTTTTGCTGTAGCTGCGTGGACCCTAATCTCCATATTTTGCTCCTTGATAACAGCAAATGATTTTGCTAGAAGAAGGGCAGGAACAGGATTTTTTTTCCCCCCTTGGAGCAGCAAAGGAGACTCGCTCCTACAGCAGCGTAGGCATAATTAAGCTCCAAGTTAGGTCTTCAGCTATCTTCCCACCTTACCCGACCTCCATGCTGCACCATTAACGCATGCTTTGCATATGCTCTTGCCCCAGAGAGGTGTTGACATTTAATTTCATGAAGCTTTATTCCCCCACCCCAATACGGCCGTAGGAAGGCGCGGGGGGAAGAGGGGGCTGCAGTGTGGAAGGGGGGTTAACAGATTTAAAACCAGAGTGATTCAGGGGGAAACACGGATATTTTGATGTGCGGGAAGGCGCTGCCCAAGCCCCGCAAGCCGTGAGCCGCCCGGTGTCGTGGCCGTGCTGCTGCCGGGGGGAGCGCCGCGGGGCGAAGGCGAAGGGCAGCTTGTGCGTGCGGTGTTCTTGCCCGTGCCGAAGGTGCCAGAGCYGCTCCGCGGGAAAGGCAGATACGAGGTGCTCGAGCCTGTGAGATGGGGAGGGGGCCGGAGCAGACTTTYGCACTAAGATTGTAGGAAGGATTTTCTCTTCTGCAAATTTTCTTCATCCCAGCATGTTAGAGAACAGATATTTTAATTATTTTTTTACTCTACTAGTGGCAAAGAAATCCACCCCACTTAATCAGTATTACGGTCCTGTGACTCGGCAATAGCGCTGCCACTGTAGCTCAGTGGTCTAGCTGACACTAACTTTATAATGCCTAGCATAAAACTTYAGTAAGGCTGGTAAGGTCTGCCTTTCCTAAATTAACAGTTTTTTGCTATGCATCTGAAACCATCTGACTTGGAGCTAGAGAAAGAGATGGAGCAAGAAGATGTTTTAATATCCTGGCGAAGGGCTTCCTGCAGTTGTAGTTTGCTTGTAAACGCTTCCTGTGACAAGTCATCAGTAAGAGGTGTACTCTGGAAAATAATCACAGGCTTTTTTTTTTTTTTTTTTTTCAGATGGCAATAGTCTGTAGTATGAAACAATCACGGATTCATGTAAATGAATATTTAAATGTACAGATTTAATGGAGTTGTAATCAGGGCTGCAATCAAGAACCAGTAGATGATTATTCTTAATTCCTAACCTGCAATAAATGGATTGTGGTAAAACACACTGGCTTTTACTGCAGGATCTCTCATGCAGATCACATGCAACTGATGGGACTGATTAACTGTATCAAGATAAGAATACCAGTCCTATAGTGAAAATGGCAAAGAAACCGAATTGTAACATTATTTAATTCCATTACGACCTTTGGTTTAAAATGACTGTAGATCATGTGCTTTCAGCTGGAAGTGAACTTCTGGGCTAAAACTTTCACTGTATCTGTCAGAGCTTTCTTAATTGGGCAGTGATACAATATGCAAGTCTGGGATTTAGACCTGGAAAAGTTGATTTAAACTGCACTGAAAGATTAAAAGCAATTCAATTCAGAAGCTTTGATCTAGTTCTTATTTCATCTGAACTGTTCTATCTCATATTTTGGGGTTGCACAATAGGTCAGAGTGAAGGTTGATCTATTTTATTAAAGAACTATACCTTAATACAGGYATTTTCATTTTCTGTTAGTATGATATTGCTTTTCAAGGTTCTTCTCTGCAAACAAATTTGTGAAAAAGCTTGTGAGCAAGTTTATGATGAAGAATAGTATAATACATGGAGACACTTACCAAAACAATAGCAAAGGTAAATTAAGATAGATCACAAAAAGACATTACTACTGTTCTTTCCCTCTGCACCCCAAAAGTGGTCTAAAACTATTTTCTGGAGAGAGAAATGTGAACTGAGASCTGAAAGAAAGCCAAAGTTTTACAAAGATGCTTGTAAAGTTGAAGGCTATGGCAAATACTTTGAAGACTAAAACTTCTCAGTAGAACCTGATTGATTTTACAGGAAGTGTTTAAAACCAGCCAAAATATACCGGGCTCTGAGTGGGCAAATACAAATTCTGGAAGTTAGCAATAGCTTTTAAACACAAATTTGCTTACTTGTGACCAAAGAAGTGTAAAAAAAGTGCTTGAGCTACAGTTTGCATTTATTTTAAGCTTCCTAATGTATGGAAGAGCTTAAGATTTAAAAGCAATTATTGTTAGAGCAATTCCACCTAATCACTTTCACTTTTCTTAATCACAACCAGTAGGGATTATTGATTGTAGCAAATTGTATCTTGCTAGCTCAGCTTTTCGCTTGTACTGAATTTTGGGTAGGCTGTAGTTTCTGTCTCTTCTTTAACTCCATGATATTTCTGCAATTTCAAAGCAGCACACAGAAGGGACTTCCTAGTTTACTGATATCATTCCCTTAATACCTATTAATACCTATATAAACTAATGTCAAAGTTGAATTTTGCTCTTCTGTCTATCTAAAGGCTGTTCTAAAATGTCAGTCTCTTTTGGTTGGAAAACAGTCTTTTCATAACCAGTTTATTTTTATCTTAGAGTATCTCTTGTTTTCTGTGTGTGCTCCCATTACAATGATCATCAGTTAAATCCTTTTCAACCTTCTATTCACTGAGCGAACTAAAGCATACATGTGCAAACCTGTTTTCTTAAAACAGATTCTCCATTTCTCTAATTGTGGTCCCTCTCAAAAAGCTGTATCAAACTGTCAATCTCTAGCTCCCAGCCGTCAGTTCGGGCCCTCCTTTTTCTCCACTGTTTCTAACTGGTAGCAGAAATTTCAGATCTTAGTTCCTAAGTGTCATTGCATTTCTATTTCTGGAGCCTGTAAAGGTTTTATTCCCCCCTCTTGCTTGTTTGTTTGCTTAAGCATTTCCAGTATCATCTTTGTAYTCATCGTGTTCCCAAACTCTATGCAGAGGTTTTTTTAGCTAACCTGACCATACAGCTTCGCTGTGAAAAGTATAGCAGAAACTATTTGCTGCAGTTGGAGTCCTGTAACTAGTTTGATAATGCTTAATAATCCCAAAACTGAAGCAAGCAGACTTTCAAGGTTGTCATATTGTATGTATCACTTAGTTCAGAACATTTGTCAGAAGCCAGAACTGGTGGTTGCACATAAAAGATGGTGAGCCATCGCTATTTAGAAAGTGTGGTGTAAACTAAAGTTTTGGGTAGTGCAATTTCTAGCTGCATGGCAATTATGCTCCAATGCTTATACTTTAGACAGATAGGTATTATTGTCCTATGTTGCCTTCCTAAAGGGAATCTGCCTTACATTTCTGACAAAGTCAAGTCCACTGATGAAGAGGCAAAGACTTCCTGAAGGAGGGCAGATCTCAGAGAAAGTCGTAGTGAATCTCAAACTTTTACATATTTATCAAAACCTGATAGACTATCATTGATGTAAATTGGTCTGTGAGGTTCACCTGGGGTCAGCCTAAAAATTTTTTACAGATGGTATCCATAGTTGAGCACATTGCCTGAATTGTTTATCACTGGGTTTCTAACTATAAGGCTTTCAAAGCAAAACACACTGCTTTCTCGGGTTATGAGTATTCTGTGCACATGGCAAAATGTTATCTGAGTTATATGCAGTGATCAAATTATCAGATGAACTGGAAATTGTGACCCTGCAAAAACTGGATTCATGTGATGGAAGATTCTAGCTATCTTCGCCTTATTACCTTCTGTTTTCCTTCTTATGCTATCTTCTTTCAGGTATTAGAATGCTTTGTGTGATGAAGACATCAAAAATGGTCTAAATTTATCCAAAACAATGGTTATTTTACAAATTTATGTTATAATAAATTCCTGTTAGAGAATGATGCCATCAAGAGCAGACCAACCTTTTCCTTGGTGCTAGGGAAGTAGTTTAGGTGAGCACTATTTGTATAATTAACAGATGTTCTGCTTGACCTAGATTGTCTTTGGGACAATCTAGGTCTTCCTAAATTTGAATGTGAGTTTATGGTGCACAAACTTTATATACTAAGGTCTTTCCCAGGCTCTTTCCGGCAGTAASTCCAGTTTCTTTATGAAGCTTTTCATTAGCAATTTGCTTCACATGAAGAAAATTTGCTGACTGGAAATTTACTACCATGTATTGCTGCCTGCATGTACTTTTTTAGCCCTAGAACAATAAAATCCTGATTCCCAGCTGGAGCACCCAAGTGCTGCTCCAATACAAATAAATAAAAGTAATATTTTTAGTGTTTTAACCTATATAAAATGGTACCATTGAAGTTAATGTTACAGCACTAAGTGCCATAGTAATTATTAGTGTGAGGAGCTGAAAGCCATTAGGGAGTCCTGAATAGCATTTCTTACAATATGTTTACTGATCAGTGGGCTGTTTAAGACCCTTACTATTAAAGGGAAAATTATGGCACTGAAACCATTTGGATAATTGGGAAGTATTTTTAGCAAAGCAAAATTGATACTGTTACCAAGGAAACACTCTTGAGTTTTGATTTTTGTATGCCTGGTATTAACTTTTGGTATCTGTCTGGGAAAATAAATCAGCACATCCAGGTAATTGTGTAAGATGCTTGCTGATATAGCAAAYGGGGAACTGTTTTACACACATGACAAAACATCACTTCAGTTAAGATAGAAAAGAATTGGGGGAAGAACTTTGCCCTATGCTGCCTGCTTGACTAGGTGGTGGTTAAAGGAGCAGAAGACATAAGGAATCCTTCCCTCCTCCCACTCTCTATCACAAATACAGACCAGTCTAGATGGAAAGCAAAAGGATGAGGATCACAGAGTTGTAAGCTGTCTCAGTATTTAAGAGAATAAGATTGCTCATTTTTAAAAGGTGCTCCCCTTAAGGTCTTTAGGTGGTCTTGGGAAAGACATGTCCCTATGTAACTTGGTGATTTCAGCAACTTCTATATCAAGACTGCTTGTAGAAACCTAATTTGGAAAATTCTTTGGTTAATGTTAACATAAGGACAAAACACAATTATTCAGTGGCTGAAAGAATTCAGAAAGTGTATTTAAAAATGCATAAAATGGTTGCTAGAAAGGTTTAATGAATGAACTGGTGGAAATAATGGTCAGAACCTATTTGAATTGCACAAGAAAAGTTTTCACTGTGTTATTCAGTTAGGTCTGATTGCTTAGTGAGCTTTTACCTGAGAAAATTGAGGGACGCACTACAGCAAACATTCTTTTTATTCTTCAAATGGGTATATTCTTGCCTACAGGCAAAAAGGGATGGGGTTGACAGCATAGCTATTGTACAGGAATATTGATTATTACAAATTGTTTTATATCCTCTTGGCAATCACCAGAGCTTCTTGCCATATATTTTGGTAGCCTACATGTAGGAAATAATCAAAAGCAGCTTCATAGCTGTTGGGTAATGGCCACCAAAGAAGGAACTCATGATACCCCTACAGGAGAAATAGGTAAGGGAGACTTCAGTCTGATTTCCAAACACAAGTTAGCTTACTCCTAGATATAGAAAATTAGTATGAGAAAAGATGACTGAAATGAGGACTTTATCTGCAGTTGTTAGAGTACAAAAATGCCTATTCTTGTGTGGGAGACTGGGTAAAGTGTAGAAGAGAGATTTAAACTTTTGAAATTAAGGTGCGACCTGAAAGGGCCTAAAATACAGTGCAAGTATCCCATGGATCACATCCTGCATCTGTTACTTTATAGAAAGGTGCTAAGGCTTCTAGGGCCCTATTAACTTCCATGACAGTAGTTTGATTTCCTGTCTCCTAAAGCTTTCTGAAGCCAAAACACTCAGTGTCTTATTTGTAGAATAGGCTAATTTGACTGGTGTAAATCCAAGAACAATTTTAAAGCAATGATGATTTCAGTGGTAGGGGAGGGGGGTTCTTTTGCCAAATCCAATTTTCACTAATGAAAGTTCCCCATCTAATAACGCATGGCACAGTTCTGACTGGATATAAGGAGAGACTTTCGTCTGTAGGTGCCGTTAAGCAGCGGTGTAAGTTACCCAGAGAAGTTATGCAGCTTCTGCCCTTGGAGGTTTTCAAGATGAGGCTGGATAAAACCCTGAGCAACCTGGTCTGACCTTGGACCTGACTCTGCTTGGAGCAGGAGGTTCAGTTAGACCTTCTGAGGTCCCTTCCACCTTATCCTATGAAATTCAAAATAAAGATATATATTTTTAACAGTAAGTGAACATTCTTTGTTGGTGGATATTTTCAGACAAGGACTTTTTTCATCTAAAAGACCCCTAGTTTAAATAAAATTATTTCAGAAGGCTCCTATTGCCTGAGGTTAGACTAAATGATTGTAATATCCTTCTTAATATAAGTGCTCTGGGTTATTTCTAATGTGGAATTCTTTTCTTCTAGGAGTGGCTTTTCGTAACTTTGATCCTTGATTTTTATAGACATTTCAGACATTTCACTGTGTCTATGTATTTTACTATATGCAAAAGGCAGATAGCTGTCTGCTATTTATTCTGTGTGTGTTTTGATAGAGATTAGGGAGCAACTCACCTGGAAAATGCACTGAAATTTACTGAAACCAGTTGAATACAAATAATTCTCATTTGCATTTTGCAATTTGCTCTTTTGTATTTAAATTTACTACAGTGAGAAATGAAAATGTGCCTAGTAGGGTGTGAAAGTTTGGCAAAGAGTATTTCAAATTAGCCAATTAAGTTATAGGACTTAGAGCATCTGCATGAAGAGTCAGACTTCAGATTCTCTAGGAATTTTGATATGGAGTAAGGAACAGTTCTTGCTTGGAAAATAGCCTAGGCAGATAGAATTCTGAAATGGACTGAAATCTTTCAGAGCAAATTAAGTTAAAAGCATAGTTTAGACCAGGTTATTAATGATGGATTAGCAGACCGTAGATTTATGGAGGAAAGTTATAACCTAGATATTAGAGAAGGGGTGAGGTAATGGATACAGAAGTTGTCTGGGAAGTGGGACGGACAAGAGGCTGCATTCACAGTTTTGCCTACACCAGTGATGTGAATGAGGTGTTTAACCTCTTTCCTCTGTCTTTTTTAGGCTGCTAGTAAAATAGCCTAAAGAGCTGTGCATCTGTGCCATTTGAAGCACAACTGRTAAATTATAATGCCAGAAGTAAGTGTAGAATGAGACAGTAGAGTGATCTGACAGTGGATTGATTTAGAGAAATTGGGAAGATTTGAGGTCTCCAGAGGTTCAGGAACAACTTGCTAATGCCTTGCTAGAGGCTAAAAATCTGCCCATGGGGTGATGTCTGTTCCACATTCATCCCCTGTATTAGCAATTCCCAAAGCAGTGCTAGTATTTTCTTGGGGGTGGGGGGAGGTATCCACTGTCTTAGCAGACCCCCAGTTTTGTACCTAATGCTTTATACCCTGTGAAGATGGGCTGATACATCTGTTTAGYGTTGTTCTCCAGAGGACAGAATGACTGCAGTTTGTAATCTGTTGTGAATAACATTTAAGTCAAGACAGCCATTAAAGGAAAAGCAAAAAATGARTTTATTTTACTCTAGTGGAAAAAGTTACTAAGGCAGTTGTTACATTTAGGGACTGATACAGAGAAATAAATGAACGCTTACAGCTTTATGGCAGTTGTAGCTTTTACTTGAGGTTGTTTCCTCAGTTCACTTCCATTGTCTGATTGTCAAATTAAGCTAACTATAAAGATATTTTTCACAGCTCCCCTGAGCTGCATCCTTTTATTTGAAAAGCTCTGTTCTTAAGCTTGTTATCTCCAAAATAAATAGTGACTTGAGGTAAAATAGTTGCTTTTACGTTCCTCTTTCCCTGTTGTGTTTGAGTATAAACACATTCCCAGGGCCCTGCTACTGGCAGCTAGTTCCACGACACCATGAATTCATCTCCTGATTCCTGTCTGTCAAGTTTGAGTTAGGTCTGGTTCAGCTCTCCACCTGTCATATATTAACCTCTTCAGAATTCCTCACCAAGTCAAGAGGAATTTAATAGCTGCTTAAATTACAACAAAAAAGCCCTGGTACACAATGAAAATATATCTATGCTTGGAAAGCTTGATACCAGCTGTCATGTCTGGGTATATGGAGGTTTAGGTATGTATGGAATTTAGAAAAATATTGACTTTAAAACTGTTTCAGAAGAAAATATGTGAGAGCAATGAATACAGATCATTCCTGGTTCTTCACAGCATCTGGTTGTATTCACAGACCAGCTAATTTGAGGATGCTGGAGTACTGGCATATAGCTTACTGGGAGTAGACTTATGGTAATGATAAGGAATTCCTGATTAGTGATTTTAGTAGTTCTCTCACTAAAGAGAAAGAGCTAGTGCACTTTCATTATATGTGAAATGAGTAGTGGAAAAAATTGCCCTTCAYGACATGGTTAATGTAAGGAATAATTAATGTTTGCAAACATGTGGGCATGTTTAGATTAGAAGTTGCAAAGAGAGCAAAATGAACATATGCTGCTTTCCACTATTAAACACAGTTAAGRTAACACAGAAGATGGAAATGGTTTTGGAAACAACTGGCCAGTTTGGCTGTGTTAACTAAGGAAGGAAAATATCTTCAAGCTGGGAGATTTCAAAACCTTCTTTTCACTGGGAAGCCTGATGTTTTAAAAAAATTCAGCTTCAAATGACAACAGTTTGTTAACAGTTAGCTAAAACAGGAAAGGAATAAGCTAGCATATACTTCGGATCAGAAAATTGCCCACACTGAATACTCTTACACTGTCTTCTGCTTTGCACTGCTAGCTTTGGACCTTGGAAAACTGTCATATTTGATTGGCAAATGAGGCATAATAAAATGCGATGAAGAAAGATGGATTATCCAGTGTGACTAGACTGAACAAACTGGTCATAATTTGAAGACAATTACAAAAATTACTATCATTGCATCATTTTTGTTCCAGTTTTGGTAACAGGATTACATTACTTTTCCTCTGTGTCTTTTTCCAAAGAGTTTCCAAGATGCTTGAAGTATGTTCTTGCCAATAATCAACCTCTACAATTTTATTTGGGCTATTCCAAGAATTTTAAAGAATGTTAGAAAGTACATGATGATGACCAACCCCAGTAAATTTTCCCTCCCTTTTTGTGTTATAAATATAGAGAGATGCTTTGCAAGTGGAAAAGAATCTACCTGTACTGTCTGTACAGTCGTAACAACTGTAAAAGACCAGAATCATGTATTGATTCAAATTCATCTTTCATTTGAGGAGTATGCTGATATAATGCTATATTTTACAGTATTTATTATACTAGGAGTCATTATTATCTGGGCCATAAACCTGTTGCTAAATATTAACCTCTTTCATTACTTTTTGTTATGGTCTCTCACACCTGGCTTATGAATGCCCATTACCTCTGACCAGTCCCATTTCTTTTCTACAAATCATGGTGATATCTAGCAGGCAATTAAGGCTAAATCCTTCTATTCATCAGAAAGCCAATTTCCATTGAGGAAAGTATAACAGTTATTGCCATARCATCAGGTAACTTATATTTAAAAGATACCATCTGTCATTGTTAGCTCTCTGGCAACTGTGATACTAGCAGATATAAAGAATAAAATTGCTCTGATGGAAGAAGCAGAACGTTCCAGTACAGGAAACTTCAACGTTAATGACCAGTAGACAGAAAAAAAAATCAGATAAGGCTAATTTTAATTAACATAATGGAAGTTTTGAACACATTTAGACCAGTTTTCTTCTGGGTTTTCTTGGAGTCATGTACTACAAGACATTTTTGTTCTGTTGTACGTCAGATGTTGTATGCTGTTTGAGTAAATATTTAGAACATATGAATTAGACCAAGATAAAAGGAAAATTTTAAATATTTTTCATTTTTTCAAAAAATGACTTAAATACTTCAAAAAGCAATTTCACCTAGTCCTTAAAAGAAAATAGGAGAACATATTGTCACACTTTGATTTTCTTCATCTATTCAGTATGATCTATGGGGATATATTTCAAGTAAAACTTAAAGGAATATTTAAATTCAATAGGCACTTATTAGACTTGGTTAACATTTATTTCCTCTGAAGCAAAGATCCAAGATCAACAATTAGCATGTGGAGATTTTTCAGTTACTTTGAATTCCTCCTCACTCCTCCTCGTAGAAAAGATGGAAAAAGGAATCTACCTCCTTACTGATGATGTTTATTAAAACTGTTTACAAGGTAAAATTGCAGCTTGTTTGGCTGCTCTTTGAGGGTGTCCTACTTCTTTCATTTTTGTCTTATGCAGCAGCCAACAATATAGGGGAAAAGTGACAGTATAATAGGTTTTAGAATAGGTATGGAATTACTGATCATATGTACTCTTATGGATATCCTTTTATTACTAGAACAGGCAAGAACTTTTGTCTGCATCAAAGAATATATTTTGTTTTGAGAAATTTTAGGATGTAACAAAGAATATTTCTATGACAGTTTTCAAAATACCTATATGCTAATACTGTAACTTTTCAGAAAAGAATCTATATCCTTTGTAAGATCTGAACTCATCTTTGATATGGGGAAGTGGATTGATCAGGTGAATCTCATAATGTCCAATATATAGTCAAAATGTACAAAAATTGTAGGACTTGCTGTGAATGAATCTGTGGGTTTTGCCCCTTCAATTCTTAGAAGAATTTTGCAACCTCAAACTCTTGTACACCCTCTATGCAGACTAGGGAACATAAAATGTACTAGGCTCTGGAACTATGCTAACAGGAATGAAACTGCRAAAGTACTACTGTCATCTTTTCTTAGAATATTTATGCATTTATGCCATTAAAATAAAAAAGCAAAGAGTTTTTAAATGTGAATAAATTCAAAGGTCATATTCCATCCCATCCCCAAACTGCAAGTGCCCTTTTCTACTGTCTGTTGACTTCTAAGTTCTTATTATTTCTCTTGGCAAATTCCATTTCAAGTTCAGTTTGTTCTGCATGCCACAAAAGATTGCACATGCTATGTGGCATAATGAAGCATTATTGTAGTTCTGACTTCCTATTACAGGACTGAAAGTGATTTTAGCCAAGGCAAGTAGGCAGAAGTCATTATCATCTGATAGTGGCTAAAGGTCACAAACAGCAGTCGGAGGCATTCTTTTCATAAGAAAAACATCCCAATTAACTAGAAATCGTTTTATTTTGGTGATTGAAAAAGTATAATATTTGAGCAAATAGTACCTTAATAATAAGAAACAAGATACCCAATAAAGGGTATGTGTGTATTTCTATGCATGCATGTAGACTAAAATTCTTAGTTAGCAAAACATTTAAGTGACTGTTTAATTCTAAAATATGCTTAATTTTTCTACAAATTCTCTCAAGTTACTTGCTTTCCTAAAATTTAAGGCTATATTTCAGTGTTGCTGAAGCAGGGTAAATTTTGGTATGTTTACTTTACAGTATTCTTTATAGTGTGATACATTATTTATTGAGGGCAAGAACATTATTACAGGCAAAATATTTAAAATATTTAAATCTTTTACGTAAGTATCTCTACCTCAAAGGTTTGCTTTCAGTTTCTTAATAGAAAACATCGAGCAAATCTTTTACTTAAATGTCAGATAGAATATTCTGACCCATGTGATACTTTTTTCTTTCTATTTAAATTGTGAAATTCATCAGAATTGACACTTTCACATAAATAGCTTAAATGATCATACTGGCATTTGCTGAGAAAATATCTTTTGTTGAAAACTTTAAACCAAATAAAGCAAAAGCCTGCGGGATGATATTTCATTTGTGTCTCTCCATGCTACCTGGTAGCACTGAATGCCCTTTCGAAAAAACGTACATCAACACCTTTATGCAACACTTCCTAATTCTTGTTTCTGCTTTTTCTTCTACTCTCCAGAATTTGGCTGCAATGCCTTTAAAAAGGAACAAGTAAGTTTTATTTAAGACTTGAGCTTCATATGCACTATAACAAATAAATAAGATAAATATTTTAGAAGATTTTTTGTTGTTGCTGTTGCAAGAACTAATTTAGAGGTAGCTTATACCCCCAAAATGGGTGAACTGAGCATTATATGTAATATTATAGCTGTATTAGACCGTGATTGTAGTATGCACTGAGTTAAATATAGTCAGATTGGAGACCTCTAAGAGGAGCAATTGTTTTAGAAGGAGACATCTGATCCTTGACAGGGTGAGATAGAGGCTGCTCTACTCTGAGAGGTAACAGCCCTAGCTCAAAGTGTCGTCGTTGTGGTCTCAGGACTTTGCGCCTACAAAGCTTCGCCGATTAGCGTTATCCTTAGCTTGCAGATGGAAAATCTTGATTAACTTCTAAACGTTTATAGCAAAACTCAAAATATTCACCTTCCTTCCTCTTTTCTCCAGGCAAACTTTTTCTCCCTTCCTTTCCTGCAGGCCAAGTGTATTTGGTAAAAGAAAGACTGAGTAGCTTCTAAAATACTATTTCATTGATAAATATAATTGGATGATCCATAGTGTGCTGTTACAGAACACATATACTGTTGATGTTATGTTCTATGTTAAGTGTTTTATGTTAAAAGTGTTTTTATATACGTTTATGTTCAAAAAAAAAAAAGCCCAAACAAGCAGTTAAATAGCCCATGTTGTTTGGAGAGTCTGACACAAATCCTTACAGAGATACCAAATAATTTACTATGACATGATTTTAATTACAGTTTAACTAGTGGCTTGCTGCTTCTCTACTAAAACTCAAATAGAGTCCTACCAAGTAGGGTGAAATTTCAGCTATTAAAATCATATAACTTTAATCTCTTTCCCTCTCTCTAAATGAAGGTTGTTTAATGTTGATAAACTTAATGCATTTAAATGCATTTGTTTTTTTACTGTACATTGCCGGAAGTGGCAGAGATGGCCTACAGTTTCCCCCGCCTCATGCCCTTTTTTGCCTTATGGAGCTRAGGATGGCATGTTGTCAGCTCAGCCCAAGGCAGTGAGTTGCCCAAGGAGTCATGCTGACTTTGGCTACCAAAGGATAAGACTTCTGCAGCAAGGCAGCCATTAGAAAACTAAAGTGTTTCACGGTGCCTGCTCTTCCTTTCCATAAAATGATCTGTTGTGGCCAGGTTTACCCTTAATCTGTGCATTTTACATTGTTTCAGGGAGGATTGGGGTTTTATTATTTTTTTAATTAATTTTCCAAATATATTAAAGACACTSTCCTGTTTAACTATAAAATTATAGTGTTTCCTTTGAAAACAGAGAAATGACACTTTCTAGTTCCCTTCTCTTCCTTCTCCTCTCTCCAACCCTGCCATGTTGGCCAAAGTTCTTTGCCAAATACTGTGTACTCAGATTGGTGGGGTTGCTGATAATGAATAGTTTCTTTTTGGCCTTTATACCAACTAGTATATTCATAGAGTTTTGGACTTCATAGCCCAATACTGTCTGAGAACATTCTATAGAATGTTACCTTATAGAATGGTAAGGTTGGAAGGGACCTCTGGAGATCAGCTAGTCCAGCCCTCAGCGTGGCCCATATGGGGATTGAGCGTGCAACCTTGGCATTARCAGCACCACGCTCTAACCACCTGAGCTAAGCCTGCCCTCAATAGACAATTTTCCTTAAATATATGAATAAAAAAAAATCTCAAATTAGGCAAAGGTGTTTGTCTTAAGATTTATCCTTCTGCTTGTGCAGCAGAACAGAAAACAGCCTGTGCTTTAGCCTTCCTGTGCAGCTGGAGCAGGGCTCATGTTGCAGGCGACAGGGCAATCAGGAAACCTGACCCAAACTCAGTGTTTCAGCGTAATAATGTAGGAGGATGAGAATGAGCGACTGTGTGTGTGTGTGTGTGTCATCATTTATTACCGGATTTGTGTAAGCTTACTTTATATTTATGGGAAATACTTCAGGTTCTCACTTCTGTTTTTCCTTAACGAATGGTGGCTATACATGAGTTAATGCTATGACAAAGTCTGAACTTACCTGCAGAGTGATCTCAATAGATTCAGCAAGAATATTCACATGAGTAAGTTTTTCTTAAAAGTGAAGTCTCTGGATAGATCAGAACTATCCTCAGCTTTTGTTCACTTTCTAAGGAAAATACTTCATTTAAATATGTACGTGTACGGCACCATCTCTTAAGAATTGCTCATTTTGTAAATTATCTAAGTTTGCCTGTTGCCCCAAGGCTTCAGAGAAACTCCATTGTGCCGTAGAGATAATACAAAGCACTAATGCAACTCTTAACTTTTTTTTTGCTAGACTTTAGGTGTTGTATTTGATGTGAGGAAAGAGGGAAAGAAAGGTCTTCAGAGTAATTAAAATTCAGAGCAGGGAAACAAGTAACTGTAATGTAATGGAAAGATTCCTCTCTGAACCTTGAGCTCCATGCTTGTATATACAGGAAATGTCCATGTGGGTTTTATTTCTCTGGCTCTAGGCAATTGTGTACTAAATTCCATTTGTGCTTCAGAGCATGTGGATAGCGGACTGATGTGTTACCTTTTTTGAGAGAAAGGGAATCCAAAAATCTTTTGAACAGAATGCATAGTTGTGACAGGATGTCCAAATGTTTTCACAGAAATATTGAGCAAATAATACTTTGGATTTGGGTTTGGATAGACTCTGCTGGCATCAATACTAAGAGGAATTATTTTTACTTATCTTTGCATCCTGTAGTAACGAGCGTTGAATTTTACCAGCAAAACAGTCTAGCATATTCTGTTCATTTATGTCAATCTGACTCTTCCCAGCTCGGAAGTAACAAAGAGCGGAGTTAAATTCTAATTGTATGTTTAACCTTTGGCAGACTGGAGATGAAATCGTAAAAGGCCATGTTAAGAACTTTGAAGGTTAATTGCCTATACTGTATAATTTTCTGTTTTACTATACCTTACATAGCTATCTTTAAAATCAGTGAAGAAACATAACACTTTGGATGACAGTCTTACTTGGTTCCCCTCCATCCAGTAAGGACAATCAAACACAGACATAGTCTTCCGTATGCTGGCTCTTTCCTGGCAGCACTCAGGCAGTAACTGAGTGGCTTTCTGACATTTGCTCAGCCTCATGGTCAAGGGAGCTAATGTTGTAGCCTAGGTAATGTTTCTTCATGTTTTATCCCCAGAGGTAACCTTGGACATGATATAGCTGTAGACCACTACAGCCCATTTGGCATCCGGATGCTAAGATCTCTAGAAGGCTAATAATGATGTTCTGAGGCAGAATTTCAACAGTCTATTCTTAACCTCACAAGTGACTAACTTATCTTTCTTCTAATATTGCATATTTTGGAAAAGATAGTAGCATTTACCATGATAACAGTATTTTTTCTGTTAACAAAAAGCTAGTGTCCTAAATAATTAGTGATTTCCAAAAGTTTGAGTGCAGATTGTTTCAGGTGGCATTCAGAAATGTCGCAATACATTTAATTCATCCCTATCCCATTAGATTTTTCTGGATTTCTCTAATTTTTTTTTWAAATTTTTCAGTTCTCTATTTTGCTTTTTCTGGGCTTCAAAGGCATCAATGTATTCTAAGAAACAATTATTATAAACCCTTATTATTAAAAAACTCTCCTCCTTTTCATGGTGTTCCACTAAAGGGGTTTCTATTTTCTTTTCTCTAGAAGAAAAAAGCATATGAAATCCTTTAGAGATGAGGCTGCACTTATTTCTCCAAACAACATGCAGTATTGACCCTTATTTATGAGTATTTATTCTTCTATGACATTTATGTGTTATCAAATGGTTTAACATTTACATTACCTAAATCAAGGGATTTTAATGTGTAATCTCTGAAGTCCATGAAACATAATTAAGGAAAGCAAATCTACTGTTACTAACCCTACTAATCTTGAGTAAAATTCTGCTTGTTACACCAATTTAAACATGGCAAAAGTACCTCATTGTGGATTGTTATTGCTTGTGTAAACTGATAAAATCAGAATTTGACATATTGTGTTGTTATTTTGGGGGAAATTTTCAGCTGTGCCTTGGAAGTTCATGGTTTGCATAAACTGAAATCTTGTTTTGCTTGCGTCAATGAGACGGACCTGCCTAGGATATTCAAGTGTCTGCCCAGTCTAATAAAGCGCTCAGATTAAAGAACCAGGGCCCTTGTAAAATTTGTTTCCTTTTGAAGACTAGGATAAAACCTTATACAACAGAATTTAGTGCTCAAAAGTGGGTATTTGATCAAGTGATGCTGAACATTCAAAAATATACACACTGCTGAGCAATATAACATGCTGTCATAGGTACCACTGCAGAACATCAATTCTGGGAAAGCTGTTAGCTCATCCAAAAGTTAAACTCAAACTACGGCTAGTGACTAGACACCAAGCATGAAATGATGTTGGCTACAGCCTAGTCTCAGTGGATTATTTCATTTGTCATGAATTATAAATATGAGAGAATGGGTGGGCTAGTCCAGTATGACCAAATTACTGGAGAGCTTAACTAGGAGAGGATACTGAAAATGGAATTAGATGTGTAATGATTTGGATAAGTGAGAAGTGTAAGGTAATGTGATCTGTAAATTAAAGCAAACACAATGAAATTGAATAGCCTGTGTAGTTGCTCTTAGGCAAATGCTTCCCGAGTAAAGAAATGGCATTGAGACCATTTCTCAACAGCCTCAGTTGAGGAGGAGGAACCTCAGTTCTCCTTGATTCCTGTGTAAGGTATAAAAACTAATGGTTGCTAATACATGTACTACATCACATTTGAGTAAGGGTACCAAAACATTAGGCGTGTTTGTTGTTGCATCTCTGAAATGAAATGTATTCATGATTCAGCTTTGTGAAAAGTATTCTGCAAGCTTCCAAAGTAGGTAGTGCTTTTAGCTGGTATGTTAAACTGCAGGTCAGTTTAAGACAGTTAAGGTGGATGAATTTGTATTTTTTTTTTCAAATTAGGAAGAGAAATCAAAGGWGTACGTTCACTAAAAGAAAGGGAAGTACTGATAATGCATTTTTGATATTGGAAAACTATATAAATTGAAAACGCAAACTGCTTTATCTTTGTTTGTCATAGAYCTATTCAACTCACTGACTTTTCAACTTACCTTCATTTACTATCCCAAAAATGCATTACCTAGATCTCATGGTTTTCTGTTATCAGCTGCTTTAAATTATGCCTAACTACTACCCTGCTCTGGATTGCTTGATCATTTCAACTAGAGCTCCCGTAATTCAATGAAGTGTTCCTATTTCTTTGACATATTTTCCATATGCTTACACACTAGTCTGCTAATTCTTTTTCCTAGCTATTATAGCAGAACCGTCCTATCTGTGCAGTCTTCATGTTGCAAGTGATGGTTTTACTTTGGTAAGATGCCTTGTATGCACATATTAGCAGGAAACTGAGATGTGAACTAGGGAGTTGGAATTTTGTGTTCTGTAATGACCTCCTCAAGGAAGCTGGGTGAGTTGGGTAGACTGAGTCCTTGGAAGGTGTTTTATTGTTGACTGACTGCAATTTATGTCCCTAGGMATACAGAGATGGTGGTGTAAATGATATCCACAACCACTGCATTTAGATGGCTTCTAGCCAGCAATTCAGTGGGAATAGACAAGCTGCTCTGAAGGAAGATTCACTCTGAATAACCTCCCTTAGCAGAAGGAGCTTAACCTTTCTAAGCTAAACATGGTTTCAGTGAGGCTGTCACTGACTCATTTCCCTGTCTATAGAATCAGAATAATTGTTCAGTCACAAAATGTTGGGAGGAAAAAAATGAGATGTGCTTAGAACATGTAGCAATAGAGAATATTAAAGAGAATGGACTTTTTTCTGAAAATACCCATGATATTTCCCACTGACAGATAGGATATCTTTCTCTTCTGACTGCAGCTGTGAGGTATTGCCTGTTATTGGTCAGCAATGGGCAAAAGTGGTATGTGGGAACTAGTGCAATGTTTGAAATAATGGATATCCTTTCAGACTTGAAGTAACACTGAGTAAATTCTGAGTAAAGAACATTTCTGTATTTTGGTGTATGTAAAATAGCACACTACAATTTTGTCAGACAATTATAAGAAGTGATTTATCTCAAAATGCTCATTGACACTGATTGTTGTGCAAAATAGATTGCCAAGGGCTTCATGCACAAATGCACGCTCCCTTTCAGCCCATCTTAAGAAGGGAAACTCAGTTCCACTCTTCTCATCCTTCTGCATTTTAGGGCCTGGAAGATTTTGCCTTTCTCAAAGACTAGGTAGACCAGTGAGGAACTTATAGGAAGGAAGATCATGAGTCTCATTTCCATAGAAAAAGAAAGTTTAACCTATTGTACCATCATGAAAGATTCTTTCCACAGATTTTGCAAATATGGAAGAACGAAAAACTAGACTGAGTAGATTAACAGGCATAGTGTTTGTTGAAATGTTCCTGTGGTTAAGGGTTATTTTCAAAGACAATCTGTCCTAAAGGAGTCATTGCTTGTGTTAATGTAAGACTCTTTACTAACAACAGTAAAGCACTTGTAACTCTTTAGTTCATTCCATTTTGCGGTAGTTTCTGGCTTACTCTAGTGTTATCTGAGCCTAAAGGGAGGTGAAGTGTTACTGCAAAAACTGGATGACTTGGATAGAAGGAAATTCTGATGTATTTCTTATCCCTATTTGCACTAAGATATTTCAGAAGTTCTATTTTCCATGTAGGAGAAACTCATTTTCTGTTTACTTTTGAAATAAGCATTAATGCACTTATGGCACTTTTCCATTAATGAAACAGACTCAACTGTTTTAGGACAAACAAGTGAACTAATTTACACTGTTACAAAACAAGACTCCACTAAACTCAGTGGACTATAATGGTATAAAATGGGCACAACAGAATATCAATTTGCTAAAGTAAGTGAGGTGTGTGTGAAGAAACAGCAATGGGAGGTGGATAGCAGAGCACAGGGACTAAAGAGGGTGCATTTGGGTCTGTGCGATGGACATTCAGGGGCTCCTACATTTGGCATCAGCAAGGAGGGTGTAAGTTAGACTAGGGAGCTGTTTCTACAGCTTGCATGTAAGTATTGTAAGCTGAAAAAGACTTCATGCTCTTATGACRTGAGACTGATATGCACATATTCTCTGGTGAAAACTAGAAGCACTGACTGTGGGATAAAACATTCCTATTTTACAGAATGAAATAGGAAAAGAAAATGTTTGGGGAGAGCTCTTTCCCACCATTGGTGTAGCTTTGTTTTTTTCCTCCTTCTCTAAACATCTTTCTTTTCACGGTCTCTAATTCAACACAATTCTATCGCTTAGAGATGTTGTGTGGAGTCTGGTAAGTAAAAATGACCCAACATATCTGAAACTGTTAATTAGCATTCAGCCTACAGAGTGGAGTTTTAGTATATTAATACATGCATTGCAACACTTTGGGCCTCTTCAGCATGACAAGCTCTGCAAAAATTTTCATAATATAACATCTACTCATGAACTGTTATCTCATTTAAAAGGCATTTTGCTTCATAATCTAAGGTAGAGGTAACTGGCACCAGAGTTTGTATGCTTTTTGAGTAAACATAAAGACTAACGGATGGAGTAGTATTATGTGAAGACGGAATTGTTAAACACACTAATTAGCATCTTACTAACAGAATTAAACACAATGAATCTGTATATCTAGATTGCATGGTGTGGAAAATAGAGAATTCTTTTTCTATAGGCTAGAAACAGCATTTGTTGTGGCTGCTTACATTTAATGGCTTGGTTTTGATTATGAAAAGCTTTCTATGGATTGCAATGACAATTGTGTTTTTGAAGGAATGTATTAGTATAAAATTATATGCTTAATGATAACTGTAAAACATTGCAGTATTACTAAAAACAAATGCATTAACAAAGCAATGAATGTGTTTAATGTTCAGGGCAATTGTTACAGGTGGTTCATTTCTATAAAATCACATGTAACGTTTGTCTGTTTCTCTCGCCAAACTGGTGAACACTTTTTTTTCACTTCTATCTTTATTATTGAAATATTGCATCCTTTAAAACTACTTCTCTAGCCTTATCTTTGGAATGATTTTTGCAAGAGTGCAGTTAAGGGTATAAAACTGTRTGACCCTGTCTGGGTCACTGCATCCTGCTAAGAAAGGAAAGCATTCAACAAGTGCCTAATTCAAAAGGGTCTATGGAAGATTTATTTCACATTGTACAGCACACATCAGAAGACCTGAAGGTATATAGGAAAATGGCAAACCTCATTTCTGTAGTGTGCCATGGGAATGCAGAAGCATGGGTCAATAACTGTTCCTGAAATAATGAAGAATGTTAAGTAAGATTCTCAGTCCTACAAAACAGTAGCCACAGATTACAGAAGAATGCAAAGAACTCCTTTTTCCCTTGGAAAATCCTGAACATCCCAAACTCGTCCCCAGTTCCTTGCCAGTCTAATCAGGAAATGTCCCTTCTGAGTTAAATATGGCTAATGGTTTAACAGTCAGTTGTCAGCACTAACTGTGTTCTAGTTACTTTAATAATGCTAAGTAAATCTTAGCTAAGATTTGTAGGTATAATAACAGTGTAACAGGTTTAGACCTCTTAAAAATACAAGAGACTATTTTTTCCAAATCTCATTATAGCTCAGGTCACTCTAGGAATATCTTGTGTAACTTGGAAGGAGGAAATTTATTTACTGTCTTAAGAAAAACAAGCAAACATTTCAGATATATTCAGGTATTATACATCCTAATGGACTGTAGCTGGAAAAGAAACTGTAGTTTCATTTGAAACACTATCAACATCTCATTATCACAGTAAGGTAGGAAATAGAGGAAGACGGGCTCAGAGCCTGTGCCTACTTCCAAAAATGTAGTTCAGCTTTAACATAGATGAAACAGAAAAATGCCAGAAATAACAGGAAGACCCTTGTGCTGTTCTTGATTTTGCTAGCCTCGGAAAGGCAGGCTTGCTGTTGCTGTTAAAGGAGGAGCCATATTTGTGGCATAGTAATTGCAGTATTGACTGCACACAATTTTAACTCTTTCTAGGAAGAACTGGCCAGCCAATTTCAGATATCTGCTATATGAACTTAAAGAAGGCATGATGAGATTGGAGTCACTGTTTATTTTGTGGGTGGTGGCTTATTTAGATCTGTGTTGTAAGGGTGGTAATGATTCCAGATTCATTCCCTGCATGTGCATAATCTGCATTAGAATATAGGCCTGCATCCAGATAATTTGCGAGTTTGGTCTTGAGAATAAATTCYGTTCTGTGCTGAAAATGCAGGAAGCCTTCTACTGCATTGTACAGCTATTCTATGCGTTTTTAATGTCTCTAGCTAATAAAATGGAATTAGAACACACTTCTGATMCTCATCAGTTATGAGGAACAGGGAAATTTGGGGTTCTTAGGACCCTTTGTGTACATGAGCCAGTTCAGTTGAACCTTCATATGAAGATGCACACCATTACCCTATAGTTTCCTGTATGTTAGTCCATTTCTTTGTGTGAGTGCTAGTTCAAGTGTAGTCATATATGTTTATTAGTATGACAGGAAATGAAATATATTCTGAGTAATTAGAAATTTAATTTGTCATAAAGACTTTAATGTTTGTCCTGATGGTCTATATTACGTAAGAATCTTTTTACCTTGCAAAATTCTTTTCTCATTATAATAAATTTTGTTCTCATGTGACTTTTTTGAGTCAGGCTACCTCAGCTTTATTCCTGCTAGCATCAATCTCAGTCCTCTCGATTTCTCAAATGATTTACATTTTAATAGTATATCTCTTACAGGACTCTGTAAAATGGTATTTCTGCTTGGTCATCTTCTGTTTTATGTATTACTGTGCAAGCCTGTCACTGTTCTGAGCATTTGCAAAGTCACCTCGTTAATTTAGACCCTAGTGAATTTGATGCTTCAGTATTCCTATGTTATTTTGTATTCAATGGCACACCTAGGCATATTCTTTGTAATTGAGTCAATATTTATGGTAAGGAAACAAATAGAAAAAAACCCTCAGGTATGTGGATAAGGAACATGCAAATCCCAGGAGCAATTGGTGGCTGTTCAAATGTAAGTCAGTGTTCGGGTCACATCACAGTATCTTTCTGATTATGACTTTGTGATTTGGGGCAGTACATAAAGATGTCTGAGGCAAGAATGTGGCTAGGTTCCTGCACATGATCAAGTGATCTGAGATTTAGTGAGTAATTCTCTGTACAGTACTCTAAGAACATAGAACTAAAGCAAAACAGTTTTCTGAAAAAAGGATGATAACTGAGAAAGGAAATACTTTAGGGATAGCACACCCCCTTGGTTTTTCCAGGATTGTTATTAGCATCTGTTACTACTCAAATTATATCTCTTTCTATGAGTGAAAAGAATGTGTGAAAGTCTTTTTTTTTTTTTTTTAAGGAAACCTTTTTAGAGATGACTTTGCTTAATATCTGTGGTGCAGATCTTACTTTCTGCATTCCTCTCTCCTTTTCCTTTGTTTCTGACCTTTGAAAGAAGGTAGACTTTAATTTCTTTACAGTCTCTTCTGCTTTGTTGAATAGTATCCSTAAACATATTTCAAACTAGGGGATGAAAAACACATCCTCCCTTCTTGAAAATGAAGGGGATGCAGAGGAGGCGATCTATTTTGCTTTGGTAGTGCCATTTTTCTCATTCCTCCTGACTGAATCTTTCTGTTGAGATTGGTGAGGTAAACACTATTTTTCATATTTCCCTGCACAGCTTTATGAAAAACAGTCTAGACTAAGATATTAATCACAACTGAGTCCCTAAATGCGCACATTTACTTGTGARGCTATTAGTGAACTGTGTTATTGGTAACCTGGGTAACTTTGCTACTTGAGATGTTCATTAATGAGTCTTAGGACCTTACCAGACTGCAACAGGAGGAAGTCTACTCCTGTTTTACTGGAAAAAAATTCTTCAAGAAAATGACCAGGTTAACTGTTTCATATGAACAAATATTTTCAATCTCCTTTAGCTTATTTTTGTTTTACAATTGTTTAGCAGTTGTTTAGCTATTCTTTACCAGTGGACTGTCTGGATCTTTACACATCAGCTGGTCTGATAGAAATACTCATTTTTTGAAGATTCTGAGTATGGGTCATAACAACCTTGGAAAAGCAATGCTGGTACTCTTCCTGGTTCTCCTCTGATCTCTTTGCACTCTGCCARCCTTGGTGCTCATAAATCTAGTAGACTCCAGGACCGTATAAATAAATAAAATTTGACAGCCTGTCGCCTAGAAGACACATGCTTATTTTTATTGTTTTGCCATGGTCTTCTGATTCTGCCTAAGGTTGACCTTGAGTTTGCAGGTGGTTTGGGAAGTTATTTACTGAGTATACCAGACTTAAAATGGATAATATGGAGTTTAAGGTGAACTAAATCCAGGTTTTGTATTGCTTCATGTAACAGGCTTTCCCACATCCTTTAAAAAAAGCTAGAGTTCTGGTTCATGCCAAAACTATCACTGCTTTTTAAAGACTGAATTTCAGGTTCTGTTCCACTGAACATAGTGCATAATGGAGAAGGGAAGGACAAGGAGACCTTTCCTCTTTCTTTTTGCATTCTACATGAGAATGAATCCTTTTCTCTATCCAGGTTTAAATACAAACACCTAATCCAAGTTTTGGTAACTTTTGGTGGAAAATGATACTTGAAGAAGAAATTCTGTTACAGAAACTCGTTTCCAACAGAGCTAGTGCTTGACTAAGCTAATTCTGACTGGCAATAACATGTAGCTAAATTTCAAACTAAGCTTAAAATAATTAAACAGGCAAGGGGCGAAGTGAAAAAGAAGGATGAGAGGGCCAGGGGGAATCACAGCTTGTCACCTAGGAAAGCACAGTGGAGATGCTTCCCGTAGAGGGTGAATATGAGAAAGCAGGGAGTAGATAGCCAGCTGGTTCTCTCTTCCTCTTACCTGCTTCGCCATTCAGAAACATACAGCAAGTGAGTCTTTAGCAAAAAAAGAGGCTACTTTGACAGCTGTTTGTGCCTCAGGCAAATCTTTCTGAAGCCTCATTTCTAGCTATACAAACAGAGYGGCTACCTGTATAAGCTTCACTTTCAGTTGACGAATCTTAGAGTGCTATGGGAGGCAGCTTCTCCAGTTCGTTGCCTCTCCATTTTGCAGACTTGCTTTATACTCCCTGGGAGTTATTTTATATAAGATGCCTGTCTGTTAACCAAACATTATGCACACTATATTTGGGTCTCTTCAAACTTGACTCCCTCTTTAGGACGTGATGAATGAATACAGGAACCAGAAGCAGAAGAGGGGCTGTAGATAAACTTGTGGCTTTTGACAGGAGTTCCTTAGGTAGAAGGTCTCTACATTTAGAAAAAGCCTTGGTAAAAGTCATATTTTGAAATAATYTTAGAAAGCTCATTGACAGCCAGTTTTTCTTTGACTCTGTTCTAGTCTTCAGGCAGAGCCTGTAACCAAGAGCCTGTAACCAAGAGCTCTTGACCCCTGATGCTGCTGTAATGGTACTTTCAAAACCTTAATTTGAGCATTTATTGTCACAAGAGTCCACTGAAGTTAATTATGGGGAGCTACTGTGTAAGACTGTCTTTTTCCTCATTTTTGCATAACATTTAATGGCCTTCTGGGACACAAAGGTTATGATGGCAAATTCAGGTCACTCCAATGACATAACAGCTATAAATTTAACTTTTGAGTTTTAATTTCAGCTGTGGGTTTTTGTTGGTATTTCACAGTAGCTAGAGGGTGAGTAAAGAGTTCTCATCCTCTGCCAGTTTGTTCGCCTTAATTTATGCTTATTGAGATGAAAAGACAACATTTTAAATTATAAAAAAATGCGGTGGCTTGGAATATCACGTATGAACCACTCAGAAATAACCTAGTTTTGTAATAGTTTTTGTATACTAAGCTAGTATCTTTTCTTCTATCTCAAACTTTTACAGTGATTGCTTTTGTAGAAAGAAGTTAGAGCTATGTGTGTATTGTGATCTATGATTTGTAGCACTCAGCCACTAAAATGTCAGATTTCTCATTTAGAAAAAGGCATTCAAGTATGTTAAGTGCATTTTACACTGCTGTGGTATTACGGTTGGATGATGAAAAAATTTAGCTGACACTGGCTGTGTGTGTTAGATTATCTCGTGACAATTTTTGCTGCRGTTTTTGTTACAAACAAATGTCATATGTTCCACTGATGGGAAACTCCTATGACAGTGCCATCCGTGGTGTTGGCTTCCAAGACCCTCAGTCCAATTCCTTTTGCAATAAGTATGATTTATATGTAACTATTCTTGGAGGTTATTTTCTATTTTCTAGTAAGAAAGTGAGAATGAGGAGAGCCAATATAGTTGGTGAAATTCAGTTTTAATGACTAAAACCCATGTATAGAAATGGAAATGYCAGATTCCGCATTGTAGTGGAATTTAGTAGTACGTCCTTTTAAAAACAAATATGTTCTGTACTTATATGTCAAGGAAGTTAAGATTGTGAAGGTGAGATGAATGAGGAGACTGGCCAGTGTGGGAGTGAAGAAGGATCATCTGTCTCATTGAATATACTTGATATACTGTTTCTTGTTACTTTGTAGGTTAACTTTCTCTCAGAGAGGGGTAGAGAGAGAGAGAAATCACTAATTACTTAGTAGGAGTAGGCTGGTAGAGGAAAAAGTATAACCATTGGTCCTCTAAAAAGAAGAGGAGCTATGAGTGATTAATAGCTATTACTTAGAAAGAAACTTAGTGATTTAAGCCTCCACTGAAATCACTGYTTTGGCTCAGGTTCTCTGGAAGACTGAGAAATTAAGGGTTACAGCACATAAAAGTAGGTAGGAGGGGAAAGGGCTTCAGTAGGATATTTTTATAAATTGATTTTATTTTTATAGATTTGGGGCAGAATTGTAGACTGTAGACACAGTTTTCCAAATAATTYCTGTCTCTAACTTTGAATTAGAAGTCATAGAAGATTAGGTAAGGTTGCTCAATAAAGTTGTGATAAAATTTGTTGAAGTGTGTACATATACTTGCATTCCACCATGATGAGAAATCTGACTGCAGCCACTGGACAATAGATATGAAACCTAGAGGATAAGGCATATGGACCTGTGAATATAGTACTCTATAGCATTTTTATTGAGAAATATGTTGATTGAGTTGCCTTTAGGATAAAGCTGAAGTGTATCTGGAGAATAGTTAAATCTACAAAGAATCCAGCTATGTGTAGGAGTCTATCCTCAGAGCTTGTAGGTAGYAGCCTACAAGCTACTAAATTGCTCTCAACATAAAAATCTATTCATACTTCACATGTATGAGGAGTCCAAAATGATTTGGARGATAAATTACTTAAGTTTATTGCTACAGTGCTATAAATTTAAATGAAACAAACTGATTAAAATGGTACTTTCAGTGTTCAYTCAGGAAGAAATAAAACTAAGAAAGAAATAACAGATGTTACTTACTGGACAAGGATGCAAGATGCTGATGAATGACAATGTGTCAACATTCTGTTCTAACAAAGATGAAATACTGTACAAATATTTGATTAATCATATTAGAATATACTACTTTYTCCTTATCCATTTGTAGATTGATAACTTACCAAAATAAAGAAGAAAAAGAATCTAAAATAGAAGTTTAGATTCTGAACACCTCTGGCAAAATCTGGAAGTAATAACAATGAGATACCATAGTAATTTACTGATTCTGAAGAATGTTTGGAAAAAATGCAAATAATGCTTTTGTTGGAAAAGCATTCTTTCTCTTGTTTTCAACAAAATACAGTTTTGTAATCAAAACTGCTCTTGAAATCCAAATCCAATCAAAGGCAAAACAAAAGAGATTACATCAATCTCAACCTTCTGTTTTTCCCTTTTCACTAGTGCTTGGAGTGAAACTGAAATTACAAACAGGTTTCCACTGTAGGAATAAAGGTTGAGGTCTGATCTTGACCTGCATTTTATAAATAACATCTGAATGTGATTATGCAAATTAAAAAAAAAACCCACTGAAAACAAAG
This sequence comes from Rhea americana, assembly GCF_003343005.1. Classification (NCBI taxonomy): domain Eukaryota; kingdom Metazoa; phylum Chordata; class Aves; order Rheiformes; family Rheidae; genus Rhea; species Rhea americana. Next base: position 367,617 of record NW_028186657.1, read on the forward strand.
AGATGAGTCTTCAGTCCCACTGCAGTCTGAGAGGACTTCATTTTCTGAAGCTTTTAGCTTCAGCTCATCTCACAATTGCTTTTGGCTCTATTCATGGACTAAGGAGTGTAAATGTCCGACTCTATATCCTATATTACAATAAACTACTATACTAACAATAAATACAATAAATAACAATAAACTACTAACAAACAACTATATTACAATAAACTGAACTGTGTTTTAGAGGTATCCATTTTCCCTATTGATTGGAGAAGCAGTCTTGAGGCTTGATGTTTAGATGGCAAAAAAATAAGTGTGTTTAATCTCCTCAGCATTTTGTCCCTGATTGGGGTGGGTGGGGAGTTACGTACAGATAGTTATTTCATTTTGTTTATAGTGTGAAATGAAAATGCTGGTGCCTGAGAAGAACCCTYAATCACACATGATTTCTCTCATCTCAGAGAGCATCATCCCACAATGGCCAGGTAGCCTTAGGGATGAGTTACCTGAATGTAGCTGTTAATTGTARCAGATTGCAGCCTGCACATTAGTTTCAGAACGCTGAAAAAGAGGTAGTTCTAACAGTGTGGGGAATGAACTTAGAACAAGATGTTGATTAGTGTTACTTGTGGAGGCTATCATTCTGGAAATTCAGAAAGGCAGCTGAACAAACACTTAGTCTGTTACTTAGACAACCACCAAATAATCCTGGGTGGCATTTGTGAAAGTATTTGGCTATGATATTATTGAGGGCTGTTCAGTCACTGCTGTAGGTATCACCAATACTATGGTATCACCAAGTGCACATCCATGAGGAGTAGAAGCATGCACTGGATAAGCCAGTCCATAATGAAATGGGAAGGTTTGCAAATGCATTTGGAAGGTGATAAAGGTGTTACAACTAGGCCCAGTTCATCTTGCTACTCAAATATCAGCCTGTTATCAGCCATACATGTAGTGAAACAGCAAACATACTTCCAGTACATTCATGACTCTAGTTCCTAGCTGGGATGTCTCACCCACACTGTGAGAGGCTCCTCTGGCAGCAAGGTAAGGGGTCTTTGCCCTCGGAACAGAACTGATGTCAGAGTACTTCTGGCTGCGTTAGCCGTGTTCCCCCAGTATCCATCAGCCTAAGACGTTCTGGTTTTCTAGTCCACACCTTCAGGGGCAGTGTATCAGGAAAGCTAGAAGCAGACCTTTAGCAAAAGAGCTATTTATAATGCARTTTTCACAAATAAGAGTTACAGAACTCAGGAAAATGCTTGAATTGGGTTAAACAATGCGATAAGTCCAATCTCATGCTCTTTATGAAAACCAGTCCTAGTGAACATCCTCAGTTAAGGAAAAGTTTTCATTCTCTCCAGTAAATTCTGCTGAAAAGTGATAATGGAAAAGCCTCTGCAATTTTTCTGCCACATGAATTTGATTCAAAAGGCAAGTGTAGGAACATTTTTGAACTTAAATCTTCCCCCCTCTATTTAATTCTCAGTGTATGATTCTGTTGAAGCTCTGTGTGTGTGTGTGTGTGTGTGTGTTTTTTTTTTCTTTTTCCAGTTCAGCATGGCAACATTTTTTGAATAGCAATAACTTCCTTGAGGAAAAAAACATTTTGACCTGGTTCTGCCACTCAGTGACTTGCAAAAGACACTGGCACTGTTTAAGCCCTAAGTCTTCTGTCATTAAGTATTCCCTATGCGACTGGAAAAAGTAGGAACTAAAGTCCACTATACAGGGATCTAAAATGGCCATTTAGCATAAACTGAATTTTACTAGTGACCTATGGAAATAGTATCATGCTGCTGTTTGATAAAGTGACTAATAAAAAAAAGTCCCTTGCATCTTGAACTGTTTTACCTAGTAATGCTTGTCATTTTTGTTAAACATAGATATGTATATTCATCTATGGAGCCAATCACAATATGACAGAGCTGAGAGAACATTGCAAAGGGCAATGTGTGCTGGGCTGCCTAGCTGCCGTGTTGTGCTCTACACACAAAGCTAATATTCTGTACCCTGGCTGTAATTAATACTGTTTTACAGCAGCTAAGAAGGAATTTAGTTTTATGACCCTAAATCAATCAGAGAATGGAAGTCARCTCACTCCCACATCATTACTTCATAAGACAAATGCATCACAAGCATTTTTTTTTTGTTGGAAACTATTTACAAGAGATATTTCAAAACTAAAGAAGTTGAACTGTCTTCTTGCAAAAATGGTCAAAGATAAGCATTTCAGCCTCATTAATATGTTTCACTTTAATCTTCCTGAAGTTGAATTTCATCAAAATGGATATATTTTTAAGCACTTGATCTACACAAAACCAGTAGTTTCATGAGCAGTATTTCTGATAGGCTCTGCTCTTCCCACCCTCTTTTAATGACTTGCCTGTATTTGCCTAACATAACTTCAGAGCAGTTCCTGTCAGGTTACAAATCTTTAGCGAGTATGTTGTGCTTTTGTCAGTACCTTTTTGCTTTTAGCTCTCCCTATCTGTATGTTTGATCATCTTCTGCTCTGCCACCTGTCTCAGCTGCTCTTGGGTGCTTAAAGCCTCAGCTCAGTTCTGGTGTTAACAAATATGCACTGTTTGTGAGCTATGCTGTTGCACTTTCCCAGGAGGCTCACAAGTTGTCTAAAATACGTTCCACACAGTCGACTGGTAAAATACATTTATATGATGTGGGCATGGAATCATAAYATGGGTGAATGAGAAGACACAATTTTATCTAAAACTGATGTAAATACTATAAACTACTCACTAGATATTCTCATGAGATGTGGAATAGACATCAGTTGTCCAGGGTAACATCAACCTAAAAAGCAGAAAATCCACTCACTGAATTTTGGAGGCTGACTGGAAACATTAATTCCATCCAGCTCTAATGTGAAAAATTTGGATTTGTGAAATTTGTGGAAATTAGATATGGCTATAACTCTGAGATCACTAAAGAACCAGGAAGTTCAAAAACAAAAACCCTCTCCCCCCTCCCGAGTTTTAAACAAATCCGCAATAACTCCCTCTTGTTAAAGCATGAATCAAGTTGAAACAGTTCACTGCCTAGTAGAGGCGCTCTTTATCCCTCRTGACTTTGTCTTCAGCAACAAACTTAATCAACAAACTTCATGTAAACTGTCTTCGTTTTCCTTCCATTTTTCCTGCTCRTCTTGATTTCTTTCTCACCTGTCAGTATCTTTTGAGCTGTCATATGCTACATTCATTTTTTTTATTCCATGTCCTATTCAGCTTCAGTCTTCTGAACTCTTCCACTAGCTGTACAATTTCTAAACCTTCTGAGTGTTCCTTCAGTAGCTGTAAAATGCCAAATAAAGGCTAAAGAAAGGTATCTACCACTGATGTACTATATGCATTCTTCCTGAAATTGGAGGTTTAAGAGGAAGATGATGATTARGGAAAGAAAGGAGTACAAAGGAGTCACTCAACATATTCCCTTCAGCCTTCGTTGTCTGGAAGTTCTGTTCAACTGCAGCAAAGCCAGCAGTGGCATCCTTGGCTGCCCGCAGAAGATCTGTGTGATCATCAAGGAATGGCGCTTTCCATTCTGGAGCCTCTCCCCTCCTTTTAGTCAGGCTCTGGAAAYGTATAATAAGGTGTAATTTGCCGTAGAAACCATTTTCATGATACTTGGCTGACCTGCATTTAAAACATTTTCACTTGTCATTTTATATTTACTTTATTCCAGTAGCCTGAAAATAAGTATGTTAATACAGAATAGATGAGGTAGCACATCATGGAGAAAAATGCTCTGTTAGAAGATAACTAAAGGGTGGCTTTTGATAGTGATGATTTGTTACTTGTCTCAGACTTCTGGTCACAGGCACAGTAAGACATCTATTGCTTAAATTTCAAAATTACATTTTTACATAAAATCACCTAGGGTAACTAGTGTTGTAATCTCAGTGCTGCCTGCAGAATAGTTAGTAGACAGGATTTCAGAAAGAGCAAAAAGTAAGGTACAAATCAAGCAAGGGAAAACTCCATCCCAAACTGAGAGCCYCTGAAAACAGAAGACTGATGTAGTTTATTGCTAGGTTAAGAAAGAAAAAGTTTCAAAACAAAATCAGGTTGCTTAAGGTATGAGAAATTTTTGTGTTTCCTAACTGAGGAAAATATAAAAGTAGATATTCTGATAGAGCAGTTCCAAAAGGCTGCCTTCATGCTTGCTGATTAGTGTGTGTATACAGGTATGCTAAAATTTATTGAAATATATGACACTAAGGAAGGTAGCACCTCTTATAAGTAGCATAAAGTCCCTCAGATTTGATCTTGAAGACCTGCAGTAATCCTCATGAAGGTTGTCTTAGAAGTCCAGAAGTACATCTGCTTCTGAGTTTTAAGCTAGAAATTTAGCAAACACCCCAAATGTGGCTGAAGCAGCCAGCTCCAATGTACATGTAAAATGTCAATGGTGAGAACAGTCATCAGCAAGTGCCTGACTTGTAGTCTGAGTGATGTGCTTCCTGTTTTGAAATGTATTGAAATTTTGTGCTATAAGTATGTGCTTTTTTTGCCTTTCCATGGTGTTGCGTGAAGACCTACATTTATCTGTTCTAGTGAGCAGTGCTGCAGTCTGATTATGTTCATTTAAGTGAATACGATGCGTGGCGGTTTGCAAGTGGCACGTATGTATAAATATTGCTGCTATTACCAAATCTTTTTGCTGTTTCTCAATCATTGAGAAACAGCATAAAATATATTCATAAAATACGCCATTACAGGTTCACCTACGTAGTCAGCTGAACTGAAAGTACAGATTTCGATTGTGAAAGGCTCTTTGTTGCCCCTTCAGTAGACTAATAGGCTCACTATAGGGATTTGTAGAMGCTTGAGCACGACTTACTGTGCACAGGTATTTACTTGCCAAGAGCTTGTTTTCTGGAATGTTGTTAAATAATGACTGATCCCTTGGAGGAAATTGTCCACTGTAAAAAGCCCTGACATAGTAATGGATTATTAGAACTTTTTGGTGGGGAGTTACACTAGTCAGAACAAGTGAGAAGAGGTCTCTTTAAATGTGRCTGTTATATTTCTAAATTAATGTAATGCAGTCTAAAAATAATGGAGATTATAACAAAACAAAATCTGRTTTGCCCTGGTCTTTCACTTCTCTCCATTTATAAAGATATATTTGCTAAAAATAATTTTTCAGAAAGCTGTATGTAAATTTTCWTGCTATTTTTGCATTTTAAAATTAGTGTTCTGTGTTGAATGTCTGTTTGGTAAATAACAGGAACATATGTATATGTTCTTGTTTTATGAAGCAGTATCAGTGGACAATTTGCAAGGATACTTTCTAGGAACTAATCAACGTAATTTTTGTTACAACCACATCTAGACAGACAAGTACATTCCAAAAGATGCCAAAACACTCTTAACACTATTATGCATCTTAACACTATTAAAATGCATAATATTAATCCTTGCAGAGAGTTCATAAACAATTGGAAAATTACATTCAATGCTCTGCTCTTATGGAACAATTTCCATTTTTGCTTTTGTCAGTGCTCTACGTATGTTAATATTATAGATTTGATAATCCATGCTTCTGATAGAATTGCAGTTTTCCCAGTTTATATTCTAGGAAATTGAATCACCACAAGGGCTGTTTTACCCAGGTTCAGGCGAGAACTGCTTGCAAAGTCAGTCTTTAGGCTTCCAAAATTGAACTTTGCCTGCCTCACCTTCTGTGAAATAAGTAGTCTTCTATTTCTGCCATCAATAGTATTCCTTGACTTGTTTACATGGGAATAAGATTATTTTCCCCTTTTGGGGAAAATAGCTCATCTATACTCTATTTTGAACATGGACATGTGTTTGGACTGCAATTTAGGTGAGCATCTGCAGTAACTGTGAGTATAGTAGCCCTTAGCAAGAGATCAAGCGTACTACCTTCTTGCAGTGGGAATGAGACACACATTACGCTTGATCTATCTGCTTTTGTGCTTGCAGCACAGGCTGACTGCTGATGTGGAACAAATAAATCGGGTTTCCTCTTAAAAGGTCTTCAAAGGCCGATTGGAAAAACATGCTGTTTACGTTTTTAGTGGTGCAGTTGGTGCCCAGCACGAGTGCCGTAACTTTGCTGAGGTGAACGTGCAGAGCTGCGTAACGAAGCCAGTGCGACTTGAGTCTCCTGCTTGTTCTACATGCTTATAGATGTATTTGTTGCATTTTGCTAAAGGAGGTTGACATCTGAAATCTGGTGAGAAATTGGTGTGTGGGATTCAACACCAGGTCAGTTAGAGTATGTTTACTTAAGAGACAGCTTTTCTTTCATTGCTGCATTTTTGGCATACTTCTGTTAAATAAGATATCACAGAATCACTGTGAAAAACTAGATAGGTCTGATAGGTAGTTTTTCTTAYGAAGTCTATGGGATTTTGAAAACTTATCTTAGCTGGTATGAAGCAGACTATATTTGGTAATTGCCAACATGCAAAAGCCATCAGTTTGATAGGCTTTTTGGAGAGAATTGAAGATATGTTTCCACAACAGTGGTGAGTGAAGATGAGCTTTCTGCTTGAATACTTGTTCCTCCCTGAGTGGTTACTTTTTGCTGCTGCTGGAGACATTACCATACTATAAATGCAAATGGCAGTTTGCCCAGAAAGTTTATAGGCATTTTGTTTCATTATTTAAATCTAAATAAGTGGACAAATAGAGTACACAAGCTCTACTGAGAGTTAAACAGTATCACACTGTACATGTGAGTTTGATTTTCTTTTTGTCCTCTTTCAGTTGTCAACTCAAGTGGTTTTGYTCATAAATCAGTGTTTATTTGACAAGGGATGATAAGAGGAAAAGAGATGCTAAAGCTGCCTTGCTAGAGACGAAGCAGACTTCAGATAAACTCTGCTGGTTGAGACCCTSAGTCAAGCTAAAGAAAGCCATAGCTAAGCAGCCAGCTGGGGTAGGTGGGTATGAAACAATATTTCCTGCTCTGCATTTGCTGCTCACAGTTCCGTGGWTTGTTATGCTTTTAGCAGGACTACCTCACTTGCGATGTTCTCCAGTGAGCTTGTTTCATTAGCGCTTCCTAACGTCGTTGTTATGAGAATAAGAATTCACTGTCTACTCTGCTTAATAACCCCTTAACCCAAGGCACTTTCAAGTGTGCTTAATTGTCTTAGTTTAATTTCTGGTATTCAGCAAGGGAAGGCTACACAGCTTTCTAGACTTGCTGCTCACTTCCTCAGTGACTGAAATCCTAATTTTCTCTGTCTCCAGAGAACCTAGTTGCTTGAAATGGGGGGGGGGGAAGGTAGCCTTTTATTGGTTTATTAATTTTTAAGTAAGATTGGTATCCTTCTGTAGAGACCAAGTCAGCAGATGTACTTCTGCTGCTACAAAATCAACTTGTATTGTATTTCTTCAAAAGAACTCTTTTAGCAAAAGAGATGTTAAAGACGCATTGTCATCCCTGAAGCTGACTCCCTTAATGAGACAGCTTAGTCTGCATTCTTGAAATACTGCTTAAAAATTCAGGCTGGTCAAAAACAAAAGGTAAAATATATTTATTACACTCTAAATATGGATCTGTAGACTGCAATTGCATTTTTACTCTAGTATGCCATCCATCTTTCAGTACAATCTTTAAAATCAAATGTTAGGGAAATTTCACTGCTTAATAGATTTAGGTATCTGTGGGGCAAAGTACTTGACTCATTTTCAGAAATAATGTTTTTCTGTGTACTCTTCCTGAGAACAAAGCAGTGCACTTGAACATTTCTTGCTCTTTTTGTACTATCATGGTATTATTATCAACAGTTAAGCCAGTCAGAAACGGARCACGAACCTGTTACCGTATTATGTTGTCTCATATATCTCTTTGAGATCGGTTAGCTATACTGTACTGGAAGAGACAGCACGTTGCTTTGATAAAGGCTAGAAAGGATATTAAGTGGAACTTTTTCATGGAGTGCCAATAGGTGGAGCTAGAAAAATGGGAACAAATGTTTGGTTTTCAAAATCAGAATAAAACTGTTGTAAGAGATGGCTGCTTGGGAATCCCAGGAAACAGGTAGTGAGGCCAAGGCAGTGTTTGAGAAGTTTATTTCTAGAATTATTGTGGTTGGATTCACAGTTAGTCCCTTAATGAATCCTAAYAGAAGTTGAACAGTTGTAGTTTGTGGAAATACAAGTGTAAGTATTCATCCTCAAATACAATGTAGGATGAAACAGCCAGCCAATTCTTTCTGCCTCAACCATTAAAGGCAAGTAATAAGGACTCTGCAGTATAAATCTTTCCTTTAGTAACATCATTCACACAACGTCAAATTTGAAGATCAAGGGGGTCCACGGATCATCCTCAAAGGGTTTTACAGTGAGAGCTTGCATTGACAGTTCTCAATTGAAGTTCTCAAGGCTTCTTTGCAAACCCCAGCCTCAATCAGCAGGTGTGGAACATCTCCGATTGCTTGGTGCTTCCCATGGTGCATGAACTCACTTTGCTGATTGTGGGCATCACTGCTCTTTCCTTATGTCATCCCATTCTGCTTCACCACAGTGAATTGGCCTCAGTTTACAGACTGGTGGCTTTTTTTTAACCTGCCTGACACTCTATCTTTGAAGCAGTTGGACTCAAAGTAAGTAAATGTGGATCTTTGGGGGAAAAAAAAAACATGCTCACCTTCCTTACCATCTAAGCAGCACCTCCGTTCATTTCTTAATCCTTTTCCAAGGTGACTGTTCTTGCTACATTGTGTTACATTCCTTATCTGAATTTTCTGTTACTTAGCTGCCGAAACATTTACAGCATTTAAAAGAAAATAATACAATTCTCAAAGCTTCCTTGGGACAACTGAGGCTTCCTAACTAGATTCAATTAACTATTCCAATTCTAAAGGCAATTCTTTTTACTTTTTTGTAATTCACAATTTTTCATTAAGTAATATTTCTGGTTATCTTATTATCCCTCTGAAAATCATTCAGTTGTGAGATATTCATACTTTTAACCTTCATGACACAATTAAAGTCATGCTATTGTTTCTATTAAGAAAACCTTTGCTTGCAGGTATACAAAGCTTATATTTAGCTAGAATGTATCATAATGAAATACAGACAAAAAGACTACATTTTGCAAAATGTAGAATTTTTTTAATTAAAAAGATGCATGACACCTTTTTCACAGAATAACTTTATATTATAACAACTCCAGGCAGAGGAACACAGCTGGTAGTCTTGAGTAGTCTTTCTTACGAAAAATGTGATATTTCCCTAGGGACAAAAATCCCTAAAAATTTTGGAGGTTTAGTCTTGGAATTCTTGTGAGGGGCCATTTTCATTTTTGGCCATGCTTTCTATTTTGACCCAATAACTGGCAAGTTCTGTGCAGTTCTGAACTCTGAAATCCATGGGTAGTTATTACTTTATCAGTTGCCTATGTCAGTCTCTGCAGATGTTCTTTTGGGGTTGTATTATACCATGACATTATCTTACAGTTCCATATGTGCCATTATTGCAGTCATGACTCCCTGCTCTTCATTGCCCTTCCAGTCTGGGCTACCACACTTATGAATGGCAAAACTGATATGGTATGTGGATAGGAAGATTCTTTCCTTTCAYCAAGTTACTTTGCTCATTAAAACTGTGTCTAGGTTCTTCTCTGAAGTACTTCTGAATGATTTCATTTGTTTCATACTAAGCTATGATATTAGATAGATGGAATAATAGTTTAACAGATTTTAGTACCATATATTTATTATTTCYGATAAGTCATATCAAGGTGGTATGTTGTCTTTCTATTTGTCTGTTGTCGCTTTTTCAGTTGTTTGAAAGACCTGCCTATAAGMGGTTTAATCCTGTACTGCCTGCCTAGAGTTTAAAGCAGATCATAGAATCATAGAATTGGTAAGGTTGGAAGGGACCTSTGGAGATCATCTAGTCCAACCCTCAAGCGAGTGGCCCATACAGGGATTGAACCTGTGACCTTGGCATTAKTAGCWYCATGCTCTAACCAACTGAGCTCTTTCTGTACACTACACATATAATYGCAAAATATTATATGCCAAGTTAAATCTTGATGAAGCTCTAGATATACTTGATGCCTGATTTTGAAAAAAAGCTGGATTTAATAAGATRGTTGATGACATGCCGACCCCTAGGCCAATGCATGGACCTTTGCTTAGTCTAATAGTATGGTTGCAGTGTAAGGTAAGGTCTCAAGTGCTATGAGCACCTACCTACAYACACAAACAGAACTGTAATACACATGTTCTCCAAAAAAATAGTTAGGGAACAGAATTTTAATTTTTGATTCCAGTGAATGGAGTCCACAACTGCTCCTCCCCCTCATGAGTGTTTTCGGCTGTTGYTATGGTACCTCTGCAAGGATTTGAAAAATGCACGACTGAGAAGGTATAGAGGGGCCCATGTTCCTGTCACTATGTCAAYGTGGTGTTTGATGGGAATGTGGTATTTACACTGTGGGTGTGATGTGCCCAGCTGTATCACTCATAGTGAATGATGCTGGAACTACTGCTTTTTGAGATGAACCTGCTAGAAGGTGTGTGTCAGCTGAAGGGATTTACTCTAAGATCACCAGGTCTACTTCGCTTTATGAGAACTGTAGGAGCCAGTGGACATTGTACAATATCTAAAAGCTTATGCAGAAATAACTTTYATGTCCCTTAATGAAATAAGACATGGAGATTTCAGTAGCTCATTAATTAGCAGAAAGTTGCCAAGCACTAATCCACCTCCCTCTTTCAATGTGGTCTTGAAGCTGTACTGGCATGGTTTGTCACAGCATTGCCCATACTTTTACTTTCTTCAGAGGAGCCAGGCTAATGAACTAAGGATCTAAGAATAGCAACTTCAATTTGCTTGCAAGCAGCTCTCTATTTGAATGCTTCAAAATGTTTGTATTTTTACTGTGGTTATTGTTGTTTCTATGTATGTGACCTCTACTGTTCTTTTGCTACCTGATAACCAGGCTAAAGAACAGCACCAAGAGAGGAAATGGTTCATGTAAAGCACATCTGTGATAGAACAGGCACTGGTGTTCCTGAATTCTATCAAGAGTCAGTACCCTCTTGATAGACTAGGTTTCTTTTCATACCTGTTGACTTTATAAATGATGAAAAAAAAAACAACAACACACTGGAATCATATAATGCTGATAAGATGGTTTCTGATAAGTAACAGTATTTAAGAATGAGTAAATTGGTGGTGGAGCTGGCATTTACACAATTTGAAAGAACATCATTCAATTATTGCCTTAAAAACAGGAATCACACAGCCAAGAGTKTTTGTTTTCTCTTGTAATTTCAAGTTCCTGTCCAGTAAAGTTCTAGAACTGCATCTCATTTTTGGCTTTTCTTCAAGGTCATGCAATATCCCTGTCTACTCTATTTCCCATCTATTCTGTAAAGGAACTTTTTCCTCCTTTTTATCAGTGATTAGAGCTACCAACAYCATCACAGATTACCTGCTTGCTAGTAGAGCAACATTTGCTCTGGAGACTTTCCTGGATATGAAGCACTAGGGAGTGCACAGCACGTCTATAGTCGTGCCAGAGAGAGATCTGAACATAATCAGTAGYTCCTCAGATGCTTGCTAGAGGTGAGGGACCGGCAATGTAGAATCATTGCAGAGAATAAAGTAGAGAAAGGTGCTGTGCAGTTTTGCTGCAACGTGAGTACATCTGGGAGATACAAACTTTAAAGTGTGTGCGTGTGAGTGTCAGGAGCCTTTCAGACAAGGAGTCTCGTTAATAAAAGGTTAATATGTGAAGGTGCTTGTCATGTCCTGGCAGYTGATTCAGTAAGGTAAATACGTGGTGCAATACAAGGCAAATACCAGTAGAGGTCATAGAAGCAGGAATAAAAGCATGGAAAATACCAGGAACCAAACAGAAAAGCTATCTGTGAGTGGTACAATAAGGGCTGAAAAGACAACTGAACTCTCAGAGAAAATAACAATGACCAGCGAAAATTCAAAGCTCACAGGTGTGTGACGTGTTGCCCTCATCACAAACTTAATGAAACTGTAATGTCTCAGAAACAATCTAACTGATAAATACAAGTTAGAGTTTTAAGGTACAACAAACTGCAGTGTGAAATTATCTGTTAATAAGAGGTAATTAAATGATATACTAGATTAAAGAATCACTCAGTAAGATATTAAGAAAATTAAAATTGAACCCTCAGTGACATTTATCCCAATGATAAATGACAGTTTTCTAATAAAGACCAAATTTATAATCAAGGGCAAAGATAGTGCAAGTGAATTATATTGTATTTGCTTAATCAAGCTTTTATTTGTAAATTTTAAACATTTATGTATGTAAAGCTTTCATTATAGCATATACTAAAATTGGTTTTGTTCGGTAACAAAATCATGAGAATTACTTATATTGGAGACAGAAGGCTAAGCTTAAATAGGAAGTTATTACATCATTTAAACATCAGGAAAACTGCAATCTATGTTTTATATAAAGATATTAGATTGGATGTACAGTATTATTTTTATAGGAAAATAAATACATTAACAAGAGAACATTTTAARAGCCTGTTTGTTAATGCAAGTAGTTTGCCAGTGTGTTTAGACAAAGCAATGAAGCACTAACCAGGAAATGGCAATCGAAAAGGAAGAAGGAAAAGCTTGCTAGTACCTAAATTCCTGGCTTCTACTCTCCTTCATTAACAAAAGCTTTAAATTAATTGAACTTAAGTGAAACCACTTTTAATACCAAAGGCAATACAGAGCAATTCCCCTGAACCCCTTTTGTGTTTTAAACAATATTACAATGATATCTTTAGACTGACGTCTAGCTGCATTAGAGACAAATCTTTTGTTTTTAATGAATCTGGTATTGATCAGCCTGCAAAGATTGAGCCAAACGTTTCATCAATGCGCTCTCTATTTGCAGGTCCACATTTTTGTCTGCTCCTATCTTGAATACCAGAAACTGTTGTTTGTATGTTTTTCAGCAGATTATTTCCATTTTTTGACAGATAACTACCTCTATTTTTTGCCTTTCTTAGAAGCATACAACTYTTATTATCATATATTACTAAATCTTTCAAAAATTAAAAGTTTGAGGGTTTGACAAAGTTTAGCCAGTGTTTGTTTTGTGTCTGAGAAAATCTACTTTTTTTTGAGAAAGGTTTGATTTTTTTCAGAAGTAAAAAGTGTTCATTTTTTAATCCATGCCATAAAAGCTATAAATATGTGATTTGAGCTCTTAAATGGTCATTTTTAATTGACCACAGTGCTGCGATTTAGACTGACAGAATTGCTCTGCCACCAGACAGAAAGAGGTGCTGCCAGTTCTTCTGCGCAATCGTCTTTCAATTCCTCACTCAGCCGTAAGTGRAAGCATACTTGGACTGTAAACTAAACAATGAAAATATGATTACTTCGTAACTATTAAGTGTTTTCCTCTGGAGCCTTCCTTGTTGTGATAAACACGATAGAAGCAGGTTCAATTATAAGACCTTTCCTCTCAGAAGAATAATTAATTGTAGAGACAAATATGAATATTTAGTTGATGGAGTAATTTTAAGATACAAAACTGATCTTTGGTGCTTCCTTTTTGTATCAATATATGCAGAACTGGAGTTAGGGCAGTTCTCATCAAGTATGTATATCAAAAGGGAATGTGATCTGGTGGAAGTGAGTGTGCTCARTGACTTTTATGACTTTGGGAGCCTTTGATTCTAAACTGTGACTGAAACAATAAGAGGTCTATATGTTTGTAATTATTATGGCTTTTGGAACATAATTATTTTAATACTTTTACAATAAGAGGCTCAATATATAATTCAATGTATAATGTGTCACAATTATTATAAAGACAAATGGAGGAAAAATGAATTCTGTAACYAGAAATACAACCTATAAGATATGCACAGATAACACCCGAAATGAAACGTGAAGTATTAACCTGATCCAAAGTGCAGCTCATCAGCTGTTTAGAGACAAGTGAGCTGTTCATTTAAGTGGTGATATATTTAGCAGTAGTTTCTGAGAGTAGATTAGTTACAGTGAGGGCAGTGCTGACAGTCCAAGAGCTTTCTCAGCTGCTCGCAATAGCTAGATCTAAGATTCTCTTTACTCTCGTTGCTGRAGGAAATAATGCCTATGCACTTAGTAACGTGCAAAATAATCCGTAGGAGAGACCTTGGGAAGCTATCGGCGAATTYCCTCTGTGTGAGAGAAGATGTCTAAACGATACTGAGTTCTTGTGAGAAAATTATTCTGTAAATACCTCTGCTGGATAGAACAATGAGGCRGAAGCAGCACTGACTGATGAGCAAACCTTGACGCGAACAGTGGTCAGACCTCCYGTGCCCGGGCTTTCACGGGTGGGCGGTCTTGGACGTGCAATCACGAGTGCACTYCCACTGCAGTGTTAGAGCAATTCAGTGTTGAAAAGTGTTGTTACTTGCAAAACCGCACACCTAGAATTCCAAGCAATGGTGTTACTCCTGTGTGATAGCAGTAACGCGTKCTCCCTTAGCGTGTGATTCTTCCTGTGCCATTAGCATATGCCTTCTAGCTTTACCTGTTTGAAGAACATGTAGTAATATGCTCAGGCCACTGTAACTTTGTCTTTGACATTTATCTTTTTTTTTGCACTGCATATTTCATTGCACTTACAAGCAACTGTACGTTCTCTTTCACTCGGTGTCCCTGTCCTCAGGGCAGCTGCCCTTTTCAACATGCGCCAGCAGTAGTTTATTACATTGCCATTGGTTCCACGTTTCAGATTTCTACTGTGTGAATAATATTTATGGCAATTGCCCCCTTGCTGCCTGTACTACTTCACTGGAGTAATGTGTGCACCCACTGTAGAAGTGATCAGACAATATTTTAGCAAGAAAAAATTTTAAATTTTAAACAAGAGCAAATACTGAAGAGGCAAATTCAGTCAAAGTGAGAGGCTAAACATCATCAGTGGGACATCCCTATTTTTGGATACCTCCTTGCCTCTCAAGTCTGCTTGCAGCAAACCTCAGAGTTGTCACAGAGAAAATTTATCTGAAATAAGCTGGTAGTTAGAGGTTTGGGAAGATGCCTAGACGTAAAGCTCAACAAATCTCTTATATTTTGAGTCAAATTTTTTTCATTTATTTCATGAACTGAGATATATGGGGGGGGAAAGGAAGGAAGTTATTGCTGGAGGCATGCTGCAGAACTTACTGAAATTAATGGGAACCCTTCCAATGACATTAGGAAATTTGCATCATGTTTTGTAAAATTTCATGGATATAAATTTGATCTGACAAACTATTTCTGAAATTTACCATACCGTTATCTCCCACTCAGGATAGCTGGAGACAAATTAAGGTACACTTTTGTTAGGACACGCTTGGTTATCTCTAGTGGAGCTGTGAGTAGAAGCAGGATTGGAGCATGGGGGGATGAAATGGGATAGAGAARAGATGTTGCTTCCATACAAAATGAAGAGTAATGTTTACAAAATGGAGGTTTAAATTTTCTCTAAAAGAATTTCCAGGAGCAGGATTTTTATGAAAAATGGAGTAATATTTTTGCTTGCAAGCAATGAAAAGGACATTTTCCACTACCCTCTCTCCCCCCTGAAAATTCTTGATCAGTTACTACTGCTTTACACAAAGGAATTATGCAGACCCTCCTGTCCTACACACTACCGTATSTTCAGGGAGATTACGACTTGTTATCTCATGAGGTGTATTCGGCCAACTTTTTGTGATCAGGTGGGGAATGAGGGAAAGTAGATTTTTAGCTGGGAATTTTCCCTGTTTCCAGGGCAACTTTTTCAAATTAACAATTCAGGGCTGACTTTCCACTGATGTAAACAGCTACAGTTGAGCTGTTTTCCATGAATCCATACTGCTTTCTGGCAGCAAGTATYGGACATGTGAGATAGTACTCTGGTGTTAAGAATTTATGCTCTTCATTAGATAGTTTCTCAATTTCTTTTTGTCTCTCCATTACTTCTATGCTAGAAAAAAAGATCACAATCACAAAATGGTTGAGTTTGGAGATAATTTAGTCTAACCCCCCAGAATTTTATTTTGTACATAATATGGGAGACATCAAGGATTTTCAACTTCTATTTCCTAATTTAAAAAAGGAAAAAGCTACAGAAGACCTTCACTGAAAAGTTCATTATGGCACAGTAACTCCTGTGCGTGGATTTTTGTATTAAAATTGACATGACTATTGTTGGGCTTTGTCCCTTCTGTAGTATTAAGCAAAATGTTCACCATCTCTTTAATTCTTCTGACTGAAATGCTGCCTCTTGAATGCTCACATAAATTGTATGCTGCACAGGAAAATATTCCCCTCCCCTCAGTTTTGTTGATACATGTTTGGTTTTCTCTCATCAAATCAATTAAAAAAACCCCTCATGTCTCCAAAGTTATTTTCCACCTCCTCAAACAAATTTTAACTGGAGTTGCCATCTAGGCAAAAGATCATTCACAGTATACTCTACCTCTGAAATATGTGAGTGCTGTTACAAACAGGAGCACTCACAGAATCAGAAGTTGAATGAATGTGTGTCCAAGACCCCACAAGATAACGAAAATGAGAATGAATAATCCTGTATTAGCTATAAAATATACTCCATACTGCAAGATACCATACCTGCTAATATACTCCATACTGCAAGATACCATACCTCCTTGGAAAGGTTTCAGAATACCTGACTATTTACTGGGTAACAAATCAAATAAAGCCAGGCTAGAAACACGGTGCTGAACATGCTGAGAAATTGATATTCAGGTTGCAAAGCACATATAAACATGAAACAAGTATTCCTCTAAGGGGAAGCTGATTAAGAGTAGTATTGCTCAGACCCTGGGTAGCTGGTTCATGAGACAGAGGACCCAGTGCAGTGAGAGACTGCAACGAATTCAAGATAGTCCAGGAACRCTAGACCAAACCTTGTCTGTCTTAGGTCAAATCTTTATGGTGTTAGTGACCACAGCAGTTGAAAAGTGAGGTGTAACTGAAGAACCAAGCTGTACAAATGAAAAAGCTTGAAGTATTTGAAGTGGTTTAAATTTAAACTATAGAAGCAATGATATTCATTTAAAGCAAAGAAACAAGAATGAATATAACAAAGTATAGCTTCATGGGGTGTTCTAGGAGGTTAAAAATCTCCATCTAAACAATATTCACATTCAGTTAGTGCTTGTAAGGAGTAAAAAATAGAAATAGCAGAAATACAGAATGAGTCAGTGCTAGCCAACAGGGAAAAGTGGCTGATCCACTGTTAAGGGGAGTGAAATTGGTAATGACTCAAATGTCTGAAATACTGAGCTTCTATTTAAGTTGTGATTTTAATAGGAAAAATGATGGCAAGAAATTGAATATTTAGGCCACAGTCTAAAACCTGCTGCATTTCACAAAATCATGCCTACTAATTCAAATGAGTGCTGAATTAGTATCATGGTAAACAAACATGAGGACCTGGAAAAAAAAAAAAAAAGGTGGCACCAAGCTGACAGTTTAGATTTTATACATGCTGCTGTGCATAGGAATGTGAGAGAACCTCATTTAGCCACTTGCCATACATTTTCCTCACCTATAGACCCCTTAGTCACCAGAAAAAATGAAATAAACAGGGCATCGTGCTTGACAGGAGAGAGCTTTACCTGAATATCGGTGGGGAAATGATTCATGGTTCTTACCAGCTTAGAGCAGAGGTGGTGGAGGAGGAGCCTGAGTTCGTGCAAGGTGTGGCCCGCAGCTCGGAGGCACGGAGTGCTTCCTCGGGCTGATGCTCTCCAAGGGAGAGGTGCGCCACGGCCTGCTCTTGAGAAAAGTTCCCTGCTTCTAGTGGCTCTCTTACACTGTTTTAAATACAGCCTAAACTCTTTAAAATTTAGTTGTTTTCAGGCTCTGTAGAGTTTCTGCTCAGGAAAATAAGAGTGGAATTAAAGATGATACCAAAATTTAAAAACCAAGATACTTYTCTCCTTTTTGCTGCAAATAAATACTGTGTAGGACTCTCTATTCCAGTCCTAAAACATTGAACAGAGGACATGCTTTCCGTGTCAAAATGCTACCCTGTTCGCGTTGGGACACCCAGCTCATTGTCTGATGACAATTTTGTAACCAGTGGAAAAGAGCTAGTTTCTTGTACTGCCCTATACAGAGTATGTTTGTTACCCTTCAGGCAACAGTCCGCAGAGAGGCAGGAAGAACGCTGCCGCGAAAGAAAACGGCAGCTGTGTACTAAATCACTTTCAGAGCTTAYAGTGCTCTGAAGAAGATGCAGACGGGTCATGCTTGCAAAATCGCTACCTAGATTTTCATAATAACAGGATGTGAGTTGCTCTTGAAATTAAGAATCTAAAAGAAGGAAAACAAAAAAAGCACATCAGTCCTTGGAAAGTAATGGATACGGAGACGGAACTGCCTTTATTTCTTCAGAGAAGTACAGGGGACGGGGAGATGGTTAGTCGTTCTGGCCTGTTCACAAAATTTGTGTAGAGCCCCTGCATTGCCTACTCGGAGATCTCTTACCGAACAGTGCCCAGCCTGGCCTTCCCACGGCTCCTGGGGGTGGGGTTAGGATTAAGAGAAGGAGAGRAGCTGGAGGTGCTGTTGGCATTGGCGTGGATATGAGCTTCCCAAAGAAGTCGTTTCGTGCCCAGAGAGCTGCCCTGTGAGATGTTTCTGCTCTGTACGAGCAAGGGGGTGTACATGCGAGCCTTAGGCTCCAAAAATCCCTTAGGGTTAGGGTTGAGAGAAGGAGAAAGTGTGGGAGCGCCGCCGTTGTGCATGTGGGTCGGGGCTGCCGGAAGAAGGCAGTTGTTTATCCGTTTATTGGGGAACGGATATATGGGGAAAGCTTAAAGCTGATATGCGTGTGTTAGATTTTTTTTTTTCATATGGTAATGAATGGAATAGGCCACGGATATATGGAATTCATTAATTCCAGGTTGTATTTAGTATTGCAACAGTTGGAATGTTCTGAGAACATTTTTAATAAGTTTGGATCATTTAACTCCTTTCACAGAGCGATCGTTCTTTCAAGAGTTGCGTGGGGAAGATGTGGGTCATGTGCATCCATCCAAAGATGGGAAGAGTGGCCTATTTCTTACAAAAAGAAAGACTATATATATACGAGTAAGTCATACTGTAAGGAAACCAGCGYGTCGTTCTGTGTCTTGTCGTTTAAGCCAACGATGGGCTTGTGCGGGTGTCAGTGGGCACGCGCGCGTGAACCACGTGGCCTTTGCAGCTTTGCGCACGCAGGCAGAGTGCACGGCCCTCCGCAGCCTGCCTTCCTGGGCCTCTCCCAGCGTGCAGCTGAGAGCTCGCTCCTAGCACGACACGCACAGGAAGGAGGAGCTGGAGAAAGGCAGCAGCTCGCGCGAGGGGCGGCCTGCCGGTGGGGACGATGGCTTTGCAGCCGACCCTGCCTGCAGAGAGGGGCCCGGCAGTGCCGGGGCCTGGGCAGCCGTCCCAGCCCATCCTGAMCGGTTTCTTTCGAAAACTCAGCACAGCCTGCGATGAAAACACTTCAGCTATGTGAGGCCTGSAAAGATCTGCAGGTAGCTTTTAGGAACATTTAACTACACCTAAAAGAATACTTCAGGCTTGTAGGAAGCAAGAGAGGAGGCAATAGTGCAGGAGCTCTTTAATAATTCAATAGATGAATAATTCAGTACATGGTATGCCATGAGAAAAGTTTGTCAAGTTTGAGGATTTACCTCTACCTTTAAGTGACATAACCACTTTTTTACRTTCCACAAGAAAAGTAAGTGTTGGTAGTGTACATGAAAATGTACTYTCCTGCAGAGCATTGTGAATGCTCAATTAAGCTTTTTACATAGGAATATCAGTTACAGGTGTTGATCATACTGATACATCGGTCGTATTAACTTTCCTTATTCTGTTATAAGCATACCTTTTCTGTAGTTTAGCTTAAAACTCTTTCCCAGCTGAAAGTTTTTAAGTTTTTTTTTTTTTTTTTTTTTTTTTTTTTTTTTTTTTT